>NW_027072034.1:18613064-19213064 GCF_038088225.1 Cyrtonyx montezumae
ACATCATAGGTGAGGTATTAAAGGGCTAGCATGCTAAATATGATGCTATAGGAGGTATTACATCTTTTAAATTGTGTTTTTTTCCTGTTCTTTAATGCACATTGTGCTATAATAGCTTTTTTAGTTTTCTATTTTCTTTTTTTGACGAAATAAAAGTCAGGCATATATTACACTTTTTGTTGAGCTTTGTAGATAGATGACAAGGCCCTGTTGAAAGTTTTAGCTTACAGAGCAGATGGGGAGAAAATTTGAAGAGGTATGGAGAAAATGGCTGGACATTAGAAGTAAGAGTGAGAAGAGGATAAATATCACTGTAAGATCACATGGGGGATTGAGGAGAATGCAAAACAATTTAATGGAACTCTGAGGGAAGCACTAGGGGCCTGTTGGGTAATGGAATGTCAAAGATTTTTCACACATGCTCGTGTGCATATTCTAACTAATGTTTTCATTATCAAGCTGTCCTAAAAGCTAGGATAAGAACAGGGAAGGGAAGGGAAGGGAAGGGAAGGGAAGGGAAGGGAAGGGAAGGGAAGGGAAGGGAAGGGAAGGGAAGGGAAGGGAAGGGAAGGGAAGGGAAGGGAAGGGAAGGGAAGGGAAGGGAAGGGAAGGGAAGGGAAGGGAAGGGAAGGGAAGGGAAGGGAAGGGAAGGGAAGGGAAGGGAAGGGAAGGGAAGGGAAGGGAAGGGAAGGGAAGGGAAGGGAAGGGAAGGGAAGGGAAGGGAAGGGAAGGGAAGGGAAGGGAAGGGAAGGGAAGGTGACACTGACTTCTATAAAACATGGAGCATTGAAATAAAGAAAAAACTGAAGATAAAATATTTTTCTGTGACCCAGAGGCTAGAGTACTGTTTCATCAGACTGGATGTGGACATGGAAGTGACCTTAGGATTCCCACAGATGAATAAGAGTAAGAATAACAAACGTATTGCCCTTAGGGAGAAGTGATTACTTATTGCTTTGTTAGTTGATATCAACTCAATTGAAGAAAATACACTTTTGCCAGCCTAGATGGAGATTACATTTTTATCCTTCTGGCTGAAATGAAAGAAATGATAAGAAAAGAAATCAGAAAGAGCAATGATAGAGCTCTAAAAATGTTGAGATAAAAGAGGCAGCAGTGTACACTTACCAGACAAGATTCAGCCTTAATATAGGACAAAAATAAATGTGAAAAAAGGTACTAAAAATAACAATAATAATAATAATAAATGCAAAACCCAACATGATTTTTCAGAGCTTCCTTGGTGATATTTCAAAGTTTTAAAACTTAAATGCTTCTGTTCTCAAACCATTAAACGACATTCTTGAATTTCCAGAGATTCAGTTGTATTAAAATAATCAGGAGCTCAGTATAGATTTTATTCCATAATTTGAACTTAAAGATCATGAAAGTTGATGATTTTTATATTCTTACATATCTGTTTATAACGTTGTTCTATCTGAACATATTCTAAAATAAATATGATTTTTCAATCTTTAAGTCAAATAAATAATTAAGATGAATAAAAATTCAAATAAAAAATATGTAATTTCTAAAGCAATTTGATATTTTCTATGTTAATTGTCCATATTTAATTTAGAAAGATGTTATTTTCTTCTGTGTACCATATGTGCAGTTTAGTTCCTACAGTAGTAATTTTACTCATACTAGCCAGATGAAAATTTTTGCACATTTGCATATCTCCAAATATAATTTGTCCATATGACAGTCCTTTGCTCTCCTCTCCTCCCCATCCTAATGTCAGTTCTCAAAAAAATTTTTTTTCTCTACTTGTAGTTGTTTTTTTGCGTGTGTGTGTTTGTCTGTTTGTTATGTTGGTATTTTACTGATCAGAAAACCAAAGATAGAAATTATTCCACACCTGCTATTGAACATCTTCAACAATACTCCATTTTAGAGGGCCACCAGATTGGTCAGACACAACCTTCTTTTGATAAAGCCATGCTGGCTGTCTCGGATCACCTGCTCATTTCTTATGCACCTTAACATGTCTTCTCTTCCCAGGTACAGATGTGAGGCCCTTAGTTCCCTGGGTCCACCTTCCTCCCTTTCTTGCAAACGGGAGTAATGCCTCTTTTTTTCCAGTCCCCAGAGACTTTTCCTGATCTCCACAACTTTTCAGATATGGTTCAGAGTGGTTCAGCAGCCACATCAGCCAACTCATTTAGGAGCATGTCATCTGGCCCCATAGACTACTGTACATTCCATCTCATGAGCTGGACTCAGAGTTGCTTTGCCCTTACAGCAGAAGGGGATTTACTCCCCCAGTTCCCACCTAGAAGCTCAGGGATGCAAGCTTCAGGGACATGAGAAGTATGGGAATCCTGGCTGCCAGTGAGCACAGGCAAAAAAACTCATTCAGTTCTAAATTTAGTACTATTGGACTAGATGATCTCTGAAGGTCTCTTCCAACTCCTGTAATTCTGTGATTCTATGATCTTTTTTGAATTGGATGCTCAGAACTGGACACAGTACGCTGGATGTGGTCTCACCAGAGAGAGTAGAGAGGGAGGAAAACTTTACTCAACTTGGTGGCCTCGCTTTTTTTATTGCACCCCAGAATAACACTGGCCTTTTTGGCCACATGGCATACTGCTTTCTCACCTGTTGTCTCCCAGGATATCTAGGTTCTTCTTCACAGAGCTCCTTTCCAGCAAGTCAACCCCTAATCTATATTGACACATGTGGTTATTCTTCCCCAAGTGTAGGCTTCTACACTTGCTTTTGCTGAACCTCATAAGGCTCCTCTCCACCCAACTCTCCATCCTGTTCAGCCATTCTGGATGACAGTGCAGCCTTCTGGTGTGTTAGCAGCTCTTCCCAGTGTTGTATAATTAGGAAATTTGCTGAGGGTAGACTCAATTTCATCATCCAGATCACTCATGAAGATGTTGAACAATACCAAACTCAACACTGATCCCTGTAGAATGCTGCTAGTTACAGGCCTTCAACTAGAGTCTGAGCCACCAGACACAAGTATCTCAGCTCTGCCAGTCAGCCAGTTCTCAACTCACCTCTCCATCTACTCATCTATCCTGTACTTCCTAACCTTCATTACAAGGGTGATACGAGAGACAGTGTCAAATGCCTTGCTGAAGTCAAAGTACAAATATTCACTGCTCCCCCCACTTCTATTCAGCCAGTGATGACATTGTAAAAAGCTAACAGGTTGGTCAAATATTCATAATTTAATTATCTTTCTAGAAAATCTGATTTTATTCTCAAGTATACTTAATCTTACAACAGTTTTGAGGTTTTTTGTTGTTGATATTGTTTGTTTGTTTCTCTTAAAATCTATTTTGAGAAATATTTGCTTTACTTCACCTCAAGCTTATTGCCTACTATCTGAAATCTCACAGACTTCTAAAGCTAGTTGATAGAAATAACCATTTTAAGGTGTCAGTTTATCTAAAGTCAAGAAAACATATAAATAAAGGCAGATAAAATATTATCTTCAGTATCCAGGTCTCTCCATTGGTGGTCAAAAGAATTTAGAATGACAAAATGAGAGTTACGTGTTTTGGATACAGAAATTTTTTCAAGATGTGTCATTCGTAATGAACGAACAATATCTGTTAAGAAAGACAAAATAAGGACACAAAGAATATAATAAAAGGATTTTTTTTTCACTTTGGAAGACAACTTTTTAATTAATATTATTTATTCTGATAACATAGCATCAAAAGTCTCAATCCCATCTATGATCAAAAAACAAGAATTACACATGGATACCTGTGAAGGTCTAATTAAATCTGATATTCTGAATGTGTAAGGAAAACAGACCACTGAATGAGTGACATTGCCTAAGACATTCAAGACATGATAGAATGAAAAACCAAATAATATACTGTGTCTTATTTTTTGAGGACACGCATTTTCTACAGCTTCACTCCACCTACAAAATATTCACAGGATTCTGTACAATGACGTTGAGCTATTTTTGCTCATAGGCTTTGATAGCATCATATACATGCTTTGCCTTAGCAGATGGTGTTTAATTCTAATCTCCTACTCTGTGGAACTAATACCACACAAGTGAAGATTTGCCTTGAGGTAGACTCTGTAACATTTCATTGGCTGACCTCTCAACCATTCACTATATTTTAACAAGTGACAGAAAATAGCTTCAGGCAATCTCTCTTATATATGCACCAGATGCCTGGATAGTACAGACAAGCCTGCAGGATCATTGCTTTGATGCTCAGTATTTGACAACATTCTGAAATGTTAGTGTTTGGAAGCTTATCCTACAGTTTTGTACCAGCTAAGCATGAAGAAAACATAAATTGGCTAAGATGATTGATGTGGTGGCTGAAGACTGTTCAAAGTCTGTAGCTGTACAGAAGAATGATGATTATAATTGAGTCATGATAGATAAAACACAGATTTTAATAAAACTTCAAGTACAGGTATAAATGATAATATTAACACTAATATTTTAAGCTTCCCAGATAGACAAAAGAGTGGTTAAGATAGCTACCCAACAGGAATAATAATTTCAGTGTACATCCCATATGAAAGAGGACATTTTGAGTAGAAGAAAGAAATTGAAATGGTGTGTTACTGTTTCTAGTATCTCATAATCCTGTAGATGAAAGGGACCTCTGGAGATCATCTAGTTCAACATCACTATTACAGCAGGTTCTCTAGAGTAGGTTATCCAGGAAAGGGTTGAGGAAAATTTTGAATATCTCCAGAGAAATAGACTCCAGAACCATTCTGGGCAGCTTGTTTCAGAGCTCTGTCACCCTCAGTATAGTAGTTTTTCTCACATTCATACGTTCCAGTTGGTGTTCATTCCCCTTTGTCCTGCCCCTGGTCACCACTAAAAAGAGTCTGGCTCCGTCCCCTGAACAATTGTCCTTTAAAGTCTTGATAAGATAAGTCTTGTTAAGATTCCCTCTAAGTCTGCTCTTTTCCAGGCTGCAAAGTCCCAGGTCATTCTCCTGAGGAAACTGGCAGCCCGTGGTGTGGACAGGTTCACTCTTCTCTGGGTGGAGAACTGGCTGGAGGGCCGTGCCCAGAGGGTAGTGGTTAATGGAGTTAAGTCCAGCTGGCGTCCTGTTACGAGTGGTGTCCCCCAAGGGTCAGTTTTGGGGCCCATCTTGTTTAATATCTTTATTGATGACCTAGATGAGGGAATTGAGTGTACCCTCAGTAAGTTTGCAGATGACACCAAGTTGGGAGGATGTGTCAAACTGCCTGAGGGTAGGGAGGCCCTTCAGAGGGATTAGGATAGGCTGAACAGCTGGGCTGAGCTAAATGGGATGAGGTTCAATAAGACCAAGTCCTGCACTTTGGCCACAATAACCCCATGCAATGCTATAGGCTTGGGGCAGAATGGCTTGAAGAATGTAGAGAGGAAAAGGACCTGGGGGTGTTGGTTGATGCTTGGTTTAACATGAGCCGGCAGTGTGCCCAGGTGGCCAAGAAGGCCAACAGCATCCTGGCGTGTATTAGAAATAGTGTAGCCAGCAGGAGCAGGGAGGTGATCATCCCCCTGTACTCAGCTCTGGTACGGCCGCACCTCGAGTACTGTGTTCAGTTTTGGGCCCCTCACTACAAGAAGGACATTGAGGCCCTGGAGCGTGTTCAGAGAAGGGCAACAAAACTGGTGAGGGGTCTGGAGCACAAGTCTTATGAGGAGCGGCTGAGGGAGCTGGGATTGTTTAGTCTGGAGAAGAGGAGGCTCAGAGGAGACCTTATTGCACTCTACCACTTTCTGAAGGGGGGTTGTGGTGAGGAGGGGGTAGGCCTCTTCTCCCTGATAAATAATGACAGGACGAGAGGGAATGGCCAGAAGTTGCGCTGGGGAAGATTTAGATTAGACCTGAGGAAACATTTTTTCTCTGAAAGAGTGGTCAGGCACTGGAATGGCCTGCCTAGGGAGGTGGTTGAGGCACCATCCCTAGCGCTGTTCAAGAAGCGTTTAGATGAGGTGCTAAGGGATTTGATTTAGTAGTTGGGTAGGGATGGTGATAGGAGGATGGTTGGACTAGATGATCTTGTAGGTCCTTTCCAACCTTATGAACCTATGAACCTATGAACCTATTCTTTCCAAACCCATGTTTAGCACCCCTTTAGCACCTAGTTTTTTTTATAGAAAGCCTTATGCGTGGAATAAAGATGTTATTGTTAATCCAACATTTCTGAAGCTGACTCTGTTAATGCAACTGTCATATACTAGTCTGCTAAATTGTTCAGTGAACTTAAATAGATGAAGAATTGGTTAAGTAGTTTAATCATTAATATACAAGACATAGCATCTTACAACAGCCACTCTTAAGTGTGACTCTTCCTTATCTTTCTCATTGATCTTGTGTTCCTTAGGTTTTTTGACTCTTACACCATAGATGACCAGAATATGGTGATTGCAGTAATGTAGCTGTTGTTGAGCTCCTGCTGAGAAAAAGATTAATGTCATGTGTGTTATCACCTCTCTTCCTATTTTTCTTATTTCTCTGCTCCAGCAATTCCACACTATGCTATTTTTTTCTTAACCTTGACTGCTTGCTGAACTTTCACCCTATAGTATAGTTATATGTCATGAGTAAGTATTAGGTCACAAATTTTGGTAGAAGAAATCTAAAACAAGTCCCAGGAAGTCAAAGCACTAAGCATAAGGAAAAGAGCTGATTCTTAACCAATAGTTCACATACCACTTGATTTTCTATTAGTCTTTAAAATCAAGAGGATTTTTGGGCTAATATGAGATCCATTGACTTCAAGTAATATTATTGAATCAGAACTCTGCTATAGACACTAAGATTCTTCAAGTACAAGTACATGAAGACTAGTGTCAGGATAAAGCAGAAGTAATGCAATCATAGAAGTCATAGAAGGCATAGAATCATCAAGGTTGAAAAAAGACCTAAGAGATCATCCAGTCCAATCGTCCACCTTTCACCAATTGTTTTCACTAAACCGTGTTCCTCAACACAATGTCTAAATGTTTCTTGAACACATGCAGGGTTGATGTCTCCACCAGCTCCCTGGGCAGCCCATTTCAGTGACTGACCACTCTTATGGGGAAGAAGTATTTCCCATCGTCCAGTCTGAATCTCCCCTGGTGCAACTTGAGGCCATTCCCTCTTGTCCTATCACTAGTTACATGAGAGAAGAGGCTGGCTTCCAGCTCACTACAGGCTCCCTTCAAGTAGTTATAGAAAGCAATAAGATTTCTTCTGAGCTTTCTCTTCTCCAGACAGAACAATCCAGTCTTTCTCAGCCATTCCTCATAAGGCCTGTTCTCCAGACCCCTCACCAGATTTGTTGGCCTTTTCTCTAGTGTCCACTCTCTAGGGCCTTGATGTCTTTCTCTGAATCTTTCTGTTACTGTTTTCTACAATACTATATGATCAGAAACTTACAGTATTGCATTCATTCCTCTCTTTCAGAATGTATCTTACCTACCTAACTTTGGTTAGGTACCACTTTGGTTCCAGGATAATAATAAGCTTTAGTTGCTTCCCATAAAAGCATTACCATATATTATATGTTAGGTAGGGAGATTAAAATCTAAACTACAATCAAATCTGTTCATCATTACCCATAAGTCTCAAAGCAAGTGATCTCCAAAACTGAAAAATTTAAAGTAGTACATTCATTAATAAGATAATGTTTTCAGAGATATTTTCAGAACATTGTCGGAATTATGGCATCATATAATTTTCTTGTAGTATATCAATTACTTTCTCTTAATTCTACTAGAAAATACTAAATTTATCTCATTTATTTTGAGAAGTTACATGATTTTAGAGAGTAGATGGCATTGACGTGAAGTAAATAATCAAAACAAATCTTCACTCAGTGAACATTATTTACTCAGAAAATAGTTGTAGACCTAGAACTAAAGGAAGTATGAGTACATATTCTTGGTGTATAAACACAGAAACAAAATATTTTTCCTTTCCCTTTCCCTTTCCTTTCCCTTCTTCTATTCAACACAACTTCTGAGTGTACCAAAGAAAATTCATAAAATCAAATAACTATGGAAGAATAACTTGTCATTACTATGTGATATGTGTCCTATGCATTCCTCAACAATTTTATCATGTATGTGTTTTGGTAATTTACTTTTTATAAACAATATCATGTGTAGGTTTTAGTTGTTTGATTTCAAAAACTGTAAATATAAATAGACTTGATTATGTTGTTGATCTTAGTACAGAGAAATGTTATGTTAACAAAATATATAACCATCTGTAGAGTAATAATGCCTGACTGACATGGCCCTGAAGTCATCTGTGACAAGCAAGCACTGAATGAGGACATTTTCTTTGGATTTCTGAAGTGAACAATAATAGGTCTGGCAATAATGGCATGGAAGAAATATTGCTGAAAAATCATGCAGATATTACAAGATTGACAGAGTGGAAAACATTGAACCATACATGGCAGTGATACAAAATGATTTGGGTCACTGCTTAAGCAGCATTCTCTGAAATAAAACAGGGTTTCAAGCTGCCAAATGCAAGGTTGTTTAGAAACCAGGAACACTGGACATACCCATTGCATAGGAGACTGTAATCTAACAGGAAAAACGTATTAAAGAAGATTTTATAGTCATGATATACAAATAGTTAAATATTAGATATTAATGCAGTGTTGCATAATGATATAGGATGTTGATTTTCTAGCTTTGGTCCATGTTACTGAGTTAGAAACTTCAGTACTGCATACTAACATGTTGTTTCAAGCTTTGTCTTTACGAATTAAAAACATTCACAGAAGGTCCTCCTGAGCGAGAACTGAACATGTAGGACTTTTTAGTTTATCTGCTGGAAAACTAAAGATACCTTTTCCATTTATTCATCTTTTGGGAGAAAATGCTGATTTACCACAGACTTTTTATTATTGCAAAATATGACAAAAAATCATTTTGTGAATTCCTGAAGCTGAACTAAATAAAAACTACACAACCTATTTATTTCAGAGTTGTTGGCAGTGATGATTTTGTCAAATTAGTTATTAGAGTTCAGTAAAATAAGTTTAAGTGCAGTTGTAGGGCATATAGTTAAGGTCAGATCAAGTGTTGTAACAATCCAGAATAGTATACCTGACACCATTATCAAATGACACCATTATCAAAATTACTGTGACTATGAAGGAGTATACATCTTACTGTTTTGAGACTTCTTCAAAATGCTACTGAAACCACTACAAATAAAGAAGACAATCTGACTTATGTAAAGGGAGAAATTTAGAAAGTAGAGATGGACAGAATAAATTGAATACTTATTATTGTTTTTGAAATCAAATATTGGTGACATAACTTCAGAAGAAAATACAGCACAAGTTCTTGTTAAATGCATGCTGCTTACCATCCTGTTCAAAAATTATCATTTTTACCAGGATTCTTTTTAAGCTACCACATAAAATTTCACCACAGAAGAAAGAAAATAGTTCCAGAAAAACCACGTAAAAAGTATGAATTAGTTCTTTAATAAAAGCATCTTTTTAGAGAAATTTCATCAAATCTTGTCTGCTAAGTATCTTCAACACAAGTAAATTTTTTATTGCAAATAGACTTTTAGAAGGGCACAAGTTATTCAACGTAACACAAAATCCTCAATGGGAAGATGAGATTCTGTAACTCCAATGATATCTCATGAAGTGATGAGAGAAGGATGACTTAGGAAAGCTAGCAAAATCTTTGACACATTTTGATTTTTATAGAAACAAACAAACAAAAAGAAATGAATGCATGCTTTAGTTAGAATTACAGAGGAATTTGTGAACTGTATTGTTTTGTTTTATTACCTTTTCTATCTGTTTTACTGTCCAAAACCTCAATCTGTGCTTCACACAAACATTCCATATAATACAACAGCAAAACATATGAGTCTGGAAATTTCAAGAGAAGGATAAACTGCTGATGGTCAGTGACCTGTCTGGACTGCTACATCTTTGGGTTCAACTTTATTACTCTTTACAGTTGTAAAATGGAAAACAAACAAACAAACAATTAAATTCAATTAATCAATATGCTGTTCTTGTCATTCTTGTTCTACTCTGCATATGATTAAAATGATAAAGGTATTCATAAATGATCTTCACTGCACTGAATTTTTTTGTTGTGTTTTCGTCCCTCACTTGCTGATAAAATATTCATTAACCAATGATGTTGTCCTGAATCTAGCTCTGACACCAAATAGGGAATTTCTGATATACAAGCAAGAAGTTGTAATCACTTCTTATGTTTGTCCATTACTGCTTAGGAACATCTAGCCTAAAATTCTGAAAATCACATATCATGCTCTAATACTTGTACTGGACATAATTCAGTGCTCCCTAGCAATTCTCTGTGGAATGTGAAGTCTACTTCTTCCATCTCCATGGTAAAACTTTTAACATAGCAAGGTTCAGTGACAGAAAGGGAGCCACATGGTGCTCATTCATTCTCTGGACATGAATTGTGAGACAAACTAGGGGAAACAGTGTTTAACTTCTATCTTCAGTTTCAAATTAATATCTGACATGCAAAATTGTTTTCTCATGGATATTTTTAGTAAATATTTGACCACCATTTGGATGTTGAATTTTACCCTTAAAAATCCTATTATTTCATAGTTGTTTCATAGATACATTAGGTTGGAAAGGACCTACAAGATCTAGTCCAACCATCCTCCTATCACCATCCCTTACAACCATCTCATTATAATATATGTAACATAATTATTTAAACAATATAAAACATATATATTTTTGCTGCCTTTATTAGAGAATCTCTGACAGTTGTCATTCATTCTCTCCAATGTGTGGACCATATCACTCAGTTTGGTGTCATCTGCAGAGTGACAGAGCATGCACTCCATCCCAATCCTCATGTAATGTTTAATACATTAAATGTTGAGAAGTCCCAGTACTGATCCCTAAGGGATGCTGCTCATCCATGTGGACATGTAGCCATTGACCTTATATCTCAGGAAGAAGTAGTGATAATTATTTTTACTTAGAAGATATTTGGAGATCTGCAATTAAAAAGAGAGATACATGATTAGTATACGTCAGTTGCACAAAATGTAACGCTTCCTATTTATTGAATCCCCACAGTGTTTAATTAAATTATTAAAGCAGTCAATGGAGTGTCAAATAAGTGTCACCATTCAAGAAAATGTCCTGCTTTTGTGACTGCTCTTCTAAGTTGAACTATCTGCCTTCTATTCTAACAAATTAAGGTATGGTACAATTACTATTTCTCAGAAGTTGAACATATGAATATTAACAGAAATCTTATGTCTACTCTAATCTGTCTTTCCTTTCATATGGTTGTTTTCACCTGAATAAAAATATGCAATAATGTTGCAGATCATTAACATTATACTATTATTTTGAAGGTATAATGCAAAACTTTAAGTGCTTTTGTAAATTCCAAATAGACTGCAGACTACAGAATTAGCCTTACTGTGTTATCAATCTTACTGTGTCATCACTAACTTGAAAGTTTCACCTGTAATTTAGACCCGTTTCTTACTATTTAGCAATAACTTCCATTTGTAGGTTGCAGTACATTATCTCAGCAAGACATCTCAATGTGTTCTACAAGAGTTTACAGTAATTAATAGCACAGCTTGGAGTACCAAACTACTGATGGAAAGCATAAGGAAGAAGAAAAAATTTTATTTCTGATTTAAAGCACTCTAACACTCATGGCATATCTTGGTAGATAGTGTTAAACCAAGGCTTTTAAATATATGAAGTAGTAGCATTTTAATTCATCATGTAGAGAGATACTAACAAAACAAGTATGGTTAAAAGTAAAATGGCTATTTACTTATTTATCTGTAAGCTTGCTGTATTATAAGTAGAACAGAGACAAGATTTCTTGTGAACTAATAGATGTTTTCATCTCAATTTTTAAACCAGAAATAGAGTTGAATGCCACAAGTCTCCATCCTATAAATATTATGCTGTTTTTTTACAAGAACAAGTTTATCTCACACAACTAATTTAAAAGAAAAAGGAAACTACAACAACCCCACAAACTGCATCTTATCTGAACACTGTCTTTTCTGGTCTTCTCAATAGAAAGAATAGTTGGGAATACTTCATGGAGACTTACTATTACTTTGGTGCAAATTACTTTCTTCTTAAAGAAAATTCGTGAGAACTATAATGCTGCTGAGGACTTTTACTTAAGATATCTCTAACAGATAAACAAAATGAGTAACTGTCCAGAGGTGTCTGTCTCTTCGTATTGATTTCGTTGACTGTATTCAGGTTCATCAGATTTATAGAATGCATAAATATACAACAATTGTTTTTGATAGCACAGGTCTAACTAAACAATAGTTAATAACAAATATTCAGATAATTATTACAATATACAGTTTGTATGAACATTGATTCATACCTCAGTGTTTCTCCACAGCTTCTGATAAAGGTTTTCTAAATGAAGTGAGCACCTGGGTCATAATATTTAATATATATTTATTGTTTATTTCAGAAGAGTTCACATTCTAACGTCTATGAGAATTTAAACCTTTTTATGGGAAAAAAAATAAAATGATAGTAGCAACTACAATGAGAATATTGGAATTTTTTAAAATCATAGGGCAAAAAATGATGCTAGGACCATTTCTTTCACCATACAGTGATTAAAAGCTGAAAAATGAATCTGCAGAAGTAGGTGTACATTGATTACTAGCACATGTGCAGGCAAATCAAAAAAGGTTGAACCACTTGGAAAAATGTTTTCTTAAATAAAATAATAGCTTAGTAATCCTATGCATAAGAGTGTGATAGTCAATAGTAAAAATGGACACTAAACACGTTCAACTGACGTCTATACGTCTCGAAATTATAGTTGAAGCAGAAAGCTAAAATGCCATGCAACAAACTTGCTCAACTCTGGACACACAGTCACTTTAGTTCTAAATCCAAAACTACAATCAGCAAATCTTGGCTATTTCAGGCAAAGCATCTGTACTACTGTTGGTATTTTAAAATATTAATGGCTTTGCTAAGGATTGTCAGAGGGAAATTAAATGAAACTCTCCTTGGCAATGGCTAACAGGCTATTGTTTCTGTTTTGGCATGATTTATTTAGGTAATTCTTTTTTTCATATTATGCTGTTGCTTCAATAATTAAGAAATAAAACAGGAAGTGGTAGACTCAGAGTTAACAATCATACTTTAAGTTACTTAAAAAATAAGAGAATTCCTGCACAAATCTGGGTCAATGTTAAAGCAAATCTGAATGAAGTAGCTGTGAGAAATAAATTTAATCTACAAGTTAACAATGCAAAAATACCATTCATCTTTGGCTTAAGTGTGAAATTCAGCAGAAAGAAAGATCACCCAGAAAGTAATGTAATGTATTCATTTAAAAGTGATGTATAATCTGTTTAGTGACTACCTTAAATCCTTGATTCAGCTTTGCAGTTTGAAGATTTATTGCACGACAACTTTATGTCAAATCTGTCCAACATAATCTAAAACTATTTATCGTTAACATTTCATTCTAGCTATTAAAATATTATATGAAAAGAGTTATACAAAAAGTTATATCAGAAAGTAAATCACTTCATGATACTGAGTTTTGTGCATGAAAGTTCCCTAATCACCTCGAAGCAATATTTGAAATTACATAAAATAAAATTTCTCTTAATGATTTATTTATGTTTTTTCTAAGGAGTAAAGTTAAGCTATTAAATTAAAAATAACAATGTTGTTTGTACAGAATAACTTGATATATGATAAAATTACAGAATAACAGAAATATTATTTTAAGTCAGAAGATAACTTCTAAAGTCACAAAAACACACCTCACCAAACCTCCCCCCTAAGAACAGGGAGAGATTGAAAAGGGGTTTCATACTAATAACTAGCTAAGCTCCACTAACTTCTATCTCACTCAAAAGTGGAGGAGAAAATATGAAAAAGAACTCAAGGGTTGAGATAACAACAAGGAAGTTACTCACTGATTACTCTCATGAGAAATAGAATCAGAATAAGGGAGATTAATGTAATTTACAGGATATTTCTAATAGTAGACTATATCAGTAAGAAAATAAAAACAAATAAAAAACATCTCTTTTTGACCTGCCTCTACTTCCTTCCCCTGAGCACTGCAGGGAGATGGGAATTAGAAGCTGTGGTCAGTCCATAACACTCATCTCTGATTATACTTCAAGGTTACTTTCTTTCCCTGATGCAGCATGGGGTTCTTCCCACAGTATTCAGTCCTTCCCAAACTGATCCAACATGGGTTTTCCATGGTCTATAGTTCTCCAAGAGCTGCACCAACATGGGTACATACCACAGGATCCATCCTTCTGGTGGTCATGCTGATTGCTCCTCATTAGTCTCCATGTGTGGCAGCTTCCCCAGAACACCCACCCCACAGGCTGCTCTCCTCAGGATGCAGCTTCAGTATGGGACTTCTCCTGTGGGGGCTATCCATTAGCTGTACCTCCTTCAGACCTCATCCACTGCTGCCCTATGGTCTCCTCCATGGAAATCTGCTCTGTGTGGTGCCCACGGGCTGCAGTAGGACAGCCTGCTCCTCCATGAGCATCTCTGAGGCTGAAGGAGAATAGGGAGGAATAACTACATTCACTGGTACAGGTTGGTGGATGACCTGCTTGTGAAGAGCTCTGATGAGAGGGACCTGGATGTCCTGGTGAATGATAGGTTGGCCATGAGCCAATAGTCAAAGATCTGTTTGAATTTCTAAGTATTTAAAGTCGTTTGTGAGGGTTAAGTAAACGGAGAGAATGCAATGTTTAAGTCAAACATGCCGTATCTAAAGAAAGTACATACTATATGCATGACTTTACAGCTATTCAGACCCAGAAAAAAAAATTCTCCCATGTTCTGAATTGATGTTTCAATGTTTTCAATCTCCTCCTACTCTTTCTGTATTTTTAATAGTACTGCTCTACTTTCTCTTAGTGGTCCAGAAGGCCAGCTATATCCTGGGTTCCATCAGAAGAGGTGTGGCCAGCAAGGCAAAGAAGGTTTTTGTTCCCTACTATTCTGCCCTCACAAGGCCCAGCTGGAGTACCAAGTCCAAGTCTGGCAACCCCAACACAGAAAAGAAGTGGAACTCTTGCAGAGGGTCCAGAGAAGGGCCATGAAGATAACTCAAGGGCTGGAGCACCTCTCCTATGAAGACAGGCAATCCTGCCTATGACAAGGTTGTTAGAACTTGATGATCCTTGAGGTCCTTTCAGATCTTCTATGATTATTACATTTATGTATACATTTCTTTTTTCTGACTTTCTGAGTTTTCCCAGTCTTTTATACAATTAGTCTAACTTTTAAAGTTAGTTCTGTATCTGATATTTTTTTGAAAAGTGACTTAGGAACTTTGGACACTCTGTGTATGTTCTAACAAATTAGACCGTGAGTAAAACACTATCCGATTAATATCTGAAGTGGGTGTAGGGCTTTCCTAATGACAGACTAATATGAACACAATTATATTTTGCAAGAATCTTTCTTGTTGTTTGTATGTTAGTTTTGGCAAGTTCTAAATTGAATTCTTTTTTTCTTTGTGTTCTATTTGCGGCTATTTAGACTGAACGTTGTTAGTGATTACAGAAAATGATAATTTTACCAAATTTTTATAGATATATAGATAGAAAAAGACTGCATATTTTAGAAAACAAAAAAAAATTCTCAAAATTGTGTTAGATTCTTTTGAGAACAGAATATTGTTCCAAAAAATAGTAAAATGATAGTTCCAGTAAACATAAATTAAAAAATGCAAAGAAGTAGTCAAATTGGAGAAAGTACATATTAAGATTTACTGTTTATGTGACAAGTCTGAGACTGTTTTTACTACTTTTATTAAGGCTTGAACATTACTTTGTAGAAATCTAGAATGTGAGAAAATGTGTGTGTCAATACATTCTATATCACTAATAATTATCAGTTTATGCTTATAACAGAATATGGAGAAAATGCATTACTTAATCCATACTGAAAATCAAGATAAAAAGGCTTAACATCCAGAGGTATATCAGTACATCTTACAAAAAAATCCTGAATTTTACTCTTAAGCAGATACTTAAAATTTACTTTTCCCTATCTGTCATTGCTGCAGTCAGATTTAAATCTTGATTAAATTTTGATAGAATTTATAATTCTATAATTTTTTCATTATTGACTTTGGTGAAGATTAATTTTTCTTATGTCTGTTTAATATGATGAGAGAAGAGAAACTGAATATCAGACAAGTTAGAAAAGCCAACAGTGTTCTCACCTTGTCCTATTTCTCCACTCAAAGAATCTCAGACTTGTGCAAATCTGAGCTGTATTATATGCAAGATTATGCCAATTTGATTACAGGCTTTTTAGGTATTCAGACTGTTAATTAACAGATATTTTAATCTATATTTTTGAGAAATGCATTGTAATGACCACAGGGTGTTCTGCAACATCAGACTTGAAACTTGGTTCTAAGAAAATATTTTGCTTATCTGAAAATGAGTTTTGTATCTAGTGTTTTGAAGCTGCAGGTTAAAAACTAAACTATATTGTCCCATTTATTGTGTTATTTTCATACACCTTTTCTCTTGCTCTTTTTTTTTTTCCTTTTTTTTTTTCCTTGAATATGCACTGTAGAAAAGATGTAAAATTTGTTGAGTATGTAGGTACTGGAAATGCAATAACAATTTTAAAACAGGAAGCATCACTTAAATTGACGTCCTCATTGATCTCACAACATCCTTTATGCTTTCTTCCTTCTACTCTTAACTACTTAGAATTTTATGCAGTTTGTGATGCAATCTCTGCATAATTTGTGAAATGTGTTAGGATGAAAGTGTCACATAAATGTAGGATATTATTTTAGTGTAATTCACTTCGCTGGAGAAGTTACATCAGCTAGCTTTTTTATTGAGTTATCTCTTGGTTAACTTGTGATTCACTGTAATGATAGTGACTAACACTCTTAAAATGGAACAGTAGTAGCAAGAACTACAACCTAAGAGGAATAAAATTAGGTAGCACAAAATTGGGCAATAGTGATAAACCATGCACTAAATTGATATGAAATTGTAAGCTCTGACTTTTCAATACACATATATTTTAAATTCAGTATTAAAGTCGATGTTTTCCAACATTCTCATTAGGTTTTGATAACAACAAGAAGTTATTCTTCTATTATACATAAACCTCTATATTTAAGTTTTATTTTAAAATATCTAAATTAGTGTAACGCTTCTAAATTAAATGTCAGAGGAAAATTCTTCACTGTGTATATTTTATATGTGTAATTGTTGCAATTACATGATAATTGAAGTTTTGATTCAGTAAACTAAATAAAAACACTTAATTTCACATGCTATTTCCTGAGAACAATTTGCACATTCATTATCAGTGTTTACATACCATGAAGAGAAGCCTTGGAATAATTAGATGCCATGTTCTTTCTCCCATGTCATATTTCTCCCAAAACTGCCGTGCTGGTGCAAACTTCCACTTTCTTTCATTTCTGAAAGTGAAATTGAAGTGCCATTGTTCACCATTCATTCATCTCGACTGTCACCTCCTCTTTTAAAAGGTTTTATACATGTAACAGCTCTGCCTGGACATCTGCATGTGATGCATTGGGAAAAGGTCCCTGAACACAGGCAACAACAGATTGTGCCTTGTGTACTCTGATATGCTGGACTAAGTCCAAGTAAGTTTTCCCAGACTTCTTTATCTGTACTGGGTTAGAAGGAACCTTAAAGATAACCTAGTTCCAATCTCCTTGTAGAGGGCAGGGTTGCCACCCACTAGATCAGATTGGCCATGATATTTATGATATATTAAGATATATGAAGAGGAGGAGAAAGTGGATTGCAAAAAGAAAGTTACAGAAGGATTCAACAGTTTGAACTTAAAATTTGAAATCTGTACTTCTAAGCCTGAAGTAGTATTCTTAGAGTAAATGGATTGAAATAAGTATTTCCAAGGATAATAAATTTCATCCTAAAATAGTCAATGGGTATTTAAATAAATAAATAAATTTAAGTAAGAAAAATACACTACTAACACTCTGGTATCATTTTGATAGTTTAGAGAGGCCAAGTGCAGCATTAATAGACAATGACATAAACAGCAGTGGAATATTTGACAGTACCACTCAAGCATGAATGTTTTATCTATATACCTTTATTTGGAATAATTAAAAATATATTGTAATTGTGCTATAAATATAAAATAATTATATGAAGAACTGCGTAAATATATGTAATTGTCTGTGATTACTTTTTTGGTTATATATGGGGTTTGCCTGGCATGTGGTTAATTTTCTTCATTATAGCCCATAAGGTGCTGTGTTTTGGATTTGTGATTAAAGGAATATTGATAACACAACAATGCTTTAGCTATTGTTGAACATTGTTGACACAATGTCAGTGACTTCTCTGTTTCTGACTCTGCTTTGCCTGTGAATGTAGTAGGGCTGGGCAAGAAACTGATCAGATACAGAATAAGGGATTATTATTGTCCCTGTTTAGTCTGAAATATTTTTTTCCTAATAGCTGTCATGGTGCTGTGTATTGGATATAGAATGGGAATAATGCTGATAACACACTGCTATTTCAGTTGTTACTGAACAGTGCTTACACTAAGTCAAGAACTTTTCAGCTTCTTAGACTGTCCTGTCAATAAGGAGTCTAGGAGTGCCGGAGCTAGAAGGGAACTCAGTACATCTGGGCAAAATTGACCAAAGGGATATCCCGTATCATGTTACTACATACTCAGCAATAAAATCTTAGTTCATAAGTTCATAAGTTCATAAGTTCATAAGGTTGGAAAGGACCTATAAGATCATCTAGTCCAACCATCCTCCTATCACTATCTCTACCCAACTACTAAATTAAGTCCTTAAGCACCTCATCTAAACGCTTCTTGAACAGCGCTAGGGATGGTGCCTCAACCACCTCCCTAGGCAGGCCATTCCAGTGCCTGACCACTCTTTCAGAAAAGAAATGCTTCCTCAGGTTTAATCTAAATCTTCCCCGGCGCAACTTGTGGCCATTCCCTCTCGTCCTGTCATTATTTATCAGGGAGAAGAGGCCTACCCCCTCCTTACCACAACCCCCCTTCAGGAAGTGAAGGGGAAGGAATTGAGACAATTTTTGCTTTCCATATTAAACCACCTTTATTTCAACCCATGAGTCTTCTCACCTTCTATTTCCTCTCATCCTGAAAGACAAAGGAGTGAACATCTGTGTGACTGGGTTCAATTTACCACAGTTCAATAATACACATTCTGTGAAATGTAATAAAGGAAAGATGTCTCTTTCACAATATTTCCCCCCCCCCCTTGAGAGATGTTATGTGAAAACAAAAGAATAACTCATTGAGCTGGAATACTAAGTATGTCCATTGACATAGCTCTCATAGTACATTCTGACAGCACTCAAGAGAAACTAAAGCTTTTCTGTGCTGAAAATCTATCACTTCCTTCCATCCCCTTAAATGTGCAGTATAATTACTTCACACTCTGTCTGAGAAACAGGTCAAAAGACTCAGCCACTGAGAGAACATTTTACAATGTTAGTATTGCTATTCTATCACTAGCTTTATTTGCAGTGAAATTGTTATATTAATATTTTGCTCAGATATTTATGATAATTTGGGGTTAGTAGTTTTTTTTCAATTACTTATTGATACTATTACAATATAAATATTAAAATTCATAATTATATGTCTCTACATATAGGATTCATAAGTCTGTTAATAGAACAGACCTAGAGCTGAAGATAAAAATACTTAAAAATTAATATTTCCTTTGGGTAGTAGGTTCAAAGGTAATTCAATTAAAGTACCAGATATCCTGCAGCAACAGCAGATAACAGCTGTGGTAAAACCATGCCATGGTAGCAGTAAAGTAACAGAGATGTATAGGTAAGAGCAAAATGTGAATGAATAGCATGATTATGTTAGTATTATTTGTAGTCTATGAAGAATAGTGCTCAACACAACATACTTTTTTTTTCTTAATCAGTGGTTCGAAAGCCACATATATCAGAAAGAAGTATCATAGAAAGTGTTATGCTTTATAGCATCACAAACAGAGAAGACAAGGGAAGGACACTACAAGTCCTTGTTAGTGGGTATATACTGTACAGAAATATTCTGAAACATAATAAACTGTGATTTCATATCCGATGTTTACTTCTTGATAATTAATATGTCTGCTGAGTCAGCTGAAATGAACAATTAAATATCTAGATGCTGTCTTCTGTGTTGGGAGATGGAATCTTGATCAATGATTCTTTTTTTTTTTTTCTTTATTTTTTTAAGGGAAGTTGCTGTCTTTTGGAATGTGAGTACAGAAGGTCCATTTACTAAACCCATTAGCTTATACACAGACATCAGCACATGCATGTTTGACAACAGAAGGCACATGCATGTTTGACAACATCCTGGTTTCAGGCTATCGTGTCCTGGCTTTGTATCAAATTTTTTTTTGTTAAATAATAGAATGGCTTGAGTTGGAAGGGACTCATAAGGATCATCAAATTCAACTCCTAGCTCCACACATCACCACTCATAAAAATCAAGTGTAGTTTCACTTTAATTAGCTTACAGTACCCTTTAAAACTTGTGTAAATACCCTCACCAATTAAATAATAATAACAACAACAATAAGAAGAATAAGAATAATAAACAAAAAAGTTATCTGTGTCTGAAGCAGACACAGTAAAATAGTAAAATAAGACTTCAGAGGTTTATGCTGAACATTTCTGAGTGATGAGGAAGTCTGTATGTCATCCCATGCTGAAGCATTATCCTAACAAGTCTTGTTGCAAGACTTTGGCATGGCTTCAGGTCACATCGACAGTTTTTGTAGCTGGGTTATCAGGAGTGAGAAGTCAGAGATAAAAAGGTGTGGATCTTTTTTGATAACAGATCTGTGCAACCAAAGTTGCATAAATAAATGATGTGAGCAAGATACTGGCTGATTCCACAAATAAAGAAAAAGAGAAAAAGGAAACAGAATTTAAATGACTCATAATGTTGTCCTCAAGCTTTCCTAAAAGCCATTTGATACAAGCTCAAAATCTAAAGTGAAAGCTGACTGTTATATGCAGGAATAAACATGAGTTCTCTTTTGCTTCAAGAGATTTTTCTTTCTACATTTTTTCAATGTGAATTATTTCCAGCAGTATATTTTGCTTCTCTCTACATTCATGATAAAACGTTGCCTTGAACCTGAAAATTATCAGTTGTTCATTATTACTGAAGGTCTTCTGAGGAAAAAAGCCATTTTTAAAAATGGAATTACATTTGACTGACTGCTTAGGCTCAAGATGAATACTTAGATGCAAATATGTTATAGATATGTTTAATTTTTGTTTCATTTCTGATGTAAATAAAATGTCTAGCATTGTTACTGAAAAAAAAATCATTCTTCAGCTGTAAAGCTAGAAAAAAAAAAGCCTAGAAAAGCTGTAAAGCTGAAGAATGATTTGAAGTATGAAGAAGTCACCATAGAGAAGTGAAAACGATTTGTTAAAACAGTGGATTAGAAGAAACTGCAAGTATTGTCATGTAATATTAGGACTTTTGTCACTGTGATTTTTGTTTTTTTTTAATATTATTTAATTTTAATTTTTGCAAGAATGAGTTGAATGTATAATACCCTTTCATGGAACTAGTGGTACTCCTTGTATTTTCATTTGGTTCTGTGATATTTTGATAGTTTCTGCATTTTTCTGAATTAGAATTCCCTCTTGCTTTTATCAGTGCCTATTCTTCTTGGTGAGTGCTAAAAAAAAAAAAAGTTTTTTTTCCAGGTGTAAGAATAACTGTACTTTACACATCACCAGCTTAGCTACATGGTGAATAATATTGCCGGCAGGTCAAAGGAGGTGATTTTTCCTTTCTATTCAATACCAGTGCGGCTGCATTTGCAGTACTGGGCCCAGTTCCAGGTTACTCAGTGTAAGAAAAGATGATACTGAATTGTGTTCAGCAGAAGTCCACAAAGATGATTAAGGAGTGACAACATCTTTCATATGAGGAAAGGCTGAGAGAAATGAAACTGCTTAGCCTAGAAAAGATTTAAGGCAGATTCTATCAAAGTGTACATACACCTCAAGGGACATAACAAAGACAAGGGATGCAAACTATTCTTAAGTACTAATTAGCAGTACAGGAGGCATGAAATTTGTTTTTAAATCAAAGAAACACTCACTCACTATGAGGGTGATAAAACACTCGTACAAGTTAACTGGAAATGTTGTTGAGTGTCTATCCAAGGAAATGTTCAAAACCCAACTGGTCATGGTCCATGACAAATTTCTCTAAGTGGACCTGCTTGAGCAGTAGAATTAGAACTCTAAAAAAGTCTATGATTCTGTGATCTGCCTGTGCAGCAAGTGTTAGTAAAGTATGTAGGTTCTGGGTACCTAATATTACCTCACTTCTTGTCCTCAAAATCAATATTGGGGAAAAATGTACAAAGTAATCTGTATTTCATTGTCTAAATGCAAATCTTGATCTATTTCACATTTGCTTGCAGTTGGAGAGCTGAATAAAAGCACATGAGATTGGGAGTAGTGTCCTAATGAAGATCTTGAAACAGGATGAAAATTGGTAGAGATAGTTGGTTTTTCAGACTTTTATTTTTTTAGTTATTATTTGTAGTCTACCTAAAATATTTATGAAGTACATTGGTGACAATACTATTGTTTTTAAAAAGTGAAAGATATGTGAAGCATAAAAGCCAAGCACATTTTTATGTCATCTCTTAAATAATAGCTTTGAAAAACTGTAAAATATACTGTAAGAAATACTGGATGTGAGAAACACAAGTGTATAGTTTTTAAGTCAGTCTCCTGACAATAGTGAAGAAATATATAAAGAAGTTGTTGATATTCTTGGGGAATACTTTTTTTGTTGCTGTCTCTGTCACAAGAAATGCTGGAAGACATTTGTCCAGAAAATAATCTGAAAATGAATATACTAATGATATCCTGGAGGAAAATGGTTAGATAATGTCAAATTCAATGATATTTTGTATGGTTAAAATAAGTCTTTTGTTAACCAGAATTCTTTTAAATGAACAATTCTAATTCAAATATAAGATCATGCAATAGAATGCATTCTCAGATAAAAATTGCTTTAGTTAATCAAAAATACCTAAAATATCCTTTTTTTGTCTATAAATATCTGGAGGCCGTCTTCATGTTGTTCATAACCTACAGTAGCAATTGTTAAATCAATCAGTTAAATTAATTCTATGTCATAAATTTTGTCTGGATAGTTCCTCTGAGAGACAAAATGAACTTTCCTGTCATTGAATATATTAAAATATTAGAGTACTTGCATTTGCCATTTTTGTTTGTAAAATAATTTTCAGATAAATGATTTAATGGCCTTGTGAGAATCTGTCTGTCGATACTTTTTTGAGTACTTTAAACTCATATACATCAATAGTAAAACAACAACAAGAACAACAAAATATTTTCTATTTTATACAGAAAATTATCATACTATTATTCATATTATAATTTCCACTACTTTTATATATGACATGGATGCTCTTTTTTTTTTTTTTTTTTAATAGTTCTATTTAATAGCAGTGAATGTGTGAGGATTTTCTGTCGCTGGTGCTGGAGTATATCAGTCAAGCAGAATGACATAAAATGCATAAATATTTTACAACTATCTTCTCATATTTTTTAACTGATTAAATTGCTGCAAGTCAAGCAACTGGGGCAGACTAGCATGGCTGATCCAGGGAATATACCTGGAAAATAAAATCTATGAGCACTGGATGTGAGGTCTGTCTTCACAGAAAGAGCACAGTGCTGAAGTTCACGTCTGCAGGAGAAAAACAATAAAAAATCCCAATTTGAGTTCAAACTGGATGTTGTGGTATCAAAAAGCAAAAAAGTCATTTTTAAGTATGTCAACAGTAAGAGGAGTGCAAAACAAAAGTAGAATCATAGAATGATAGAATGATTTGAGTTGGAAGGAATCCTTGAAAGCCATCTAGTCCAAATCCCTGTAGTAAACAGGAACACCTACAACAAAATCAGATTTCTCAGAGCCCTGTCCTACCTGACCTTGAATGACTCTAGGGATGGGGCCTCCTCAATTCTGGACAACCTATTCCAGTTCCTCTCCAGTCTTATCATAAAAGATTATATCCAGACTAAATCTCACCTCTTTTATTCTGAAACCATTTTCCCTTGTACTGTTACAACTGATCCTGTTAAAAGGTGTCTGTTCCTTTCTTTCCTATAGTCCCTCTTTAGAGTCTGAAGGCCTGCTATTAGGACTCCCCTGGAAACTTTTCTTCTCCAGGCTGAACAGCCTAAGCTCTCTCAGCCTACCAAGTGAAGTCCCTAGCAACTGATAAAATGAAAGTATCACAATTTTTATAAAGGTAGAAAGGAAGAGCCAGGGAACTACAGACTGGTGAGTCTCACCTCCATGCCTGTTACAATCAAGTAACAGGTCCTCATGAAAGCTATGCTAAAGGAACATGCAAGAGGAGGAGATGACACAAGACAGACAGCCAGGGTTCAACAAGGGCATATCATTCCTGATCAGCGTTGGCCTTCTACAACGGAGTGAGTGCATTGACTGATATGTGAAAACCAACCAATATCATCTAACTGGACTTCAGTAAAACCTTTGACATAGACCCACCAGGCATCCTTATCTCTGAATTGTAAAGGTATGGCTTTGAAGAGTGGACATTCCTGTAATTAAAGAACTGAATGGATGACTGCAGCAAGAGAACTGCAGTCAAAGGCTTTATGTCCAGATTAACATTTTTATATAATGTTTGATCTTCTTTTTCTGAAATTATTAACTTCTGTGAAAAAATATGCAAAAGATTATTTCAGACTCATATCTGCAACTGACAGAATCAATCATGAAAAAAAGTGGTTTTTTTTTATTTGAATGAGAGTGGGAAAAGAAATTCTATAATTTAATACATGCAGCATTTCATATAGATAATGCCCTTTGTAAAATTTGTTTTTAATTTATACAGTGGTTGTTTTTTAAGTAGTTCATTGTAAGTGAATAGAAGACTGAAGGATTATTTCTTTTCCTCCTTATCTTTTTACTGTCAATTTTTCATACTAATCTTTACTGAATCACAGATTTGTGAAATGGTTGAGGTTGGAAAGGATCTCTGGAGGTGGAGGAAGCACTTGTTATGTCCCATTTATGAAGAGAGAGAACTGATCAGATTCACAAATCCCCTCTGGTTAAATTCAAGGTCCAAACACAATCATCAATTTTAATGAGAATCTCTGTACCACAATTATAAGTAGTGGTGCTCTTACAATTATATCTATCTAAGCTGTGTGGCTAAAATATGCAACTTTACAAGAAAGGCTCAGGGGAGACCTCACTGAAGTCATTCAGTATTTAAAAGGAGCTTCTAAACAAGAGAAAGGCAGACTTTTTTGATGGTCTGATAGTGATAGTACAAGGGGGAGTGGTTTTAAACTAAATGAGGGTAGATTTATATTAGATGTTAGAAATAAATTCTCTACTCGGAGAGTGGTGAGGCAGAGGAACATGTTGGCCAGAGAAGTTGTGGTTTCATCATCCCTGAAGGCATTCAAAGACAGTTTGGATGTGCTCCTGGGCAAACTTATCTAGTGACTGGTAATCCTGTCCATGGCAGGAGAGATGTAGCTAGACAGTCTTTACAGTCCCTTCCAACCCAAGGCAATCTGTGATTCTATCATTCTACAGTTTTCAGTTGTCCAGGCCTCAGAGTTGGAGGATTATACTGGGGGATATTGGAAAGCAATTAAATAATTTAAAAAACAAAGAAATTACCATGCACAGTCAGCATGGGTTCATCAAATGTAAGTCCTGATTTAGTAAACAGATACTTTAGCTCACTTACTTGGTGGATGAAAGGAAGGCAGTGAGTGTAATTTTTCTGGATTTGAATAAGGGTTTCATATCATCTCTCACAGTACACTTTTAGACAAATTGTCCAATTGTGAAATAAAGCAATCCAAACTCTTTTGGGTTATGAGTTGACTTGATGGTAAAGCTCCAAGATGTGTAGCAATTGCAGCTACATCTAGGTGTCAGATGGTCACCAGTGGTGTTCCCCTCTGCTTTATTCTAGGGACAGTCCCATTTAACGTTTTTATCTATAACAATTTGGTTGAAAGAGTGTAATGCATCCTCATCAAGTTTGCTGATGACACTAAACTGAGAGGTAGTGTTGACACTTTCAAGGGACCACTTTGAAGAGTTGTCTAAATAACTAAAATGGAAAATGCTGTGTTCTGCACCTAAGAAGGCAGAATGCTTCCTTCCCTTCCCTTCCCTTCCCTTCCCTTCCCTTCCCTTCCCTTCCCTTCCCTTCCCTTCCCTTCCCTTCCCTTCCCTTCCCTTCCCTTCCCTTCCCTTCCCTTCCCTTCCCTTCCCTTCCCTTCCCTTCCCTTCCCTTCCCTTCCCTTCCCTTCCCTTCCCTTCCCTTCCCTTCCCTTCCCTTCCCTTCCCTTCCCTTCCCTTCCCTTCCCTTCCCTTCCCTTCCCTTCCCTTCCCTTCCCTTCCCTTCCCTTCCCTTCCCTTCCTCTCCCTTTCCTCTTCTTCTCTCTTTACTGAGGCCAATATCTAAGAATCTTCATTTACCCTAAGGTATATTAGACCCTAACCGCATACACCTCAAAATCCCCGCATTGCGCCTATACATGCAACAGTCCTCTCAGGCAAGCCTTGCCACGTTACATCGCGATTCGCAAATCTATCCTATTTAAAGCCTATCTTGCATCCTACGGTACTCTTCCTGTCAGTGAAATAATGGCCTGCATCATTTGCTGCATGCCACGTTGCAAGCACTCCAGGAGACAGGGTAAGCAAAGCATAATCAGCAATACTACCATGATTCCTGAACCAACTACAATCAAAATATGCTTTAGCCATGGTCCTACACCCCCGAATAAATTTGATAACCAGCTACCCAACGGGTCATCTTCAATCCCGATCTTGTTCACATGTTCCTTCAGCCAGTCCAGCCTCTTGTGCATGGATTCACTGTGGTCACTCAAGTTGAAGCAACACATGCCGTCAAAATCTTGGCATCCATGCCCTTGAGCAAGCAGTAAGAAGTCTATGGCAGCTCTATTTTTAAGTACAGCATGCCGGACTCCTTCAACATCCATCAGCAACTCTGACAGAAGTTGAGAAGTCGCACTGGCTTGTTTTACTGACCAACACACCAGTAGTTCAATCTCCTTGAGAGCATGCGCTGTTCCAAAAACGGGTAATATGGAGGCAAAAATGCATGCTGTGAGATCCCAGAGGCAAACCTCATCTCCACAGTCCTCCGTCAAATGCTTAATTGATCTCTTCACCTTATGTCTATCACTGTCATGTTTGGAAGTCATTACCTTCATCAGCACTCGAGATAGATTCCCTAATTGATGATGTCGAGGGGAAAGAATGGTTAATTTTCCTATGTAACAGGGGCCCCCAAGGGGGTTTCTTGGAATGCCTTGCCATACTCTATCCCCACATATCAGAAATAGTCCCGGCGGTAACGCTTTCACCGTGGTATTGTTTCATAGTACGGGGGGAACCAGTGGCATTGGTCCCCAGCAACACCCATACCCCTGCCTACGGTTACAAACTGGCGTGCTTGCATTGCCACCCCCAGGCAGGGTAAAATTATGCTTGGTTCCATTAGGGAAAAATACTGCCACCTGCTCGGTATAGTTGACACAAGATGTTGAATTATGTTATAACACATGATGTTATGTTCTACCATTGTCATAAACCTCATCATGATATTACATTCACAACTTCTTTTCCCTCCATATGGTTCCCAATCCTCTAGTCGACAACCTCCGGGGGTCCCAATCAAACATGTTCTAAAGGGAGACCCAGCTGACTGTAAACTGAGGCAAAAATCTTTCTGACCCATTATGTTCGCCATTGTGACCCAAATATTCGCAGGCTGCTGTATAAGGTGGGCCACAGCAACCAACTCAATCCTTAACAGAACGACAATAACAACACACCACCACCCCAAATGACGGTAACTCCCCACTCATTCCAGGAAGTGAGTGCCCATTCGATGGTCTGGGGGAGGGGCTCTGGGCCTGAGGCACCCTCCCATTCTCGTCTCTCTGTGGCAGCAGGATAAACTTTCAAACAAATGCAAATGCTCAAATCACTCCTCCATTTACTGAGAGAAGCATGCAAAAGACAAAGAAGATCAAAGAAAATTCTAATACGTAAATCGCTCCTTACTTCTCTGTGAAGCCACACAGAGAAAAAACTTCAAACCCCACACCTAAGTTAGGAGGTACCCTTAAGTTTCAAGAATGCACAATGATCTTCACGGGACTCAAAATTACTTAATAGGTTCCAGAGAGGCACACACATAAACAGTTCTAAAGACACAGTTAAGTTTCAATATGTGGAGTGATCTTCCTGGAGTGGTGCTCACGTTAAAATTCTCAAATTATCACTCCTTGCAACTCCAGGAGGTGCACACAGGAAAAAGATCAACTTTACTTAAAGTTCCCACAAACACAGCTAAGGTTCAACATGCGGAGATCGTGGTGGGCGATCGCAAGCCCTTTTTCCCTAATGCTCAGCAAGGCGAGTCACCGCTTTCAGATTCAAAGGAACCAGGGGCTGAGGGGCTACTTGAGTCTATGTCTCTCCAGATGGCATTCTGTCCCCCAGTTGTGTAGAGCACACCACGCAGCTTGGTGTCATCCATAAAATCCATATCATTCCAATTTGGAGAGTAGGATGTTAAAAGGGATCATGCTGAAAACCTTACTGAAGTCCCGATAGGTGACATCATTCCACTTTTCCCTTGTCCACTGAAGCAACTACACCATCATAAAAGACAAATGTTGGTCAGGCAGGACCTGGCCTGATGAAGTCATGCTAATTATTCTACATCATCGCCTTCTCTTCCGTGTGTCAGCCTCCAGGAGGATCTGCTCTATAATTTTCCTCAGTACAGAGGTAAGGATGACAGATTGGTAGTTCTCTGGGTCATTCTTTATACTCTTCTTAAAAATGGTTGTGACATTCCAGTCAACAGGGACTTCACCTGATCACCATGACTCCTCAAATATTATAGTCTCTTGATTACTACATCAGCCAGTTTCCTCAGGACTCTGTGGCACACCTCATTGGGACTCATAGATTCATGGATACTCATGTTCCTCAGATGCTTGCAAACCTCATATTCAATTGCAGTGCAAGGGGAATTGCTCTACCAGTTCCCACCTGTGAAGAGCAGTTGCTATTGAAGACTGATGCAAAAAAATCAGTGGAAACTTTTCCTTGTTTGATGTTACTAGCCTCTTTACATTTCTCATTAGAGAGGTTATGCAATCCTGGTCTTTTCTTTCTTTCTTATTCTTCCTTACACCCTTTGCTATGTCCAGTTCTGATTGGGCCTTGGCCTTCCTGACCACATTGCTATACATAGCTTTGCAGAATCCCTGTACTCCTGCCAGGTTACCTGCCTCTTACTCTGCCTGTGTATATTCTTCTTTTTCTGCAGTTTGACCAACAGCTCCTAGTTCAGCTATGCCATTCTCTCCTGACTTCCTCCATCTGGGGTTGGAGAGCTCTGTGTCCTAAGGAAAGCTTTATCAAAGACATGTCAGCTCTGCTCTGCTCCTTTATCCCTGAGGACTGTTTCCCAGGGGTTTTAGTTGATTCTCTGAAGAACTGGAATTTGACCATTGTTCATATAAAGCAAGGAAGCTTGCCTGGTTGTCAAATATAATATCAAAGAGCTTAATCAGGGACAATCTGCTTAATAATAATAATAATAATAATAATAATAATAACAACAATAACAATAATAATAAATAAAGATTAAATTTGACAGTTAATTCCTTAATGTTCAGAATCTTGAATGTATGCAATGAAAATACAGTGTGAAAGTTGGCTGTTCACAATTTCACACAACAAAGGAAATTCCTATACAGCACACCAGAAAGGACGTAGTTTTCAATTGCTATAGTTACTCTTCTGTTCATGTAGTTACCTTGTTTGAGACTAGAAATGCCATCAATGCGCCTCTGGGAAAAATTAAACAAAGGACTGTTAGTTGAAAAAGTATATCTTAGTACTTGGAATTCATTTAAATGATTACTATGAACAATATAATAGCATTTAAATGGTAATAAAATGGTGATAAATTTTAACGACTACTGAGCGTTAAAACTGGAGTAAGAGTATTCATGACATTAACATTGCATTGTGTTGTCTCTAGAGAAATGTAACAAAGTTCCAATTACTTATTCCTTCAAATGTGTGAAAAAAGAATGATAATAATGTTAGTATATTAATTTTCCAGATATATTACTGATTTGCACGTATGAGAAATGCATTTCAGATTTCATACCCACTGTCATAGAACTCTATGTATGCTGTTATCTGTTGCAAGTACCTATACAAATTATGAGCTATTTATTTTCCATAATGTAGTGAAACACTGTTTCTGTTAATTGAAATTGATTGAAATTGACTCATTTCTTTTTCTTAACATTGGAATGAGACTGTGGAGGTAACTTCTGAGTTCTTACACCGAGAAAAAACAGTTGTGGCTTTGCTAGGTGCAATGTTACAGCTTCTAGGAGACTCACCACCTTGAAAGAGTTGAACATACTCAATTTTAAACAAAAGTAATGTAATTGATTTCACTTATTTCTGAAACAGATCTGGCAGCAATTGCTGGAATGGTGTTTTCAACTGCAGAGTGAAATAGGCAACATATTTTCCCAAAATAAAAAAGTAAAGCTTTAGTCAGTGTTTGTTAACCCTTTGAAGGCACATAGATTTCAGAACAGTTGAAGAATATTCTTTAACTTAAAACTTTTATTAGCACATATATTTTATTAGCTTATTTAAATATGTACACCATGCATATCCTTTACTGTACTTAAAATGTATATTTGCAGTAGTCAATCAGATAGGTTAGTTTAACTAAATAAAATTATTTAAAAAATATTTGCATTCCCTTTTAGTTGACTGACAGCATCTATACACTACTTATTCTACTTTTAGCTAAATTAAATTCTGGAAAAACAATGTTTAAATAAAGTTGTGGTATACTATCCTTACATATTTTGTTTACAACATTTACCAAATCATCTTTCTTTCAAGCATTAAATTTGTGCAAGTCAATGTCAATAAGATAAATTTTGATGTCAAGTGTTATGCAGTGTAATAAAAACTTTCCTTAGGGAAGGAAGTAAATCCATGGTTTATATCACATTGAACTCTAAACCAGGTTAAAATCTATGATAAGTAATTAGGGAAAAGTAATTACAGTAAAGTTAGATTAAATCTCATTTTCAGTGATTTATAGTCTCTTATTGCATTTAAGGAAAGTGATTCTTGCCTCTTTCAGACTATAAATTTATAGTCAAAGCAACAATAAGGTGGAAGCTTGATCACTCATATTGAGTCCTGTTGTGCTTCCCCACTCCGTGAACAATTGATCCGAACCCAGGTTGGGACCTAAGATTCCGTGGCATATATTCAAAATACAGTATATACCTGGAATTTCATAACATTTTCCCAGAAAAGAAAATAAAAGGGTCTTTGAAGTTGAACCTATTCAAATATATATATTATAGTATTTTGTTTTATATTAGGGATGTATATTTAAATAGTATATAACTTCTGAAAATTTTATTTATAAATCAGTAAGTTTTCCCCTTTCAAACCAAAGAAGTACCTTTACTGTTTTGTCAGCATTATTTTGTCAAATATCCATATCTGATATATAATGTTGCAGTCAGTTGAATAAAATCCAGTTGGCAGCCAGTCATGAATGGCACCCCTCAGGACTTGGTACTGCAGCCACTCCTATTCAATATGTTTATCAGTGAATTTGATGAGAGGATTGAGTGGAGTAAATTTGCAGATGACAACAAGTTGATGAAGTTTGGGGGAAATGTTGATCTGCTGGAAGGTAGAAACGCACTACAGAGGGAACTGGATAAGCTGAATCAATGGGCTGAGGTAAACTGTATGCATTTCAGTAGGGCTAAGTGTCAGATACTGCATTTTGGTTGCAACAATCCCAGGCAACCATACAGGCTTGGAGAGGAAGGGCTGGAAAGCTTCCTAATGGAAAGGGACCTTGGTGTACTGATGGACAGTTGGCTGAATATGAGCCAGCAGTGTGTCCAGGCAAACAAGAAAGCCAATGGAATCCTGTCCTGTACCAGGAATAGTGTGGTGAGCAGGTCAGGGAAAGTAATCCTCCCCCTGTATTTGGCACAGGTGAGGCTACACCTTAAGTACTGTGTTCAGTTTTGGGCACCTCAATATAGAAAGGATATTGAGGTGCTGGAGCATGTCCAAAGAAGGGTAACAAGGCTTGTGAAGGGCCTGGAGAATATGCCTTATGAGGAGAGACTGAAGGAACTTGGGCTGTTTAGTCTGGGGAAGAGGAGGCTGAAGGGAAACCTCATTGCTTCCTTCAGATACCTGAAAGGTCATTCTATAATCACTGAGAGCAGAGCTGGTCTCTTCTTACTGGTGACAAGTGAGAAGACAAGGGGAGATGGCCTTAAGTTGTGCCAGGGGAGGTTTGGGTTGGATAGCAGGAAAAACTTCTTTACAGAAAGGGTTGTAAGCACTGGAATAGGCTCCCCAGGGAGGTGGTTGAGTCAACATCCCCAAATGTGTTTAAAAAACATTTGGATGTGGTGCTCAGGGACATGATTTAGCAATGGGTTGTTAGAGTTAGGGTACTATGGTTAAGCATGCAGCTCCTACAAAAGCCTAGAAAGATGTCTGGGGTTAGAACTTATCTAATTTTTATTTTTTTTTTTTCACAGAGGCTTAGCTACACTGGGTTTTCATTGCTGTTACAAATGTAATTTTGGATTATGTCAGTCTAAATATATATATTTTTACAGGGGTGTAGTATAACTGTGGAGCATTGAACAAACTCCTATAAGCACAAATTCCCTCAGGGTGGTGAGGTGCTGGAAGATGTTGCCCAAAGAACTTGCAGATGCCTCATCATTGGAAGTATTCAAGGCCAGGTTGGGTGGGAGCACCTGATCTAGAGCCTGGTGTGGATGTTGGCAAACAAGCCCATATCAAGAATTTTGAGCTAGATATCTGTAAGATCCCTTCCAACCTAAGACATTCTATGATTCTGTAACTTGCCACGCAACAGATAATATCTATGGAAAGCTTCACCAGCACTTTAATATTCACAGCTTTTATAGGACGACCTCAGAACAGTGAAATTCTGTTCTGCACTTATTCTTTCAAGTTAAAGGATAATATATGAAGACAGGCATCTTCTCTTTGAGAAAAGATTAAATATGCAGCTAATGTAAAAACCAGATGCCGAATTGGACATACATACATACGGATGCAGACACATCCCCTGTTACAATCACTGGTCATAAGATAATAACAGTGTAGCATGGGCCTTTGCCCAGTGAGATTAATTGTATGTGGATCATTGACTCCTTTCATGACACTTCTATTTTACTACAAGTACTCTTATTGACTGACTGACTGATTTTTACTCAACAGGGAGCCATGATTGCTTACAAAACAAAGGTTCTGCAAGCTTTGATTTTAGATAATTAGTTCTAATTACTAAGTCCTTAAAAAATGGAAATGGAACAAATGGACATCACAGAATAACAGAATTTTAGGGGCTGGAAGGGACCTCTAGAGATGATCGAGTCCAACTCCCCTGACAAAGCAGCTCCTAAGACTGAGTTGCACAGGTAGGCATCCAGGCAGGTCTTGAATGTCTCCTGAGAAGGAGACTCCACCACCTCTCTGGGCAGCCTGTGCCAGTGCTCTGTCATCCTCACTGTGTAGAAGTTCCCACGCACATTTGTGCAGAACTTCCTATGCATCAGTTTGTGGCCATTTCCCCTTGTCCTATCACCACACACTGCTGAAAAGAGTGAATATCATTCAGAATTCATTCATGAAAAACTCTAGAAATAGCCACTTCTAATCAAATATTTATTTTCCAATATGTTTATTATATTTCTTTATTCATGATTAAATCTTACTTTTTTTCTTTATTTATTTGCCTGCCTTAAGTTAAACAGAGTTTTTTATTTAAAATCTATGACAAGTGAATGAAGGTGATGTTGAAAATAGCTTGACTTGTGTGAGTATAATTTCTAGTGTTAACTGTGCCATGCACTGTATTAAATCAGAATTTACTTGAAGTTTCATAGTTTAAAAGTCTGTCATGCATACAAAAAGACTAATGAAGATTGAAACAGTAGAGAGAAATACTAGAGTAATTAGAACAGTCAAATAAGTTCCATGGCTGTTAAGTTATGAATACTCTTATATTACACTGCTATCCAACTGTATGCATCTGTTTATGTCAGTTTAATTATCTCCAAGATGAGGTTTTCTTCAGTTGAAGTACATTTGTTACTTCATCTAGAACCTGGGTCTGAAGTTCTCTCATACTAACACAGTGGCCTGAACTACAGGGTATCAATATCTTTTTGTAGTGATTTATGCTGAATTGTAGTGTGCATTTATTGGTGGTACACACTGGATTATATTCCATGGTGTTGACTAATAATAAGTGCCAAATGAAGATTTAAAATTAACAACAAACTTAAAATGAAACCTTATTTACCCTTATCTTTCAGAAATCAAACTAAGTTTCAAATCTCCCTATTCTCAGAAATATTTGCTTGTAGGCTTTGAGATGAAAGAATGCAAACTATCCATAGCAGTTAGTAAGTGCTTTGCATTCTTTATGAGTTTGTACCTACTCATCAGTTCCTTATCAAACTATATCAACAAAGTCCTTGTTGCTTTGTATTTACTTGTTCCCTTCTAATCTTTATCTTTTCTTTTTAAAATACTGATGTAATGAAACATTTTATTAGCTCAGCCATTTCAGAATCACCTTGATTATATATCTGTCCTCATCTCTTTTAATGTTATTACCTCTTCAAAATTCTCCAGGATACAATTAAAAAATTGACTTCTGCTGTCATTCTAGCTCTTTCCAACTGGTGATCTATTACAGAAATACAGATTGGCCCAGGTTGGAAAGGACCTCAAGGATCATGATTCTCCAAGCCCCCTGCTACAGTCAGGGCCACCAACTTCCCTTTTTAATACTAGACCAAGTTGCCAAGGGCCCCATCCAATCTGGCCTTGAACACCTCCAGGAACAGGGCATCCACAGCCTCTCAGGGCAGCCTGTTCCAGATCCTCACCACTCTCATTGTAAAGAACTTCCCCCTGACATCCAACCTAAATCTTCTCTCCCTCAACTTAAAACCATTTCCCCTTGTCCTACTGTAGTCTACACTTTCAGTTGAATCCCTACTGTTTCTAGGCTTCCTTTAGGTCATGAAATGCTGCCATTAGGTCACCCTGCAGTCTTCTCCAGGCTGAACAAACCCAACTCCCTCAGACTGTCTTCATAGGGGAGGTGCTCCAGCCCACTGTTCATCTTTGTGGCCCTTGTCTGGATAATGTCTTTCTTTTACTGGGATCTCCAGACCTGGACACAGTACTCTAGATGGGGCCTCACAAGAGCAGAGCAGAGAGGGATAATCACCTCTCTGTTGCTGCTGGCCAACCCACTTCTGATGGAGCCCAAGATACCATTTGCTTTCTGAGCTGCAAGGGCACACTGCTGGTTCATGTTAAGTGTTTCATCCATCAGGACCCCCAGCTCCTTCTCTGCAGGGCTACTCTCAAGGACTGCTTCTTCCAATCTGTATAAATGCATGGGATTCCTCCGGCCCAAGTGCAAAACCTTGTACTTTGCTGTGTTGAACCTCATTAGATTCATGTGGGCCTACCTTTCAAGTCTGTTGAGGCCCCTCTGAATGGCAATCATTCTTTCCACCATTTCAACCACAACATTCATCTTGGTGTCATCAGCAAACTTACTGAGGGTGCACTCGATTCCACTGTTGATGTCATTGATAAAGATGTTAAAGAGCACCAGTCTCAAGACAGACTACTGAGAGATGCTACTTGTTACCGGTCTCTACCTGGACATAGAACCATTAATCTCCACCCTCTGTCTGTGGCCTTTCAGCCAATTTCTTGGAAAATTTCTTGGTGGTCCACCCTTCAAATTCACATCCCTGCATTTTGGAGATGAGGATGTGGTGCGGGACCATGCCAAAGGCCTTGCTCAAGTCCAGGTAAATGACATCGGTCACCTACCCTTTGTCCACCAATGCTGTCACTATCATAGAAGGCCACAAGATTGATTAAGCATGACCTTCCCCTGGAGAATATGTGCTGGCTGTCTCAGATCACATACTCATTTCTCATGTGATCAAGCATGTCATTCAGGAGGATCTGTTCCATGATCTTCCCAGATACAGAGGTGAGACTCACCAGCCTGTAGTTCCCCAGGTCCTCCTTGCTCCTTTTCTTGTAGATGGGAGTGATATGACCCTTCCTCCAGTCATCTGGGATCTCACCTGACAGTCACAACTTTTCAAATATGATGGAGACTCTTGGCTGACTCTTATGAAGAGATCATGGGGCGTACATAAATTAAAGAGAACATTAACTATTACATAATGGCGTAGTTATGAAAACTGAGATAGCAAGCTCAACATTATTGTGCTCACCAACTGAATGAGATCTATGATGATTCTCTACTGACTAGGAAGCTGACTAGGCTCTTTTCTTATAAGGAAAGAAGGTCCAGCTTGCTCCTTTCAATTACACTAAATTTGTTATAGAGTCCGTCTAGCTATTCCTATTTGAATAGTCAATTTCTTTCTGCAAGTTTATTTTTATTATCTTGCAAGTAACTAGCCTACATGCTTTATCACAGATTTTTTTCATAACTCAGTATTTTTTTCCCAGGAATCTGAGATATGATTATGCACCTGTCATGTCTGGGCATTGGATTATAGTCAATAGAATCACTGGAAAGAGGAGCAAAATTTCTTTGACTAGTGCGTAAGTTATTTGGTAAGATATGGAAATTTAAAGTAGTTTTCTCAGTCTAGACTAAATTATCTTTGCCTATGTTTTCTTCCCTTCTCTTCCCTTCACTTCCCCTTCCCCATTTCTAACATGGTTTAAAGGAGCAGAACTCTTTCCTAATGTGTAGAACATATAAGGATTCAGGGTTTTCAGTTTCATCGAAGACTTGAGAAGAAATAGAATAAGTATATAGAAAGAGCTCTTGTAACTGCCACAGTGTTTCACATAGATCTGTAAGGTAAGGCTTTGCATACATTATTCATGTAACAAAATCAAAAGGACTGGAAATATAAGTTTGATAATATTCATATTAAAATTTTTAATGTAAATTAATTTTTGGACGAAATGATAATCTCCAGTACTGACATCATGACAAATAATCACAGCATGTATTGACCACATATATTCAAGATTTGAAGTGCATACATGCTGTGTTTAAGCTGAATGAGAAAATGATTCAATTAGACCTCCCTTCTTATACCCCAGGGAGATATATCTAGCAAAGGAGAGAAAGTAGAACGATTCCACATCACTGAACTGGCTAATTCATCTTTCAGTGCATGATACAGACATCAAAGCAACTCCACCTTTTCTGAAAGTCTCCCTGAAGAAAACATCGGCTGACTTCAGTCAGTGCACTTCTGAATAACACTCTGCATTGTGCCAAAAACACTTTTTGTTTTTGGTATAAAGTATAAATTAATATAGTTTTAATATATAGATGTAAATATACTCCTACCTCTACCATTGGAAAAATACTAGTATTACAAGGATTTTTTCCTTATAGTAAAATCCAGTAACTGAATTCTTATTTAGTGTTTCTGAGAGAACTTATATTTAATCTTTCTGAAAATACTAAACATTAGTTTAGAAGAAGAGGATGGTAGATACCTCTTCACTGAAGACATTTTTCTCCTTTGCAGAAGAGAGGTAAATATTCAGCATTTTCTTGTCTGATAATAAACTGATAAGATCCTGTAGCAAAAAATCGTTAAAATAAATGCCTTTCCTCATTTCTGTTATATAAATGTCACTGTGTTCATCCCAAGGGAATATGAAGAGACAATATTCCTTCAGCTCCTAACAGTTTGATTCTTTCTTGCTTTGTCTAGAAAAGAATGTTTTTGACTACACTGCTCTGTCTTTGAATGGACTCACCGGGACTACATCATCATTGTGCCCAATTCATTCATCCTCTTCCAGTTCACCTCACTGGATCTCAACAGGGAACATAAACATGCCAGGGGCAGTGAACTCTCTGCAGCATGACTCCACTGTTTATGGAATTTCTGGAGGCTGTCTGATAAACAAGCTTTTTGTGAACACATGAAAGAAAAAATAAAATAATAATAAAAAACACTGCTGTGAGATTTCTGATAATATCATTTTATGTGGGTTTGAAAAAAACAAATGTCCTGCTGTTATATACATACAATTATATTCTTTAGCTAGGTCTCATACTCTAGAGATGAAAGTATTGAACAGCATTCTCCTCATGACCTGATTCTGTAAATTTAATTTAGAAAATTAAAATTTAAAAAATCCTTGAATCAGACATATGGTTTATCATACTCTCCATTTTCCATTGCAGTCAAGATGAAGTGATGAGTGGGAGAAGGCTGTATAAAAATAATCTTTTGACAGCATCAGAAGTGCAAATGTTAGAGGTTACTGAATACAGTAGACTAATGAATATGAGGCTTCTGCAACTCCACATCTACAGGTCTTGCCAGCGGCAAAAGGAAGCACAAATTCCTCATAGGCACACATGCATGGATGCACACACAAGAAATGCACATATGCATGGCTGGCCACAGAGATAACAAAAACAGAAAACAACATTGCAATTGCACAAGTAAAACTGGGCTGATACCATTCTCTTCAGATGGTCAAAATTGAAGTCTGATGATAATATACCCATACCCACCCACAGTTATTTGTGTACACATTCAGTCTACCCAGGACAGATCTTTCACCACTGGATTGTACAAGTCCCCATGATTCACATTCTCACTCTATTGCCAAATTTCCAGACTTATGATTTCTCTAGTATCTGGTGCCTGAATCTCGCACCCTCTTTGCTAAACATTTATTGGCTTGCAGATCACAATAATATATGTGTATAAATACACTCTCCCTATGGAAACATATTCACAGGCTAGTCTGTTCAGTTGTTAACACCCAGGTCTATGGAACCCAACAACCCACCATTTCCCCCTTCATCAGCTCCACCACCACCTGCATCAGAATGTTATCTTCAACACACTTCAGGAACTGTCTGGAGCGTGCATGCCTGGCTTTGTAGCTTTTCCAACAAATATCTGGATAAATGAAGTCCTCTGTAAGAACCAGCTCCTGTTATCAAGAGACTACCCTCAGCTACTTGTAGAAGGCCTTGTCAACTTCCTCCTCTTGATCAGGGAGCCTATAATACACCCCCACAACAGTGTCCCCCACACTAGCCTGCCCCTTAATTCTCACCCACAAGCTCTCCACTGATACATCACCCTCCCCAGGTGGAGTTCCATACGTTCTATATGCTCTCTCACATAAAGAGCAGCTCCACTCCCACTATCAATAGTCTGGGGGATGTATGGATAGAGCACAGTCCCGTTGAAAAGGACTTAGGGATAGTGGTAGAAGTTAAGCTGGACATGAGCCAGAAATGTACTGTCACAGCCCAGAATGCCAAACCTTTAAGGGTCCCTTCTAATTCAAATGTCTCTATGATTCTATAGCATTTTGGGACCACAGGGTTCTAGCAGTTGCTAAGCTCTTGTTTATCTATAGTTTCTTGACATCCTATCAATTGATGGATTAGGTTTGTTTGTATCTTGTTATTTTCCATTTTATGTTTGTTAAATTTGTGTCTCTGCTATTCCATTTATGGCTTCTCCTATGTACATAGCATTCAATTTGACCAAGTCCTTGATCAGATATTTTCTCAAATAAAGATTCTCACATTCTCCATGCCCTCAGTCAGTGTGGTTTTCCAAGTTTAGTTTCTGTTTACAGCAGTTGCTAGCTCGCTTATTCTTGGGTAGTAGGGTTTATGGATTCCCCCTTTTCATTCTTTTTTCCTTTGCATTGAAAATGCTCTTGACCCTTTAGGGAATTAATGTACATTCCCAAATTCTTTTACAAATATCACAGTAAATGAACTGTTATTTCTTACATTATTATATATTGGTTTTACTTTGATTAGATTAATAAGAAATTCATGAATGCTTTCATAAGATATATTCTACTTCTCATTTATAATATTGTGAGGCATTAGAGAAGGCTCTTGCAGATCTTTCTCTTATTAGGTTAATCTTTACTTAGTTTAATGCAACTATACAAAAGTCAATTATATTTGATGTTGCTGATACTGAAAAAATCAAATTTAGCAATTACAAATCAAAGCTCCTCTGAAAATCAACACTTTTTTCTTTCAAGGAAAATTTTGATTCATAAATCCTAATATGCTAAAAAACCAACAACTTTCATGATGGTTAGTTTCAAGATGGAAGAAAAAACAATCAAGTTTAGAACCTGGCTGTTTTATGAACAGCATATTTATTAATAAAAGTCCTTCAAAATAAATCTTTTTCTTTATCCAGATATTCTAAACTGTCACTGGAATTAAAAATCTTATATTCAATTGTTAATATAAGGAAGTAAAGAGAAGAAATATTAGAAAAAATAGAGAGTAAAATGTCTTTGTACTGAAAACTTCTGATTTTGATGAGACCCAGATATCTCAGTATTTCCTAGTGAGGAGGAAAGAGCTATCTGAATACAATGAGCTGTGAATGAAACGATCATGGAAAAAGAGAGGCTATCTGTGATATCACAATGGAGCCATTTGATTGGTAGTTATGCTGACATCTGATTATAAATCCACTCAGTCATAGGGACCACAAGAATATATTATAAATAACAACAACAACAACAAAAATCAATCTTCATATTTAAAAACAGATAGCAACACAATACACAAGCACACACACTCACACAGAAAAAGAAAAAAAAGGAGTGAAGGAGCAAGGATGACATCATGTCTTTCTTGAGTGAAAAAAAACCAACTTTTTCACATAATCATTGTGTGTAGAAATTCACATTTGTTGTTAATATAAACAGCAAACCATAGGAGAAATAAGTAAACGGTGATTTGAAAGATAAATAAATAGCATTATTAAAATCAATAGCTGCTTCTAGATTAAAGGAATCTCTATAGGAAACCTTGTTTATTTGTACATTTCTCTGCTGAAATCATTCTCTGGTACTGACATTGAAAACTGAATCAGCACAGAATTTTTAATTCTTCTGTCTCCTCATAGAAAGCAATTACAACAGACTGGGTATAAGAAACAGTAACAGATTAGTTCACTTTCCTGAAATATGTCCAGGAGTTATTGCTAAAACTGTAAGTTAGTTTAGGGTGAAAGCTTCCCACTAACTATTACAGTAAATAATGAGGATAGATAATTTAGTCCAAGTTTCAAGGGACTGAAACTGTTTATTTAATTAGTAGTTACATCAAGATCAAGGCACCTGCAGAAGCATGCCAAAACTTTCACCACAGAAAATGTCTGCTTATAAAATAGAATAATAGAATGATTTGAATTGGAAAGGACCTTAAAAATCATCTAGTGTTAACCCCCATGCTATAGATAGGAACATACAGCAGGGACATCTCCCTCCAGACCAGGTTGTTCAAAGCCCCCTTCAGCCTGGCCTTGAATGCCTCCAGGGTGGGGTTATCCATAACCTCTCTGGGCTGCCTGTTTCATTGTCTCTCCACTCTAACAGTAAAGAATTTCTTCCTAATATCTACTGTAAGTCTACCCTTTTCCAGTTTAAAACCATTTTTCCCTATCCTGTCATTACCTGCTCTTATAGAAAGTCCCTCTCTGGCATTATTGTAGGCCCCCTTCAGGTACTGGAAAGCTACTATAAGGTTCCCCTGGATCCTTCTCTTGTCTAGATTGAAAAGCCTCAGCTCTTTTAGCCTGTCCTCACAGGGAAGTTGCTCCAGCCCTCTGATCATCTTCACTAGCCTACCATGACCTTTCAAATATGATGGATAGATGCTTGCCTCTGCCTAATCTCCAGAAAAATTAGAATGTCCAGACTTAAGTTATAAATAATAGTGCAATTCTGTTGTGATTCTTTAAATTATATTTTAACAAGCAATCATAGAATCATAGAATTATAGAATCATAGAATCTCAAGGTTGGAAAGGACCTACAAGATCACCTAGTTCAACCATCCACCCATTACCATTGATATGTCAAGATAATAAACCATACGTCATTTCTCCTCCTCCAGACACCTCTTGAACACAGCCAGGGATGGCAATTCCACCTCTCTGGGCAGGCCATTCCACTGCCTGACCACTCTGAGAGAAAAGATTTTTCTTTATGTCCAGTCTGAATCTCCCATGGTACAACTTGTGGCCATTTCCCCGGGTCTTGTTTGCTCCTGGGAGAAGAGGCCAAATCCCTCCTCATCACAACCTCCCTTTAGGAAGCTGTAGAGCACAATGAGGTCTTCCCTGAGTCTCCTCTTCTCCAGACTAAACAATCCCAGCTCCCTCAGCCTCTCCTCATAAGACTTGTGCTCCAGATCCCTCACCAGTTTTGTTGCCCTTCTCTGGACACTCTTTAAGGCCTTGATGTCTTTCTTGTAGAGAGGGGCCCAAAACTGAACACAGTCATCAAGGTGTGATATCAGCAGCTATGAGTACAGGGGGATGATTATCTCTCTGCTCCTGCTGGCCACACTATTTCTAATGAAGGCCAAGATGTCGCTGGCCCTATTGGCCCCTCAGGCACACAGTTGGTTCATGTTCAGCAGACCATCAAACAACACCCCCATGTCCCTTTCGTCTTCACAGTCATGATATCTAAGTTTTATTCACCAGTTATATACATTTTTACATCACATACATACTTTCAAAAATAAAACTTTGAGTGCTTTCAGAACATCCAGAGTTCATATCCAGCAAATCTCTTCTATTGCTCTTTCTCAAACTAATGCTTGTCATACCATCATTTTGACTTTTTTATTTTTATGCCTCACTCAGTGTTGGTAAAAGGTATGATTTGTTGATAAGGACAGCTGTAGTATTTTATGTATAGTGGGATCTTAATGCAATTTATAACTGCTTACAAATTTAAGCAGCTTGGAATCTGTCAATATAATTCTAGAATATCCATCCTAATTATGTCAAAGGATATAGATAGAATCTGAAAATGTTTGAACCATTAAATAGAATATTTAAATCTTCCAGGTTCTATTATTTTGAAGGAAATAAAGTTTCTAAACAAATGTTTTTCTTCTAGGAATTTCAATTCAGGTTCACATATTTCATATAAAATAACAATCCCCAGTGATCTACACTGCTACACTGTATTAACTTGCAAAGGTAATGCAAAGGTATTAATTTTATTTATGATTATTGGTATATATTTTTAGGCATTTTATTTTATTCTATTCTATTAATTAATTTAATTTATTAAACTTTATTGAGAATATGACAAGATTTTACTGGCTTTTTCATTATTTATTTATTTATTAGATGGAACGATTGAATGGAAAAGCAACATATTTTCTTTAAATATCAGTGTGGCATGAATATCTACTGTTATTGTTCTAATGAAATACTTCGACCAAAATTTACTACCATAAAGTTTGGAATGAAACAATGTTGATGTTTATCAGGTAGCCTTTAGTGGATGAATGCACAGAATATCTGATATACTGAAAAACATATTAATCATGTACTTTAAATTCATGGAAATGGTTTACTGTATTGGAACAAAGGAAGCAGGAATAATTTTAATAATCTTTATTATTCCATTGTTATTTCCATCAAATTTCCAAAGGGAGTTATTTTTCATGTTCTCATTCCTTTTTTTTTTCTTATATGAATGAAATATATGAACTAATCTCCAATGAATTCAGCTTGTTTTTTTTTTTTTCTTTCTTTCTTTCATTAAATGGAGAGGTAAAGTTCAATAAAATCATGTCTTTGGGTATTTTTATGAATAAGATAGTGAGCATAGTGACTGTTCTCTCAGGCTTTCCACCATTCCTGTTGCTATAACTTAAGGCACGTTCTATTTGGAAGTCTGCCATATTAAAAGTGTATGTTGCCTTCCTCTAAAAACATTGAAAAAAATCAACAATACTGTATTCATGTAAATTACATTCTTTATATTAAAATTTTGATGTAGCATATCAAAGCATATTATGGAAATAGTGTTGCAAAAGAATATTATTTTTTTTCTTTAGACTTGGGAAAACAGAAGCTCTAAAGAACATTACACTTAGATAAATGGAATTTGTCTGCTTGTAAATTAGCAATACATTGTTGAGACACTTTCTATTGTCTGTTTTAGAACATTCTAAAGTATAACATTAATTTCTGTATCAGGGAATTATTTCATCCATTTTACATTTAAAGAAAAAAAACCAACAAAAGAACATAAAATGATGATAACTTTATTTTATATATATTTTTGACATATCGGTGTTGCTTAGCAGTTGAAGGTAAACAAGAAAAAAAGAAAATAGGAAAAAGAATACAAATAAAATGAAGACTCTGTGGCCTATACAGTAATATCTTTTCCATCTTTTTCCACTCATCCATTCTTGAGTGCGAATAGCTCATCCAAATTAATGTGCGTCAATATGGAAATTGCTTCTTATTAATATAATCAGGTGCCTTTGTGAGGAGAGAGATGATGGCACAGTGTACAATCAGAATTTGTGGAATGCAGTTGTCAGTGTTACATCCAATTTTCTTTTTAAAAGAACTAGTGTTTAAAATTTGAATACAAGGTTTATTTATTGGAGGAATTAAAGTGCACTGAACTTGTATTGTAAAACAGTAACAAAGAAATGCTGATCAAGAAAGCAGATAGTCTGCAGAAATGCATAATATAAATCAGGAGAAACAAATCCAAAACAACTAAATCTTTACCACTGTAAGATCAAAGTTTAAAAATACTCAGTTTTTTTGCATCTTTCCTTCATTCTGAATTCCTCTATTTGTTGTACATTCTATTCAGCCTTGATTTAAGAGAAAATGAAAAAAAATAAACAACCAAACAAACAATAAAAAAATCTTCTGTTGTTCATTCCTGAATTACTAGGAGGTTTCATTTTGAATTCTGATATTTTCTATTTAAATAGATTCAGAGATAAATATGCTTTTTGCTGAAATATATTTTAGATGATTATTTTATCTGAATTATTGTGAAGGAGAAGAGGTGGATATGAGCTTTTTCACAATCAGTCCACAACATTCTTATTTTTCAAACCTGTACATGGTCGAATTTTCATCTACCCATACAAATAGGAAAGCAGATAGCAGTTTATCGGTCTTCCAAGTTATCATATCTTGGTTTAAAACCTCTCAGTACCTGAAGATTGATTTTTATGTAAAGTGTTGGAAAAAAAAACAACAAATAAAACTTTTTTTTGTTTATATAACTTTAGAATTTTTATTTTTATTTTTATTTTTATTTATTTTTTTATTGTTTCTCTGAGGCAAGTACAATATAAGAATATTTGTAACTCTGGAACATTAACTGAAAAAAAATTTAACTCGTTTACAAAATTGGGTAAGACAATTTCTGAAAAGGACTCCAAAGTAGTTACTATTTCTTTCTTATTGAGAAGGAATAATAATATAATTTGGATAATTATCTTTAGAGAAAATAAATCATATTATTCTTGATTAAGGAATTTATAATAGTACTTTGTCTTTCCATTAAAACAAAAACAACCCTGTATCACCTAAAAATGCTTTTGATCATCAGTAATGCAGAAATCATACATATAATATCATACAAATAATATATTTATCAGGCCCTGAAAAAATATCAAAGTGTTTGTAGATAATTATCTCAAAGCATCTGTTAAATGATCACTGTTAGTCTGCACACATCAGTACTTTCAGTTATTCTTCAGGTATGACTAGAGCTGGAATAATCTGATCAATTTAATCATCACTAGTGAGCTGCTTATAGCTCTACAGTCCAGTGTGGTCCTCTGTCTGTACTTTCAAGGACTATTATCCCAGGACTGTACATATTTTCATAGAATCATAGAATCATAGTATGGCCTGGGTTGAAAAGTATCTCAAAGATCATCTGGTTTGAATCCCCTGCCGTGGGCATGGCAGCCAACTACTAGACCAGGCTGCCCAGAGCCACATCCAGCCTTGCCTTGAATGCCTTCAGAGATGAGGCATCCATAACCTTTCTCGGCAAACTGTTCCAGTGAATCACCACCCTCTGAGTGAAAAAATTCCTCCTAACATCCAACTTAAATCACCTGTCTTGATTTAAGACCATTCCCACTTGTCCTATCACTATCAACCCACGTAAACAGTTATTCCCATTCCTGTTGATACACTTCTTTCAAGCGGTAGAAGGCCACAATGAGGTCTCCTCAGTCTTATCCAAGCTAAACAAACTCAGTTCCCTCAATCTTTCTTCATAGGTGCTCCAGCCCTCTGATCATGTTAATGTCCCTCCTCTGGACCTATTCCAAGATCTCTGCATCTTTCTTGTACTGGGCCCCCATTTTGCATTTCACTGTCCCTTCTACAGAAAATAATTTGTTGCTTTTACTATCTATTAATTACAAAATGTGTGACAAAGAAAAGGTTGCTCAAGGAGGCTGTTCAAACTCCATCCCTGTAGGCTTTCAAAGTCAGATTGGATGGGCCATGGGCAGCTTGATCTAGTGGGTGGCAGCCCTATCCACAGTAGAGTGCTTGGAACTTGATTATCTTTATTGTTTCTTTCAAACTAAGCCATTCTACGGTTCTATGATCAATAGGTATTATACATAAAAATTGTAGAAAATTAAGTAAAAGCTGAAATAAAGTAGGTAATTTTTCAAGTAGCAAACTTTCCACCTCAGGATTGTTTTATTAAGGATGAAATAAGCTGATAATCTGCAAATAATATGTCCAGGATTAATAACCACAATAAAAACAGTTAAACCACAGTCCTAGATATTTACAGATTGTCAATACATTTCTGTAGAATTCTAATAACACTTCTATATAATCTGCACTATAACACACTATATAATCTCAAGAACTTCTAATTATACATACACACACTCAGAGTTACTGGCCACATATCTCATACTGTTTGTGTATGCCATTGACCATGGGATAACCATTAACCCCCTTCCTGGCTGTGAGTTCTCCACTAAAGGAATCATGTCTACTGTACTTTTGTGCATTTTCCTTCTGCTCCTGATGCTCTACTGACAAATTTGCCATAAAGAAGGTCCTCGAAGAGGTGTCTTAGCATCCTGAGGTGGTGTCCCTATGTGCTGTCCCAATATAGGAAGTCTATTACTGGATACTGGCAGCTCCCCACAGAACAGGTATCCTAAGGGCACTGACTGCAGGAACAGATCCCCTGTGACAGCCATTGTTTTCTCTCCAATGCCACTTTCACAAATGTTCAGTTTCTCTTTACATTTCTTTCAGCAGTGGCTCTTTCTTGTAACTCTTTTCTTATTGTTTAATCCTGCTGATGGCCATTTTCCTCCTTAGAAAAGATAAATTTGGGGACACAGCCCCGTCAGAGAATTAACATATTTTGCATACACACCCTCACTCACCTGGTCAAAGATAATAACAGTTACTAACTAAAGTAATTCTCCACATGAACCAAGATGAGATCAAAGTGAGTCGTTCTGATACTTGTGTTGGAAGATTAACATAAAGCCTTTCAAAAGTGATGACAGCAACATATTTCTAGAAAAAGATAGAGCATTTCCAAAGTCTGCACTACTCTGTCTTGGAATAGGAAAAAAAGTCTTTAATCTGTCAGTATCAGAACAGCAGGAACAAAGCACCCTTTCCACCTTTTGTTCCTACTAATACATAAAGAAATTACATCTCAGAACCTCAGAATATAAAGCAGATGATAACCAACTAAAAAAATACTTATGCAGAAGATTAATTTCTAAATTTTCTCCTTTTTTTTCAATATTTCTTCTACTGATTTAGAGAAATAAAATTTTCAGGACAAAGACAAAAATTTCATGAGGTACAAAATCCATTTATTTAATTTCTGCTGAATGTGTAAGGTCACAGCACAACATGTATTCTTTTACTTTTACTCTAATTTTAGCACAGAACTCTATTCAGTGTAGGGCATACACATTTCTGTGTACAACAAGTATAGATGTTTCAATTATCATAAAAACATTAAAGTTAATTTTCCATATTTTCCTTAAAATTGACTTAATATCTTACTTTTTTTTAGAAGAAAAGATATTTGAAGTATGTATGATAAACAGTAGCCTTTTATTTTAATGTACCTATGTAGATGTGTCTTATTAAATGACAAAACCTTCCTATTAGCTGTGGTATTCAATGATCAGCTGTCCTGCCCTTATAATTGTGTATGTGCAATACCTGTGTCTGTGTGTGTATGCAACCCTGCATGCCCTCGCAAATCAGGTCCAAAGAGGTTGCAGTTCTATAAAATCCTGTCCAGACCATTAGAGCTGATTGTTACTACTCATTGTTTAACTGTAATTCCGGTTAGAGCTATGTATTCAGCTTCTATAAACCAACAAATTCAAACCTTTATATTTCACGATTTTAATTAGAGTTAATTTTTCCCTATCTGAATCTTTTTGATCCCTCTTCCTTACTACACCAAACAGTAATAAAAGTAACCCACCAACCTCGTTGTTGCCATCGAGAATATTCAGAGCATATTTAAAATAGACAAGCAAACAAAAAATGGCAACAAAATACTTCAAAGCTTATTCTAACACAGTGAGAAACTTAGGTCCTGTTCCATGCACAAATTAAGATAATTAAGTAAGAGGTGTGAGTAATGAATCTAGACTTAATTTCAGAACAGTTCATTGCTTCAGAATATGAAGGATGCTCTGAAAGTAATGCCTTCTATTTTATTATGTTGGCCCACAATGTCAATGGTAGATGGTGATGGTATGGCAGTGGAGATTGAACCTTCTCCCCGGTATTACATTCAGTTTTCTTATTGTGTGGCAAATGGCAGCAAAGGGGCAGTCTGACAAAATAGCTTTTACATGGAAGTGCATATGAAGTAAAGGTGTGTGATTGAATTCCTCCATGTGGCAAAAATAACATTCATTGACCTTCCTCCATTCTTGCTGAACATCTGTTGAGACCAAACAGTGGATGTTATCACAGAGAGGTAGTGTGTGGTGTGTTGCAGTAGTGGCAACAGTCCCACTTACACATTTATGGCAAGAAATCTAATTTTGTATTTGGAAGTTCTTACATCTTTTCACTTGACCCTGTCTTTTCTGCACATAATCCACATGACTTTTATTCATTTGCACTTTATGTCTAGGCATAGGTGTCTACTGCTTCCTGGACTCCTCTAAAGTATAAGGTCACAAATCACAACAACACCTAAGAAGAATACGTGCCACCAGCCTTAGGTTGCAATCATCTGCTTTTAGGCCAAATGAGACAGCGCTTAATACTAGTGTATAAACCCTTGATTTTGGCTCTTGGATTCCTGCTTTTCCACTCATACAATATTCTAATAGAGCACCCATTCATGTAGGAAGAGTTTTCCCATCTTGCTTTTTTTTTTCCAATGAAACCATCTAATATTGCTTTTTTAGGTAGATCTGTTTTAAAATTAGTCCCTCTTTTGCAGCTACCATCATGATTCTGATCTTTATTTTATTTTGTAACTGTTTTGATTACAGTTAGTATGACTTTATTTATACATTTTCACTAGTAGAGTATCAGCAGTACAGTGTTCCTGCTCTGAACTAACTGTTCAGATTGGTTTAAAGAAGTTACTTTTGCTGAAGTTTTAGTAACACTTGCTGCATCAGTACCTTTCTCTGAGCTTATATATTTCCCATAGTCCTTTGCAGAACTTAACTCAAGCGGTGCCCTGAGTTCAGTGCTATGGAAGAAAAAAAGAAAGGATAGAAAAGTAATGTGTGCATGCGTGTGCTTAAATTTCAGCTTCCAAGAATGATGTTAGAAGTCATACAAACTGTCCAAGGGACTACAAACACCACTGAGCTAGAAATAAAAGATATATATTGTGTAATTTTAATCCTACCAGTTAGCATTTAGTAACTTATGTAGAGCAATTAACTTCAATGAGATTACTTGTTCACTTGTGAGGTTACCAAGGTAATGTAACTATTTCACAGTCTACCACAGACTAGGGTAGAAGGATTATTGTTTTCAGTAGGCAATTATAGTCCATCACTTTTTTAATCCAATATAATTAAAGTAGTATGAGCAACACTGAAAATAGTATTTCTGAATATATATAAATATATTCCAGGTGTACTTTGTATGAAAAAGAGAAAAGCAAATTAATTCTCTACTGCATGCTAGTCTTGTGTACAAAACCATATTTCACAAGAAGAGATAAAAAGAAATTTGTGTATTTTTTCTATTTTCAGGTTTTTGTAGTACCTGCATTTTAGAAGATGTTAAGTTAGTAGAACTACAGTGTTGGATCTTTAGTGATTTATTTAATTTCTGTAGTTCTGAATATAGTGCTGATTCTAGGTGCCAAATTATATTTATTTCCAAATATTTTTCAATTATTCCTAGCATTTCTGACTATAACCAAAATCTGTTTATCCAAACTCTGCACATAAGAATTGGGATCTAGTATATTCTATGGCTGAATTTAAGTTACATTTTGCAGAGCTTAACAAAGCATTCTTCATCCCCAGGGTTTTATAGAACTCTTCATGCTCTTCATACTGATGCTTCTTTTCTTCTACATTACAGTGCCATTTTGCAGCTGTGCTCCTGCTAAGAAATGTCCGTGTGAGACAAAGCAGACAGATAGAAAGCCAGATTTTTTTTCTACAAAGACTTTCTTGCTTAAGAAGAATAAATCTATCTGATTCTTTTAAACTGCTGACACTGCCTGAACATAGAAAAGTTATCCTCTGTAACATTTTTTTCTGTTTCCATTTTGCAGACTTGGCAGTTACAACACAATTTATCAAACCATAGCAAACAGCTATTATAAATTGCATATTTTATAATCAGATGAAAAAATGTAATGAATTCTTTGGTGATGTATTTATGATGCTGATGACTTGTTGATAAAAAGTATACTGGCTGAAATTAATGTAGGTAGAAACCCTCTAAAGCTTAAGGGAGATGTGGAATAAAAAAACCTTACCATAATTAAATGCAAATTTCAGATAACTTAACCTATCTATTTAGCCAGAATCAATATAGTCTTGATAAGAGAGATGTGTATCTCTTGTTGTCTGAAGCATGTACTGCTATCAAGAATATTGCTAATGAAGTGTAATGGTGAGCCTGTGATCAGCTCTCCCTCTTCTTCAAATGGATCTATGCAAAAAGAGTAGAGTACACTGCAAAATGTGCTATAGGCAGGAGATACATAAAATGCTGTTTAAACATGGTCCTTAACATGGCTTTTATAATTTATTTAAAATGTAGCATATTTTTATGTATGGAAAGAGGCAGGAAGACTGATTTATTTTAATGTTGTTTTTCTGTGAAACTGACAACATAAGCAACTTCATGCAGAATGTAGTTTCTTGCTTATGGAGATGATAAGGGGGTAAGACAATTATTGCCCTTAAGTTAGCTTGAGTAGTAGTTTGCTAATATTAGGATTGTGTTACATGTCATTAGAACAGGAAGTTCAGGAGATGATACTATTTAAAACTTCTACACATGGCTATGTTTCATTCATTGTAATAATTTGTTGAGGTTCAAATAAAAAAAAATACATGACACGTGAATTTAAATAGTACTCAGAAAGTATCCACACTGTCCACTAAACTAGATATATTGATTATGTTGTGAGTGGAAAAGACATTGCCATCGATGAGATTACACTATTTGCTAGTTGTGGAAACATAAACAATGACATACAAAAAGCTTTTAACTTTTTACTGCATGCTATGCTAAATGAGGTCATACTGATGCATATGCTAAAGAGGTCATATAAACTTTACCAGGAAGGGAGACAATGTATAAATGTCTGTTTTACTAACTGTTGCAGACACATTTCTCCATGAAGGCAAATGAAGGGATTCTTCAAGGGAAACAGTACCAGACACCAGACTTCTACTTTTTTTTTTTTGGCATCTGTAAGTAGGCTTAGCTGTGAAACTCTGGGGAAGAATATAGTCTGTTATGAAATATTCCAACTGAACATATAGGAATTTGGGAGATTTATGCTAATTCATTCTATCAGAATGAAAACAGAAATCTGAATGTAGCTTTCTCATGTCATACATTTTTTCTCTTGAAGTACTTCCTGAATTCATGCAATACATTATTCCCATCAAATCACATGAAGTTATTAATTTCAGACCGTTTCCTTTTGTTTATTCTTTTTGTTTTCTTTTTTCCAGTTATTATTATCATTGCTTTCCACTTCTTCCTTTTGCATTTTTGCATTTTTAAGTACATTCTAGCCCGGAGTCAAACTGTTTAAATTCAGTATGACATGCTACCTTTACAAAGTAGAATTTGAAAAATACTGTATATTTCCTATCATGTCATTCATTCACTTTTAGATAAAATGAATTTTAAAAATAGAAAGGGCTGATATTAATACAGTTTATTTTCACACTCTAGAAATTCAGCTTTTTATTTGTAGTGAAATCTTATTAATATCCAAATAAAACAATTACTTTAAATTTGGACATATCAGAATAGAATACATTAAGTGAGTCCAAAAGATTAGAAATCTAACTCAATCAGAAATACATTGTTTAGACACGACACATTCCTGGACAAAAGTGTTGGCGTTTTCAGAAAGACTCAAAGCATACATAATGTGTCAAATATGTTTAATTTTCTATTTTAGTTGAATTTTATAGAATTTCCAAATTTCTCAGATGAATGTTTTATCACACTTTAGATTACATTATTATTGACCCATAACCTTTCCTTCACAGGCAAGCATAGAAAAACTAAAAGGGACAACTAACAAAGAGTAGGATTATTGAGCCATACTTTTGTTTGAGTATACCTTAGTTTTGATGTACAAGAACCATAATATACTGAAGGCAAAATCTTCCTGTGTAAACCTGAATGTTTTCAGTAGCAATATGAATTACATCAACTGGAAGTTAATTCCATGTCTTTCCTGGGTGGAATTGTTTGCTGCTAGTTTACTGCTCTGTGAAACAGACAACATATTCAGTGATAAAACATCAGAGCCTGACAAGTACTCTTGAACTTCTACTTAATTTCCAGTGTTGACTGAAAAAGTTGCAAAATAGTTCATATGATGAAAAAAAGAATGAGACTGCACTGCAATAGCATTTTTCTCCACTTGCTGTCAGGTTACATTGTAGATGTTCAGTTTTCCTATTTCAGATGTAGAAGGATTTTATGTCCTCATTTAGATAGGCAACTTATGCTTCACCTATGTGTTGAAAGAATGTGTCACTTAGTGTAGCTGCTGTACTTCTCTTTTGGCATGGGTTTTTGTCATGGTTTTATGATTTTTGGTACTGGTATTCCACATCATAACATCATGTAGTGCATTTGGAGTTAATGAGTTAATGCTCCAGCTCCGTGGATCATCGATAGTTCCAGGTATACCTGTCTCAGAAGAGAAGAACTACATTCCCCAAAGGACTTTGCGATGCTTTGCGTTCTTACGTGTTTACGCTCAGAGGGAAAGATAAAAACTGTCTGCAGTCACGGGACACTCTCTTTCCTTTGGGATGGACTCAGCAGTGGGTGCTCGCTGCTGTTCACCTTCAGCGTTAGCGTAAGGCCTTTGGTTTATCGGATACTCTCTCTTGCTCATTTTATTTGATTTGTTAGATTTAATTCCAATTATATTGTATTATATTGTGTTATTTTGCTTTCCGATATCTTATTTAGTAAATTAGCTTTCCTCCTCAGATCGTTGCTGCTGTTTTGTTTCTAGGCCCATCTTCCTTTTCCCTTTTTCCTTTCCCCCTTTCCCTTTCCTGGGGCGTGGGTCTGTGGGTCCCCCGCACCAATCGTCACGGAACCGGGCCGAACCTGCCCGTAAACTGTTGACAGTTTTGTTTGTTTGTTTGTTTGTTTTTAAACTATCTGCTACTAGAGAACTAAAAGTAAGTTTTTATAGTTACAGTTGTGGAGATGATGTGTTAAGGAGTTTTTGTTGGTTTTCTTTAAATCAGTTTATCAAGGTTTCTTAAAGTAAAGCTTTAGAGAAGAGGGACCAAATGGTGTGAACAACCATAGGTCCAAAACCTTACACTCACTGAACTGCACTTCATTTATTTTCACAAATCCATTAACTGCCTCATTATCTGAGTTCTCCACTTCTGACTTCAACACAGTGTGCTTCAGCACTGTGCAAGTATTTTTCTTGCAAATTAGAGGGTATTAGGCTAGGTTCATAAAAGGGTAACATTCTCACCTCTAGCTTTTAAGGAAGTATAATTTTTAAACCTGCAAAGAAGTAAGGATGAACTAGAATTTCATATACAGAAATCAGATATAAATCTGAAAAAAAGAAAAAAAAAGGAAAAAAATAAGTCAGAGGTAAAAAAAAAGGAAGAGGAAAACCTGAATGGAATACAATCCACCCAAATAAATTTTTATCAATTTTGCAGTAATAAAATATAGGGCATACTATATATACATCATTGAGAGTTTTAAAGAAGCAATATTTCTACTGTTTTCATAGCACCAGTCTGGAGCTTTCTAGTGCTTTGTAGCTTTCTTGAGCTAAGAATTTTGTATCTTCCTTGTACAATGTCAAGGTTTCACCTGTATTTTCTTTCCATCCTAATTAGTCTCTCTCTCTTTTTTTTTTTTTTTTTTTCAATATTTTGTTTGTTACTCTCAAAAAAGTGCACGGCCCATTGTGGCCATTATTCTTTAAATATTAAATTATTTTGTAGAATACAATAGCAAACATTTATTTATTTATTACATAAGTTTTCTTATAGTCTTTGATGTTTGTGGGCTTTTTTTTTTTTGCAATAATATTTATGACAGAAACAGTGTTTTCAGTCATGTCTAGCTCAAGTCATACAAGACCTCACCTCATATCTGAATCATTAAAAACTCCAGATGAAAACAAAAAGATGTGGAAAAGGTTTATCAAAGGTAGTGACAGAAGACAATCTGCACTGATGCAGCAACTCTAGCTTATCTCAAAATGAAAGATTTTCTTCATGCATGAAGAGAATTTAATGGAACTGTGTGTCTTTATACAAACATGTAGGTTTATATATGTGCATAATTTTAATCAAAAAGACTAGAAATGAATTTTTTTTTTTTGAATGAAAACTGGAAGAACTCTTTCCATGACAATACCAAATGGCTTTTCCCAACATGTAGAGATAAATCTTTCTTTTCCTTCTTTTTTTTTTTTTTTTTTGAATAGAAATTTCTTGAGCACATATTTTGTACAAAGTTGTTTTCCATAAATAATTTGGAAATCTGAAAATAGAAAAAAAATTATATTCGGAATGGGTGATTTGTTTCTGTTAAAAAAAGTTTTTGTTAGTTACATTTGAGTTTGAAACTATGCAAATAGCAAGACAAAAAAAAAGTTTGTTTCCACAAGTATGCATGTTTCCTTCGTGTTTCTAAAAGTTCTTATTTTGGATTATTTTAATTTTCAGGTTGACTGCTTTTCAATCACATTCAATATTTCGAAGATTTTGCTACCCTCTTTAGCAAGGACTGATGGTGAATATTTGCTAAGTAGTGGAAAGAGGGAATGAAAAATGCGTGAATGTAGCTGGGTATCAATGTAAGTTCTGTTCACCACAGTTTAATGCCTTTATCTTCCTCAGTTATCAAAAATCTGTTTGCCCAGAAAATCTAACAGTGCTGTGTGGTCAGGATTATGGATCTTCACTGGCATAAAAGTATGACAAATACAAAAATTATTACTACTAAAACTAAGTAGTCACTTCTAAAAACTGCAATGTTAATATTTGATTTCTGTTGATTCATCACAGATTTTATCTGGAAGACCCCAAGATTTTCGGCAGAGTCTTTTTTGCCTGTTTTGTTTTCAACAGAACTATACATCTGGGGTCATATGGATATGTTAAGATACAATTAAAGTAATTGAAATTGTTTTTTATATTTTTCTTAAATCAGTAACTTTATGGATAAGCTTTCATGTTGAGATAACTAAAAGCAAATTAGTTATGATACTGTTGAAGTCTTTGAAGTAAAATTGGGAAAGCTGGAGGGCAGGAAAAAATAAGGGTTCAAAGAGAAGAAACTACTATCTCCCAGTTACAAGAAATTCATGTTCAATCAATGAAACAGTTCACTAACAAGAACTGTTTTTAAGTGAACCACAACTGTTGTGCAGGAAGCTTAGAAGGAAGTAGATGGCTGTTGGAACAAAAGTGTATGGAGTGTATTAAACAGTCCTAGCCATCAGATACCTCCTATCTATTGGAATAAGGTGTTTTTCTCTTAATTAGAATAGAGAATTAACTTTTCTTGGTCTTAGTCATCACCATTATTTCATTCACTATTAAAGTTCAAATCAATAAAAAAGTAAGTGTGAAAAAGAGTAAAAATGTGGAGCATTTTCCCAATCACTTTCAAATAAGAAAGAGTAAGTAAAGTATGTTGCTCCAGATATATTTTAATCTAGAAAGAATAAATTGTTTTTTATTCCCTAAGGGAAATATTTTATCAAATAGGTTAATTAAGAGTGCCAACAACCAAGCTGTCATTTCTAATTAGGAAAAAGATAGTTGATATGAGTCACTAGATATTGTTCACTGTATACTAAAGGACACTGATTCCCTACTGAGTTATTTTAAATGCTCTAGTATGCTTCCATTAGTTAACACAGTCAGCAAAACTGAGATGATCCAGTGCTCTTCAACTTTTTTATTATAGTTTGTTGGAAATATTACACTTTACAAAACTTGTGTAGTTCAGTGAATGCCTGCTCACATTTTCTTTAGATTATATTGTGTAACTGTGAAAGATAAAACATTTATGAAAGTTAGTAACTGTATACTATTTTATGTATGATGAACAGATGTTGCCAATATCTATTTGTTTCTAGATGATATCAGATTTCTATGATTTTATTTTTTTTAACTGTCTTTAGTCAGTCTGGTAATATAGAAGAAATCATCTGCAATTTCAGGTCAGCAGTATTAATTCAATAAAAGCAACCAGATGATGAACATTTCACTTTGAAAGAAAAAAATGAGTTCTGAATACCCTAATTAATATCTTCAAACCTGGTGTCCTGTATTTTCTTGTCTCACTGAGAGTTAAGGAGATGCACTGACATATGAGTATGTATAAAAAATGTTTTATTCAACACATGCTTTTCTATCTTCTACTTTCCAAGCATTTCATTATTTTTCTCACAGGTATTAATTTACGTGTTTTAAAATGATTAAAATAAGGTATTATGTTTTGTTATCTATATGATATGTGAGCACTTAATTTAAATAATTTAAAATATGAATAAATAGACAGCCTTGTGCTTAATTTTTAAAAAATTTAAAACTGCTAAAATGAGCACTTTCATTGAATTTTTGCCATTGAATTAAAAGAAGTTAAAATTTTATCATGATAAATAGATTTCTGACAAAGCCACTCAAGCTTAAAACTCTAGAACTTATCATTCTATTTATGCTTTTACACTACGGGATACAGCCAATTTGGAAAATACAGTTTATATTGAGTATCACAAATTAATCATAGCATAATAATAGCTTAACATAATCATTAGTAAAAAGAAGAAATAATTTTTGAACAAGGTGTAATTCATTTCCTCATTATCATTTCCTTTTGTTACTCCCGGTTAAACTTCCTCATCTTCATTTGTTCTTCTAGCTTTCCTTTGTTGTAAAAAGAGACACTTCCATTTTTGCAATTACGACTTTGCAAATCAGAAATTATATATGTACAGTATCTGTAGCAATTTCCTGTGCAAATCTTAACATTTAAATTTTGGTTATTATTTTTTTTTTCATTTAATCAGTAAGTTTTTAAACATCAGTAGTGTAGCTTTCTAGTCAGCTTGTGATTGGTTTTAATTTGCTGCAATGTATGCATCTAAATTTAGTTTCTCTAAAGCTAAAGGATAAATGTAGGTTATGTTCCCTGTTAGATTGCAACTTAACATAATAAGATGGTATATACCAACAAAGAAAGTCTTAGCATGTGTGTGCTTTTAACATCAAATCTAGTTAGAATCTGACTTGGAGTTTTGTTCATGGCTTCAGATGTCTAAACAGTACCTGAGAGGAATTATTTTATTTGTGACCACTGAAAATAAGAAAGAATAAATACCCCCACCTTCTCCCTCCAAAAAACAATACCATATATTTTAATTTAATTTAAAAAATCATAGACTTTATCTCTTGGAAAAACTTCTTTGTCCAAACAGAGGTTCAGGCTCACCGGTACAGAGTACGGAGGAATGAACCTTCCTACTCCTGATGACTATATTATTTCTTATACAGACAGGATGCCATTGGCCTTCTTGGCCACTTGGGCACACTGCTGGTTCATGTTCAGCCAGCAATCAACTAATGCCCCCAGATTCTTTTCCACAGAGCAGCTTTCCAGACATTCTGCCCCAAACCTGTAGCTGAAGTTGTTGTGACCTAAGTGCAGGACAAGGCACTTCATCTTGTTCAAACTCACACAAATAGCCTCATCCCTTCAATGCAGACTATCTGGATCCCTCTGTACCCTCAGGCAGATAACACTTCCTCACAACATGGTGTCATCTGTGACATCCCTTCATCCATATATTGTGGGTGGAAACACACTTTGCTATACTGCACTCATGAGAGATAAACTAGAATACATGACTTGATATAGATATAATGATTTAACAGCTTCTTAACAAGATTCAAGATGGGTGTACACACTTGATTATTTGCTGCATAGAGGTTAGGACTGTGGATACAATAAAGTGATTTAACAAAGCTCATTTGTAAATAAGGCAGCAACTTAACAAGATTCAAGATGGCTGGACACACTCAGCATTTTACTGCACAGAGTAGGATAAACACACTTGTTTAGGAGACCCTCCCATTGAGTCATGAGGTTCAGAGTGGACCCCCTTGCTTTCTAATCTCCTTGAATTTAAGGAGCTTAGGTGTGGTTGAATCTACTCCTAGTACCAGACTTGCTCAAAGTTTGATGTCTGAGGGGTTTTACATGCACAATCAATCTAAGATAAAATCTTAGTGAAGTTAACAAAGGTTACAGTCAATCTGAAATGTGATCTTAGCAAGGCTAACAAAGCCTAAAACAAACAACGGTCACTTACTGAAGATCTGTATTGACAAAGTTTCTTAATGTCAATATATAAGGTATTTATCTGTGCAGGCATAACCTTGAGAGTCATCCCTATTGAAGTGGAGACTTGTTGTATAGCCAGATGCCATGCAGGACATCTCAAAAGGGCTCCTGGACTGTTCATTGTATATGTGGGGTAAGGAGATAGACTCATATTCAAAAATTAATTTTTAGGCGCACACACAATCAATCTTAAACTGTTGAGAAAGATGTCTTTTATCAGTTCTCTGTCTCTACTCTTGTCCTAGCAAGAATGTTGTCGGTATGGCTGCTCACCATCTAACTGTGCAAGGCCTTATCTGCACAGGTCAGATAAGAGAGTTGAAGGAAGGACATTGCGGGGGGGCAAGGGGAGTGGGGGGGAGAAGTTGGGCGGGGGGGGGAGGGTGGCTGGGGCTGGGGAGCACACCATTACACTAGATCATCAGTAAAAAATATTAAACAAGACCTGCTCCAGTACTGACTTCTGAGGAACATTAGTAACTAATCACCAGCTGGATTTTACTCCATTCACCACTGATTTCTGAGCTGATGATAAATGATGGAAAGTGGCTTGACAAGCACTTCTGTCAGCTCCTTCAGTACCTCAGGTAGCTCTCTTCTGGCCAGACAGATTTGCAATAGTCTAGGTGGAGTAGCAGGTCTCAACTGTTTCCTGTTTCCTCCTGAATTGTGTTTTTTCTTCTGCTCCCCATCCCTGTCTTCCACCTTAGGGGGCTGAGTATTCTTCAGATAACAGATCTGACTATTAAGCATAGAAGCAAAGGAGGCATTGAGTACCTCACCTGCTTCTCATCCTTGCTGGCAGTGTTCCCCACAGCATACAATAACAAATAGAGATTATGCTCTGCCCTCCATATGTTATTAAAGTATTGGTAATAACATTTTTTCAGTATTTAACAATGGTGGCCAAATTAAGTTCTAGTTAGAATTCTGCCTTTCTAATTTTTTCTCTGCATACCTTGGCAGCATCCTTGTGGATCCTAAGTTTCCTTCCCTTTCTTCCAAAGGTGTAAACTCTCGATTTCTCCCAGAGTCTCAGTGACAGTCTTCTATTCAACCAGGATGTTCACCTTCCACAATGGCTTATCTTATGGCACATGGGGAAGGCTTCAATCTCCTTAAAGGAGATTTCTTTCTTGAGAAAAGTTGAGATTTCCTGGACCCCTTTGACCTTTATGATTGTCTTCCAAGGAACATTCCCAGTGTCCTAAAGAGTCCAAAGTCTGCCCTCCAGAATTCTAAGCAGTTTTGTTTTTGCTAATTGCCTCCTGACTTTACCAAGTATGGAGGGTGGTCACCTATCCAAGACAGCTTCCAACCACTATGTCTTTCACCAGTCTGTCTCTGTTCATAAGCAGCAGGTCTACTGGGACACCTTCTCTGGCAAGCTCTCTTACCTGTTGTGTCAGGATGTTACCTTCCACATACTCCAGGATCCTCCTAGACTGTTGCCTTTCTGCTGTATTTTACATCCAGCAAATATTTGATAAGTTAAAATTCTCTATGACAACAAGGGCTAGAGACTGCGTGTAATTTTCCTGCTGCTCATAAAATGGTAATTTATAACAGACTCCCATCAGTATACAAACCCTGCTGGCCTCCCCCCTAACATGATATTATCATTCCCACCATTGAGCTCTACAACATGGAAACACTGCTTAACATAGAGTAACCTTACCACCCCTCCTTCCTTGCCTATCCCTTCTAAAGAGCTCTCCATTGCAGCACTCCAGTCATGAAAGCAATCCCACCATGTTTTGGTGATAACAACTGAAGTCATAGATTGCCTGTCACATGATGGCTTATTGGTCCTCCTGTTTTCTTGCCATGCTGCATTAGTGCAGATTCACTTCATCTGGACTACTGGTCTCACCCCATAGCCCTTGCATACTATCCCTAGTGAGCATTGATTGGTGACCTACCGTCTTCAAATACAGTTTAAGCTCTCACAATGAAAAAATCTGTGTAGAACAGAAATATTGTAAACCAAGTACCTCATGCAAAATAATAGCATGGAAACAAAAAACCCTGCAACAAATATAGATATTCTAAGTTTGGAAGAGGCACATTAAGCTATTCGAGAAAAAAAAAACATTTGCACCCATAATAATAATATAATATCTAAAATAAATCATAATCTGTTAATAAAATGATATATTATGAATTTGTTGATGGAAAATCAGTTTTACAGTCCTTAAAGATAAATTTAAGAAATATATGTTTACATTAGTTACTAGAAGAAAGGAAGCAATGGTGAAGCCTAGAGGTTTGAACAGACGTAAGATATCAGAAAGTTATAATCTTAAAAGGATTTTATACTATTTTTGTTTACTCAATTTTGTTATTCTGACCTCATGTAATTATCTAAAAAAAACCCCTACATGATTATATTTATAACATTTTTTGATTAATAGACTACATGCTTATGAGAATGCACAAAAACATTTACTGACTGCAATTTTAGTAATTAAAAAAAAATTATACTTAATTTCATAGATGTACAGATAACCTGAAACTGCAGATAATAAAACTGTGTAATTTAGAAGAGCTTTTCTGCAAGTCAATTATTCTCCCAGAAATATCTAGCTGCAAATACAAAACTTTTATCAATTCTGCAATAACCTATTGCTGCAAAGTTTTTACATGTTAGGCATATTACGTTTTTAAGTGACATCTCAGCTGCCTGCTAACTTTAAAAAGTTGTGAAAAATAGCTGATACTTTTTTTGCAGATTGATTAAGTTATATTGTTTCAAACATGCAATAATATAATCCCAGACAAGACATTTATGGCATACAGTGTTAGAAAGCTCACAGAGAATACAGCCTTGGGAAAAGATGTCAAAAGAACAGCAAAACCAGAAGTTTAGTAAATATTCATAAATGTATATCTGTATACTATATAGATATGTATAAACACGATAAGAGTATAAAACTATGCACATACATTTAATATGCATAAAACACATAGGAATATCTTCTGTTTTAAGAAGCTATTCATGAAGAAATATTACTTTTCCAAAATGAGATTCTATTTTCTTCCCCACCCTGGCAACTGGTAATTACATTCATGCAAGCAGAATCTTCTCAGTCCATACAGATTTTGTAAGTGACCTTCAAGAAAGATTAGCCTAACAATGAAGATAATTTTCAATTTTCATGAATACTGAACTCCAACTCATATTGTTTTCTGTGGTGGAAAGGTTGAGTGAAATGACTACTGCTATTAAAAATCTATCCTTCAAATTCTTTTCTATTCACAGAATATGAAGAAAATCTGGAAGCAGGTTTATGCTAGATGGAGTAAAGATTGGTTTTCCTGTTCCCAGAGGACATTGTGATCTCAGATGCCCTAATTATTAGTGAAGGAAGATTTACATAGATTTCTAACACATGGCTACATGTTTGTAAATAAGATTTCTCAAGGTCTTATAATGGATAATATGTTCATTTCTTCCGAAATACTAGACCATTTAATATTTAGCATTTCATGAATAATAATGCCTTTTTATATTAAAAAGTTCAGCAGTTTTCAGGTACTCATTTTTCACCCATTCTTGTAGGTTTCTAGACCGCAGAAAGAGCGCAGTCTGCATGACAGCCTGAGATCAGAAATCTTCTTGCAGGCTAAACGCATAAGAAGCCACTGTCTGCCTGATTCCATACATGTAGCCATCAGCTTCTGACAGATTCAAAGGTAAAAAATTGAAGTACAATCCTAGAGATCATAGGTTTAGATAAGCTGTATAAAGATCTTCGTTTTCATTAGTGAGCATTACTGATCCACCAATTAAAAATTTTTGAATGCTTTTGGTTTTAGGCTGAAAAACATTTGAGACAATTTTGCTTATATATTTAGCATGTACTGTACACTTTTTTCAATTGGTTATGGTATGTTGACATTTGCAGTGTGAAATCTGATTTTTGGAGGCCTACAACTTTAAATCACATTTAGATATAATTTCTTTCATTTTTCAGTGAAGTTTAGAGTATTTCAGAAATAACTTCACATCTGAATTTGAAGTTACTTGTAATTCAGAAAATTCTTACAACTTGTCTTCTTTCATTGGTTTTCCATTCTTAGTCTATTAGGGAAACAAGCATATAGCCAAAAATATCTTTTCCAGTTGTCATACTGCATGATCAACTGTTTCAACCTTTAGCTGATACTGCAAGTTTTCTCAACATTTTTCATTCTCCAAAGTTCCAAAAATCACAGATTCTAATGGAGATACGTCAAATTTGTGTAATTGTGTAATTTGTGTAATTGATAATCAAGAATACTATTTTAACACATCGTGGTTACTGCAATTCCTACTGTACACCTAGGAGAGCTCAGTTGCAGGGAATTTGAAATGTCATCTTTTCAAAATTTACATGATTTTAATTAGTTTGAATTTTGTTTTTGTTTGAAACCTCTTTCAAATGCGTAAAATTGAACAAATGTGTCCCATTATTTCAAATATAAGGTTCATTTTTGTTTCTATGCCACTGAGAGCAAATATAGAGGGTTGGACACCCTTGAATGCTTATTTAATTCCTCCTGACTCTTCTGAAGAGCTGAAATGAGTAGATTTATATTCTCAATTTTGAAGAATTTTATCCTTTGTTGAGCCAAAGCATACAGTTCACCAAAAGAGCTCTAGTACCACTTGGTTTTGTTGCTAGTGGTACTCTCAAACCTATTCAGTTCTGCCTTCAAGCAGAAATGTGAAGAAAACTGTGGAGAAAGAGTCTAACAATGCCACTGAAATTATATTAATATAAGAACAACAAAACAGCTTCATAATTAAGAACAATTCATATGTTTGTATATATGCATATGATTATATACTACCACCATTTTATGTGTTATTTAAACAGCAGTTTCTTCACAGTGATGATTTGTCACTTCAAATATTCTAAAATACCACATATTATTTTTCCATGCCTTAAATGTATAAATGCAAGCTAACATGAGGAGTGGTATTACTTCTTAAGCAATAGTGAATGTTGCTATATATTTATTGTATAAGCTAAGAACTCTATACATCAGAATCACTGCAGCAAAATCTTCATAGACTGGAGAAATCAAATAGATAACACAAATTTTTTACACTGCTACATCTAATCACCATGGATGCAAATACACTAATAAAGTTTTACTTAACAGAATCCCAAGTGATTTGAATTTAATTTCTCCCCATTTCCAGTACAGTGAAAAACTTTCGGTTTTATATGAACCTACTTAGTATAAAGTTGGAAATATATTTATGCCAAATAACTTACCAAAATTTTGGAATTTACAATAAACTGCAATCTAGAAGGGAAAATAAAGCTATAAAAATTTTTAAGATACTTTCTGTTGTTTATCATTAAACTCATTATCATTATAAATGATCATCCTGTGCTAAAACAAAATTGAATTCCTTACAAAATTCCTAAAATATACAGTTATATCACAGTGGAATATACAATATTTCAAATTCAGAGAATTTTCATGTACTTCACAGAATCTAAGGCTCTGATCATATTTTTTAGCATGAGAAAGGCTGCATTACTTTTAATAAAAAGGAATCATTATTCAAATATCTTAAAATTCTTTAGGACTATTCACACAGCAACCAATCTTCAGATTCAATATGTGTGCTATGTTAATTAGTATATGAATTGGCTATAAATGTTAAGCTTCCCCACAGGTAATATATCTGCCAGGAATCAATGGAATATAGCATTTACTGTGTTTGATGGAAGAAAAAATCATATATAAATATAGGCATATTTGAAAAGTCATCTGTTTTGGGCAATAAAAAGATAGAAATCTGGAGCATTATGAGATTATTTTCTGTTCTTCGGATGAAGATTTATGTCACTTGTTTTGTTTTGTTTTGTTTTCCTCCAGTTTCCACTCCTGAGATAACTGTATACACTGAAATGCTACAGAAAAGACCAGTTTGCTTTGTTCAATTATAGGCTAGTATAAAATGATGGGAAGTATTTTACAACACAATTTCAAAAGTGTTGCCACTTTTTTTCTCATATAAGTTTAGCTTGTTTTTGTCAAACCATGTCATTTCTGCAGTGTTTGAATATGACACAAATATGGAACAAAATGTTGCTCTCTGATCTTTAATCTTCGCAAGCATGAAGCCCAAATGAGGAGGTGGGACAGTTATTGTTACAGCGTATAAAAGACTACCTCTGTAGTTTCTTGTAAAGATCTGCAAGATCCAAAGTGACCTCTCCACTTATATCCTCCTTCCATCTTTTGGCCCTTGCTCCTGCATGTAACTCCCTTACTTCACTCTTCAACACTTATGATTTCTTGAGTCCTGCTGTACTTTTCCCACTTTCTTTTCCTAACAATATAATCATAGTGTAGTATCCAGCAGCATCTGAAAGGCAGCACTTCATTCTCTCTTTTCTTCCTGTATTGTGTCTTCTCTTCATCGGTGAACTCCTTGAACTCATAAATTATAGCAATTGACACAAGTTCCTTTCCACTCAATCTAACCTAGATCCTCTCCAATTTGACTTTTATTGCACACCAAGGATATGCTAACATCAAGGCCTACAATGACCTCTCCATGTCAAGTCTCAGGGCCTTTGCTCTATACTTGGACTCTGATGTTTTTATCATGACTGATCATACATTCCTTTTCAAAATCATACCTTGCCTTTGCAGTGATGTCTTCTCCTTACCATTTAACTGTTCTAACTTGAACATGTAACAGACGAGCCACCCTTGGGACAGAAAGGGAACTGTACTAACCTTCTAAGCTAACAGAACTAAAAAAAACCCCAAATCTTCTCTGAAAAATACCTTGTCATATTTTTATGTTAATTTCTTAATGTAAGCAATAAAAGCCTATTTTTTCTCCTGGCATCTATAAATTCTGCCTTCTTGATCAGATTTATATTCTACTTTTATCCATATTATTTCTTGAGTTGTAGAGGAGCAATAAGGGCAACTAGGAACACTCTATCACCTTTTTCAGGAATATAATTTTATGCATGCAAAAATTACCCTGAAGTATTATTTTGTGAGACAATATAGCATGGTTGAATTGCCATAATCTCTCCAACAGGCTTCTGACAAGAACAGGATTAAAGTAGAGGAAAAAAGCCACTTCCTCATAGCTAAATGAAACATATATAAAAATCAAGCCATATTAATTTCATCATGCCTGTATAATTCATGACATTTAATAGATGTTATATAAATTCAATATTTAAATTTTTAATTCAGTATCAACATAAGCTTCTGGAAGTATTTTGAGGGCCTCTCCAGAGAGTTAAATCTCTTCATAGAAGAATTAGTCTGTTAAAAACATTAACAATTTTTTCAACGATTTTTCAATTGATTGCTTCAGAATTTCTTCGACATTTTGAACGTTTTCGGTATATATTTTGAAATAGAATACGACGCTTCAGGAAGAGGAAAAATATTTCTTTCAGATAATTGTTTAATCTGTAATCTAGGTATCTCCAGTACTCTAGCTGAAGACTTGTCTTTTGTAACCTTAAAAAGATCTATTTGCTCTTTTGAACAAATTGAATTAATTCTAATTATTATATAGACATATTTAACTGCCTTATTAAAAATTCTGAAGAGAAAAAAAAAACTCGGCTGCCTCAAAGTTCAAGGGATAAAATCATACCACATTTTAAAGACTTTCAGTATTTATCACTGTATTCAATTTTCACTTACAAAAACACTTAGTGGTCTTGTACTCTTACAAGTTTCAATTTAGTTTTTTTCATTTAAGAATGTTTTGTCTATATTATATGCTGTAAAATAGAATATAAATTGAGAAAAGGAGAACAACGTAGGTGAGAAGACGGCAAAATAATAAACAAGCTGGCAAGATTCTTTAACACAAGTAAAACCAAACCAGCCAGCCAACCAAAAGAGCAAAACTACCAGATTTTCACTTTAAGATACTTTAATAAGTAGCATGTCTTTTGGGAAATACCAAGGGAAAAAAGGAAGTTCATATTTAGATGCTTCTGAGGCATTCATCACAACAACAGACTGACAAAATCTTGTAGTAGTACATAGCCAGATCCTGAGTTCTACTTATATTTCTACAGTCCTAAACAAATAAAAGAATTTACTCTCAGTCTTCAGATTTTCTCTTTATTTCCCCTACATGCTTCTGTCCACAGCACTTTTTAAAATGTGTTCTCTCTTTTTACTACTCCCAGGAGTTAATCTATGTGTCACACTTCCTGTGAGTAGGAACAACAACAACAAAAGCTCATCTAGTCAGGTAGACTACTAAGACATCATATTTGTAAAGGTCTAACAACAGACAGAAAGAGATAAATAAAAGCAGTTCTGTTTAGTTGCTAGTTAATGAGTCACCCAGCATTGGCAAATTATAAAGATGTAGTCAAGACTGATTCTCTTAAATTAATATGTAAGCTAAAAATCATAGATTTTTAGAGACATCATAGATATCAGACATACTGAAGAACAACGTTTTGACTCTACAATGATTAAATTTAATCGTATAGAAAAATATAAAAGCAGAAATTTAAAAAAAAATCATATTTCTGCTTCTCAAAGGAGTCATATAGCCCAACTTTGGGCATTTTTCTTTTTGCATCTCTTTATTTATTTGTATGAGTGGATTTTGTTGACGCTCTCCTCAGGCATTCTCTGCAAGATATTCTGATTTATTTTGATATTAACAAATTAAATAGTGCTAGGGACCTTCATCTGACTTCAGTGTCAAAGAATTGAATGTAACTGTGGAATTAAATGTGTTCCTCTCTGGTGCGGAATAACTTCACTCTGACTGTTTGCTTCTGGTCTGTGCTTAACTACTCAAGTGAACCTGTGATTTATTTAGGAGAGTACTAAAGTTATGCCATGAATCATGCTATGCTTTTACCTGTATAAATAGTTGTCTTCTACTGTCTTGCACGTAATTTACCAGAATAGCTAAAAAACAACAAAACCTGTATTAACCTGATGAAAAAAATTCAGTGTTGATTACTGAACCTATAGGATACTTTCTTCCAATGGAGGACAGAATCTGAGCAGTGTTTACTATAAAAATATCTGATGTGAAATTTTATGAGTTCTTAATCATTGTCCCTCTGTTTGCTTGTTTCTCATGATAACCAACAATCCCTAAATGTGGCAAAGTCCTAAGACACACTTAGATTGAATCATTTTTTCATTTAAAGATTTTTTTATCATATATTTTGTACTTCAATATGTAATACATCTTGGGACATTTTCTTTTGTTTCTCTTCTCAGAAAGTAAGACCAATAAGAGTGAGGAAAAAAAGGTACATTCTTTTAAAACATATTTCTCAAAAGTTTCATGATATTTGCTCAAAAATGAATGACAAGAAATTGCATATGTTGCTTTGGTTATACAACAGTTTCTGCTCAGGTTAGTCTGTCATGGTTTTATTATTTTTTTGTCTTCATTATTCCACATCATAACATATTGTTAAGGCACTTGGAATACACAGAATCACAGAATTGTAGGGGGTGGAAGGGACCTCTAGAGATCATCTAGTCCAAAACTCCTGCAAGATTGCACAGGTATGCAGCTAGGCGGGTCTAGAGCATAGGTTCATAGGTTCATAGGATCATAGGTTCATAGGTTCATAAGTTTGGAAAGGACCTACAAGATCATCTAGTCCAACCATCCTCCTATCACTATCCCTACCCAACTACTAAATCAAATCCCTTAGCACCTCATCTAAACGCTTCTTGAACAGCACTAGGGATGGTGCCTCATCCACCTCATTAGGCAGGCCATTCCAGTGCCTGACCACTCTGAGAGAAAAAAAATGTTTCCTCAGGTCTAATCTAAATCTTCCCCGGCACAACTTGTGGCCATTCCCTCTCATCCTGTCATTATTTATCAGGGAGAAGAGGCTGACCCCCTCCTCACCACAACCCCCCTTCAGGAAGTGGTAGAGTGTGATAAGGTCTCTGAGCCTCCTCTTCTCCAGACTAAACAATCCCAGCTCCCTCAGCCGCTCCTCATAAGACTTGTGCTCCAGATCATTTCCAGAGCATCCAGAGCATTTCCAGAGGAGACTTTGCAACCCCTCTGGGCAGCCTGTTCCAGTGCTCCATCATCCTCACTGTGAAGAAGTTCCCATGCACATTAGTGTGGAACTTCATACAAATCAGTTTGTGAACATTTCCCCTTGTCCTATTGCCACATACTGCAAAGAGTTCAGCCTCGTCTCTGTGACTTCTGCTCCTTAGATATTTATAGACATGGATCAGAGTCCTCTTTTTTTAAGGCTGAACAGAGAAAGGTGTCTCAGCCTTTCTTCATAAGGGAGGTGTTCCACACCCTTTATCATCTTTGTGGCCCTCTGCTGGACTCTTTCCAGGAGATCCCTGTTTTTTAGTACCAGGGAACCCAGAACTGGACACAATACTCTGAGGCCTCACCAGGGCAGAGTTGAGGGGGAGGATCGCCTCCCATGACCTGCTGGCATGCTTTTTTAATGCACTCCAGGTTCCCATTGATTTTCTTGGCCTCGAGGGCATAGTGCTGGCTCATGGCTAACCTGTCATCCACCAGGACACTGAGTCCCTATCCTCAAGGCTCCTCTCCAGCAGGTCATCCCCCAACCTGTTCTGATGCATTCAGTGTTTCCACCAGAAAGTACAAGATTGTACAAGATTGTACACTTGCTCTTGTTAAACCTCATCTGGTTCTTTTCTGCTCAAGTTTCCAGCCTGTCCAGATCATTAGTTAAAGAGTTAAAGAATTAATGCTCTTGTTCTGTGGACTGCTGAATTTCTGGGTACCTGGTTCTCAGAAGAGAAGAACTACATACCCCAGATGAATTTGTGTTCCCATTTTCCACTCAGAGGGAAAGATAAAAATGCATGCAAGTCCCAGAACTTCCCTCTTTTGCAGGTCACCTCATCAGTGGAGGTTCCCTAGCAATCTCACCTTCAGCTTTAGCATATGCTCATTGGTTTCAGACACTGTCTCTCTCATTTTATTTGATTTATTAGCTTCAATTCAAATTATATTGTATTATATTGTGCTATTTTGCATTCCAATATCTTATTTAGTACACTAGATTTTCCTCCTCAGATTATTTTGTTTTTAGGTCCATCTTCCTACCCTTGTTCAGACTGACAAGGCTCTTGGGAGACATTATAGCTGGATTTTGTTACTTAATGGATGCCTACAAGAAAGATAAGGTGGGATTTTTATCGGAGAGCGCATTGATATCACACAAGGTGAATGTAGATTTAGATTAAACCTAAGGAATAAATTCTTCACTGTAAGGGTGGTGAGGTACTGGAACTGGCTGCCCAGAGAAGTTGTGGTTGTCCTGTCCCTGTAAATGTTCAAAGACAAATTAGTATGGGCTTTAGCAATGTGATACAGTGCAAGATGTTCCTGTCCATGACATGCGAGGTGGAACTAGATGGTCTTTTAAGGTCTCTTCCAGCTGATATGATTCTATGATGCTATGAGTCTGTGATTTTTTATTAGCATTTTGACATTGCATATATTTCCACAATATCCACAATTTCCACAATATGAGGTTAAAATATTGCTTCTTGGATTAATTATAAATTGGCTACAGTTAGTTTTAAACAGTTATGAAGCCTACAGTACACATAAATTATATATAAATGTGAGCTGTTCTGAAAATAATGTCTCTTATTTTATTACATAGACCCACAACCTCAGAGGTAGATTTTGGTCATAGGGCAGTAGAACTTATTTGCAACATTCCATTACATTTTATTATCATGTGACTGATGGCAGCAGAAGAGCTGTCTAACAAAATGGCATATGGTATGGAGGTGTGTATGAAATGAAAGTGTGTAACTGAATTCCTCCATGCTGAAAAAAATTGTACCCATTGATAGTCATTGACACTTGATGAATGTTTATGGAGATAACCATTGGATGTGAGCACAGTGAGGTCATGGGGGGTGCGTTTCAGCAATAACATCACCATAGCAGGTGTGAAACAGTAGGTTTCCTCCACTATTGTGGATTTCTAAGAGGATGAAATGCAGACTCTTGCATATTGATAGTGAAAATTCATAGCTATGGTGATGACTATGTTGAAAAATAGTGTTTTGTACCTGGAATTAGCTTTATCAACTGGTGTTATTCTTCTCTTTGTATATGTATCTTGTAGTTTCCATGGTAACAAATAGACTACAGAGTCACCCAAGATTTTTGGACAGTACACTTATAGTAAGGATAATATTTTATGATAATAAAGTGACTTGGACTTCTAGGAGGTGATAAACGATTTGGATCCACTCTAAATTCCTCACCAATTTTACCGCTATTATACAGTTCTTCCGTCTTTTTACTCATATTATGTTAAATGACTAAATGAATCAAAATGGGTACACACATTTTTATGTATTTAAATTAAAATATATCCTCTACTATCTATCTATATATATAAATCCTCTATAAAGATTCAATATGTGCCCCAAACATTTATACTGAAGCCAGTTATAAAGTGTGTAAAAGACCTGATAAACCACAAGAACACATTGAAACCATCCGAGATCTAATAAAATGCAAATGGTACATGATTAAGGTAGATTTTAAAGACTCATGACTGAATGAATGTATTATTTTGGTTTTGAGTCTTACTGTTAGATTTGATTATTGATATTCAAATTCATTGTCATTTGTTTAAATCCTTAATAGATCTCTAATGAGAAGCTTGTATCTTGGACCTGGTAGTCGTTCTAAATTCCAGTATAGAACAAGAAAGCAACAAAACTGCAATCAAACATTTAGATAGAAAGACAATATCAATATCAGGGAGGAAATGATGGGAAAGGCAGATCATCATATTTTTGGTTTAGATCTTATTTGTCATGCAGACACTGAAGACTATGAATATGCTTTTTTTCTCAGTTGCCTACAATGAATCCTAATAAACTTCCCTTAAAAAACAAAATAAAATAAAATAAAATAAAATAATACTAATTCTTCCTTTTCACTTTTCCTACATTGGCTTCTAGATGCCTTCCTTGTTTCCCTTTCAAACTTTTCTGATTCAAACATCTTAGTGATTTTCTTGATCTCATGATATATCCTAAATAGCTCACAAAAAAATTGTGAGTCAGAACTCTAAGTTCTTTTAAAAAGCTATGTTAGTTATGGGTTTTAAACCGATAAATTCCAGATGGGGAAATAAGATAGTTTCCTCCTCAAATTATATATTGATTTATTGTGTCACATTTTCCAAAACAAATAAAAATAATAAAAGAGAAAAACATACAGAACATTCTGCAACTTCATACAGGAGTAATATATATATATATATATATAAATAAATATATATGCTACTACTGAGAGAAGGGCATAGCAAATCTCTAAAGAATGGTACTAGCAGGTTCCAAATACTCCTTCTGTTCTCTGCTGATAAGACAAACTCTTAAGTCACAAAGCTCTAGTAGTGCTTTTTCACCTTCTAATAAAGTGGAATAAAGAAGCTTTCATATAGAAGAACAAAGCAACAAAGAGCAACAGAGACATTAGAGACATTAGCGAAAGCATTTGAAAATGAGATTTCATGCCCATTAAAAACAAAACAAACAAAAAAAAGAATTGTTTTTGAATTGTTTTTCTTTATGGTTTCTTGGGATTTTTTTGTGTTGTTGCTTGTCTTCTAATAAAGAAGGTATGTCAGAAATAAATTATTATATGTGTATATTTAGTTAGTACTATTATTTTCCCCAGAAAAATACTAGCAAGTGTAATATTTGAGAATGCAGACTTAAACCTTTGCAGTATAAAATGAAGCTGATTAACGGAATTAAATAGAATATTATCCTTTATTTATTTATTTACTTACTTACTTATTGACATTTATTTATTTGTCTGTTTGTTTATTTATTTATTGAAATTGCTGGAAATTTGTATCAAAGAAAAAGACATAAGTTTTATAAATCCTATTATGCTAAGTATGACTGTCTCTGGAACCCTATTTTGTGACCAAGCTACATTTACTGAATATTTCTAATTCCTCTTTTCCTGCTTTTTAAATTCTATAATATCAGTACACATGGATAGCAGCAGATCTGTAAACTCACTTGTATCTTACTCCAATTTATAACAGGGAAAAGAGGTTCTTTTGATGTACGTGTATCCAAAAGCAAGATTAAGACACAAGAGGTCAAATGTTAGCCCAACCAGTGTATTACAAATCCTAGTTGCTTAGGGAGACAGGGAAGGAAAGGCAGACAATAGAAAAGAGAGAGGAAATAAAATCAAGCTGTCTTCATAGAATCATAGAATCATAGTATACAAGAGAGAGATAGTCAACACTGGGATTCCAGTGTTGACCATAGTTCAGCCATTTATCTTCAGTAGTTAAGGGTCATTGGAAGTTGTGTTGTTCAGTTGATGATGACTTCTTCCAATTTTCTTAATGACCATACAGCTTATTTGTAAGTCCAAAGTGCTCGAGTTGGCTCTTTCTGGAGTGACAGCTCCTCCTTTTTGGATCTCAGCAGGAATTTCTTTGTTCTCATCTTCCATTCCAGCAGGCAAGAGGGAGCTGGGAGAAGCCAAATTATATCTTGCCTTCACAGGATACAATGGTTTCATCCCCCTATCTCCTGTACCAGTTCTTTGATCACAGGGGAGATTTTCTGCCAGTAAACACTCCTGAGTGCTCCCTTTCAAGGGAAACACCTCCAAAGAAATGCTTTCGGATGTAAAACTTCAGAAAGTGATGCCGACTGTGTGACACTCACCACTCACCTCCTAGATATGTCAGTCTTATCACAATAAGTGCCTCAGAAAGTAAGCTGTAAGAGAAAAAAAGTGTTATCTTTCACACCTTGTCACAAAGTGTAGAGATGAGTTATGAGACAGTATTTTATTCATGCTACTATAATGAGCACTTGTGCCATAGGCATGTAATTAAAGCACTATTGTAGGACTGGATTCCCAGACCAACATCTGCATAGATCAAGTTTTTAGTATTTTGAGAGATCCAGTGTACGTGCCTACACGCGTATGAATAATCATATTAATAACTGAAGACAAATAAAAATACAGTAAAAAAAACATGCAGTATTTTGTATCCTTCCTAATGGAATTTTCCTTTTGCACAGACTGCTTTATTCAGGGATTCCTTCTTTCCTTGGAGTGGACCTGGGATAAAATGAAACATATCCTCAAAATATGATACACTTGATATTTTTTCTAAGGTTAAGTCCTGGTTACAACTGGGACAATTAATTCTATTCATAGAGGCTGGTATGATGCTATTGTTTGGATTTAGTAGAAGAAGAATGTAAATAACAAAATGAAGTTTCTTCGTCTTTCAGAGCAGTGGTTATACAGCGTCAATAACTTTAGAGCTTCTTGTACTGTCCTGTCAGCCAGTAGGCTGAGTACACAAGGAGCTGGCAGGAAACTGAATCAGGACAGTTGACTCAAATAGGCCAAAGGGATATTCTATACCATAAAATATATAAAGCAATAAAACTGACAAGAATTGGCTGGGATGCTGCTGCTTGGGGGGACTGGCTGGGCATCAGTCAATGGATGGTGAGCAAATGAGTTTTGCATCACTAGTTTCATACATATACACTTTTATTATTATTTCCATTCCTGTTTTGTCCTATTAAACTGCTTTTATCCCAACCCACAAGTTTTAGCTTTTTTCCTATTCTCTCCCCAGTCCCACTGGGAAGCAAGTGAATAGCTCTGAAACAAAGATTTGACCTTACTAGAACTCTACTCTGAATAAACCTAAGAAAGAATTGGAAGATTTTGTTTATAAACACACTGAATTTCATAGCATTGTTGTTGTCAACATTATGTTTTAGTTAGATATTATGCTAAACATTTTCACATTTTGAAGCATGCAGTGATTTATTGGAAAAATAGTATACTGTTCTATAATCTTTTAAACTGACACATTAAACACAAACAAAAACAAGAACAAAAATTCCTGTGTAGTTATTAATAATCAACAGGTTTGGGGAATTTGTGGAAAGTATACATGATGTTCTTTTTCACAGAAACTCAATAAAATGTAAACAGCAGCCAAGCATTTTAGGCAGACTGTCTTGTACCAGTAAATATTGTTGCATAAAATTAGCCTGGAGCTATGTGAACTTCAGAATATGTATGATTACACTTAGCATACTAATCCTTTGCAAAGTTATTTATGTACTTTTGCCTGCTAATGAAAACTTTAATTTATTTATTTTTTCCTTGCAGAAACCAGTGAGGACACATTTAGGATCTTGTTTCCAATTCTATGCTCCTCCTCACAATTAATTTTGTTATTTTGTCTTTCAGCCTGATGATCGCAAGGAAGTTCTCCTTATTAAGAACCAATCTTAAATTCTTTGTTTTAAATTAGGCTATTTTTAATGACTCTTCAGAGGTAGAATTTGTTTTTATTTACATATTTATTTTTCCCTCAGAATTTTACAGCAGTGAGTTTCAGGATATTGAAATATTACTGACTCATGTTAAAAACTCTGCAAGAAATCAGCAGGTAGGGATGAGCTTTAGATATTACTCATGTATTAAAAAGTTTCATACAACTTCTCAGACATATTGATGTCTGCTTTCACCTTCCAAATAAAGGGTCATAATCTGCCTCATAGTCTTAAGATAGTGAAGCCAAGAAATCCAACAGAGTAACTTGACATGCCAATGTTAAGCCATGAGTTATGCCACGCAGCTATTCCCTTTATTACAGTGCTGGATGCATAAGGTATGCTCACCAAACAAGCACACCAAGGAAAGTGATGACTACACACTTATAGGCATAGCACAGACAAATTCATTTCCAAGAAACTGACTACATATGCACTGGATATCCCCATTTCTGAGCATGCATCCTAGAATGTGGGGAGAGTCTTTGGGCCCATCTGGTGGCATCTTTGCGAAACCTTCAGGTGGTTGCAGTGTGTTGCATGAGCAACTCATCTTCTCAGGATTCTCCATTGAGTTGCAAACAGCAACTCTATTTATCTTCACTGGACACTCCATTGTGTTGTAAACAGCAACCCTACCCACCACTGTGTTGTCCTTCTCTTCACAGGACCACCCTCCCTCCCCACCCCTCCCTCACTGAGTTGCATAGGGCAGCTCTACTTGCCTTCACTTACTTTCAATGGGCCATGCATTTCTATTCTCCCTGTGTTCCTTACTAAATTTACCTGTTTGTGAAAGCTATGAGGCCTAGCTTAAACAAGTCTATACTAGTCTCCCTGATTCAAGAGAGGCCTCTGCAGTGTATGATCAAATATTTTCTTGAAAGTTAAGTTTTATTTGTCTGGAACCATAAGTAGGCATTATGAACAAAATCACTGTAACTGTAAAACTTGAAAAAAATTTAAAAGTAAATATTCTACTGATTGTGATCACTGTAAAAATTTTCCATATTAATTAACAGAAAATGAACATATCAAGTGTTTAGAGAAGATCAGGAGTTCTGTCTTCAGCAAGTACAGATATAAAGAAGAAATATGACATAAAAGGCTCAAGAAAAGTAAATAATCTCCAAATTAAATTTGCCTATCCATTGCCACCTGTGAGTGATGGCATGCTATTTCCCAACTTCAGTCTATCTACACCACCACTACTGGTTTAGGACCAAAAATACTTTCCCATTTGGTTTCCTGTAACTAACAACATGGAAATTGCAAGCAAAAATATGGCAAAAAAAAAAAAGTAAGTTATTAATTTTCATCTCATTGCTTTTGACCTGCAGAGTTCATCACAGAGATGATTTTCTTCTGATTAATATAAGTTTTAAAGTGTCTCAAAAAATTATCAGGGTATCAGGGATGACGGGATATGCTGGTTTGAATTTTCAGATAAAATAATATTAAATAACATTAATGTTGTGCAGGCAGCTAAGTACAATACAGTTATTTAATTCACCCCAGTGAGTAATAAAATAATTATATCACCAATATGATAATTGGCAATAATAATTTTTTTTTCTTCTGATTTTCACACTCCACTGGGGTGGAGTTAGCTAATGGTTATATTGATGACCATGCATTATCAATAATACATGTTAATAATAATTATTATTAATAATAGTAATAATAATATTTAAAACAATAATAAATAATAACACACAACACAAATTATGTATGATGCAATTGCTGACTACCTGCTCATCAATGCTGATCTGGTCTTCAAGCAGAAGTCATGTACTCAGACAACTCCTCCATTTTTACTGTTACACATGATATCATATGGTATGGAATATCCCTTTGGCCAGTGTAGGTCAACTGTCTTGATTCTCTTCTCTACCAGCTAGCTCCTAGTGCACCGCCAGCCTTCTTACTGGCAAGGCAGTGTGAGAAGCTGAGAAGTCCTTGACTCAGTGTAAGCACTGCTTAACAATTAAAACATCAGTGTGTTATCAACATTATTTCTGGCATAAATTCCGAACAGAGCACAGTATCAACTATAAGAAAGAAACTTAAACATATCCCAGCAGAAATTAGGACAATTAATAAAATAATAATATGGATTCTTCTATTAAGAACAATTGCAAAAGAAGCAAACATCTTAGACAACTAAATAACAATGATGCTTGGCATTCCATTAGTGGATTCGGCTGTTTTAATTAAAAAATTCTCCAAATAAAAAGTAGCACAGAACGTTTCCTTGGTAGTCACACTTTTAAAATAAGATTATGTATAGTCTCTGGTAACATCAAAAGTGGTTAAAACTTTTACTAAGTGGTCTTCAGTTAAACTCAACTTTAATGATTCAGTTACATTATACCTCTTCTAAAACCCTCAGAAGATAAGTAGATACATGAATTTTGCATCACAATTTACATACATTGCCAGTTGAAATGCTAATGTCTGTTCTGCATTTTGTAAAGATGAAATTCTGTTCTATAACAATATATATATATATATACAGTTAAAGAAATGATTATCACAGTGGAAAATATGAAATAAAATATGCAGCGTGGAATGACAATACTTTTTTTCTTTTTTTATGACAACTACAAGAACTGTATTATCTTATCAGAATCCTGTCATCCTTTTATTGCATTTTGTATATCTTTTCTTCCTTAGATGTATCTAGAGACACAATTATGTTAGGAAGAGTAACCGAGAAATCAAAGAAAGGTAAATGAGCCATAAGAGAAAGTTCTCACACATTTCTGAAAAGCAGTCATTGACTTGCAACATTGTGCATGTGGGAACTTAATTTAAAAAGTTTGCTTGGAGCTGGAATTTCGTTAATTGCTTTTGTTTTTGTTTTTTAGCAGAATTAAAAGATTGAGTTCAGCACAGTTAAGATAATTTATGCAGGAGTTGCAACTATGTTCGGGTAACATATTCTTTCTTTCTTGATTATTTTTTAATTCAAATACTGAAACTATGAAAGGATTCCCACTGCAAGTAAGATTGAAAATAATAATAATAAAAATAAAACCTTCCAGGAAGGAAAAAAAAAAATAATCTGCCTATTTACCACTCCCTCTCTCTTTTTATTCATCCACATATTCATCTATCTATTCAAATGTAAAACACTACTAATTAAATTTACTCAGTTAAAGCGAGTAAATTAAAGGGGAGCTTCAGGAAAGAAGGGGACAGACTATCTAGCAGGGTATGTGGTGATGGGACAAGGGGAAATTGTTACAAACTTAAAGAGGCTATATTTAGGTTGAATATAAGGAAAAAGACTTTTACAGTGAGGATGGTGTGGCAGTGGAATAGGATGCCCAGAGACATAGTGGATGTTCTGTACCTGAAGACTTTCAAGGCAAGGCTGGAACAGGTTCTGAGCAACCTGATCTAGCTAAGGATGTCCCTGTTCATTGCAGGGGAACTGGACTAAAAGACCTTTAAATGTTCCTTCCACCTGTATAGATTCTCTGATGCTAATTAGTTTCCTTCCTCACAGTGATTTCCTCATATTATTTCTTACTTTTCTTCAGAATTCCCCTCTACAGAGAAACACAGAAAAATTCTGAGAAAAGGGTTAATTTAAGACGTTTTCAAGCCCTTTGGTTTACTATCAGCTAAGCTAAATTCCAGTGCATTTTCTCGGTGTTTATCAGTTTCCCATGGACAAATTCCAAATTTCCAGGTCTTTGGTGAGAAATAGCATTTCCTACTCTTCCTGGTTATTTCTTTCAGAATAACTTTGGCATTTTAACCCTATGGAATGAAATCACAAATGTTATTCGTCTAACTGATATTTGATTTTTAAAACAACAAAACATATATTCCAGATTTTAAAACATTTTAATATAAATTTATTAATCAGTGCTAAATATGGAATATTCAGAATATGAAGCTTCTTGTTTTATACATCACAGGATTTTATTACATCACAGGCTTGACTGCTGGGCTGAAGCTAATGGGATGAAGTTCAACAAGACCAAGTGCCGGGTCCTGCACTTCGGCCATAACAACTCCATGCAACACTACAGGTTTGGGACAGAGTGGCTGGAAGACTGAGTAGAGAAAATAGAGCTGGGAGTATTGGTTGATGCTTGGCTGAACATGAGCCAGCAGTGTGCCCAGGTGGCCAAGAAGGCCAATGGCACTCAGAAATAGTGCTGCTAGCAGGAGAAGGGAAGAAATTGTCCCTCTGTACTCAGCACTGATGAGGCCGCACCTTAAGTACTGTGTTCGGTTGCGGGCCCCTTGCTGCAAAAAAGATATCAAGGCCCTGAAGCATTTCCAGAGGACAACGAAGTTGTTGAGGGGTCTGGAGCACAGGCCTTATAAGGAACTGCTGAGGGATTTGGGTTGTTCAGTCTAGAGAAGAGGAGGCTGAGGGGAGACCATATTGCTCTCTGTAACTACCTGAAGGGAGGTTGTAGTGATCTAGGGGGTCTGCCTCTTCTCTCATGTAACTAGTGATTAGACTAGAGGGAATGCCTTCAAGGGGAATGCCAGGGGAGATTCTGGCTGGATGTTAGGAAATACTACTTTTCCAAAAAAAGTGGTCAGGTGCTGGAATGGAATGCCCAGGAAAGCGGTGGAATCACCAACTCTGGAGGCACTTAAGGAATGTTTAGACATTGTGTTGACAGACATGGTTTAAAGAGAAATATTGGTGATAAATATATGGTTGGATCGGACGTTCTTGTAGGTCTTTTCCAGCTTTGGTGATTCTATGGTTCCATGATTCTATGATTAACAATGACATATCTCAGAAGTGTTCATTTCATTTCACAACAAGATGTACATGCACATCTGCTAAATTATGTTGTGAACCTAGTTATCAACATGCTTTAAGAATTTGAGTAAACTCTTTGAGAACATTCCTTGTTTCATTTTTCTTTGGAAAAAATAGTCCTTTTGTATGCTGAAGATTCATGAAATAATATATTAACTTAGAACACACAAACTTGGATATAAGAATACAATTGGTTTAAAAGCTGAGGTAAATTGCAGCCAGTGCTCTCTCCACATACACAGATCCAGACATTCTACCATAGAAAACAATAATGTTATTCAGGCCTGATTTTCATCTTAGTAAGGTAAATTCAACATCAGCTTTGCTAAATACTTAAGGAAAAAAACACATATATTTTTAGGGTGAAACAGTACTGAGAATCTTTTTTTAATGTTACTGGGAGTTCTGCCTCACTCTATCACTATTTTGATCTCAAGGACTGAACAAGTGCTAGTATTTCTGTTTTGTTTTCTTTCTGAAGAATTATGGGCATATAGATTTTGTGATATGAACTCAAATGTGAGGATTGGGAAATATATCACAAAAACACATTCCTGAGCAGAACTAAAACACTCAAAGTAGAGGCACTATGACAGTTTCATATGACATAGGTATTCATTTTTGTATATCATAGTGAAATCAGACAAGCACAGACAAGGAAGGAGGGAAAATGTCTGAAAGAATTATGCATACATACCTCTTACACAAGCAATGACATCTGAATATTCCAGGGAGACATCCTAATTACAGTACGATATTTCTGCTAGAATAGTATATAGGAAATGTGACATCCTAAAATCTTGTATTTCTCCCTGTGTATTGGATGCTTACTGAAAAGATTTTCGTAGTAGATCTGTAGTAATAGGTGGTCTCTGTGGTAAGATGTCAATGCCTACTCTGTGACAGACACAGATGGTCCCAGCTCTCTCCAAAACCAACAAGAATGATTATTTCCAACTTAGTGGTCCTGACTCACTGAGTAGAGCTTGTATTCCTCAAACAACTCACATGGAAAGTCCACCATTTATCATCTGAAAAGGAGGTGGGGAAGGCTCTGTGGAGGTGTGGCAGAGAACTGATTAACCTTGTGAGAATTGTTGGACACAGACTGGGTGAATACTAGCTGTACATGATAACAGGCTGTACAGACCTTCAATATCTTACCCACTCAGTTGAACATCCTAAAACTTTCCAGAGTCTGCAACTGCGCAGATTCAGGGTGGGTGCCACCTAGAGGGCTGAAACTAAGTATCATACGGAGTTGCACCAACAACTGTCTTCATGAATACACCACCTACAGGTCAAGACCTTGGCAGAATCTTCATTCCACTTGCCAAGTTGCCTTGCTCCATTACAATCATTAAAAAATATAAGATTTTGAATAGTTGAACCAGTAAAATTTTGTTGCATTGTGCACATTTGCTCTCCTTTGCTTAAATCTAATGAAGACTGCCACTACTGAATAGGAGAGTGCCTTGGATGCACCCTTGCAGGGTCTGAGCACAGACGCAGACACAAACAATCCAAATGGTTTATTATGTGTTCCAATGTCTCTGGTATACCTCCACAAGTTTTCTCCTTTAACTTTCTCACCGACCTTTACATGTCAACAAAACATTGTACAAGAACTCCTTAATAGTTGACAATGGTTTATGGGCTGATTTGACATAGCCTCAAGACTAATGGGGTGGGGGGACACACAAATCAAAGCCCTGGGACAGGGAAAAGGGTTGAGAGATTGGCCTAAAACAAAACAGCGACAACGATCTGAGGAGGAAAACTAATTTACTAAATAGAATATCGAATACAGAATAATATAATACAATATAATTGGAATTGAAGCTAACAGATCAAGCAAAATGAGTGTCCAAAAACCAAAGACCTTACTCTAATGCTGAAGATGAAGGCTATGGAGCACACATGCTGCCAAGATGAGGAGAAAGGGAAAAGGGAAGGGTCTTGTGACATGCAAACAGTTTTATCTTTATCCCTGAGTAGAAAATGGGAATGCAAAGTCCTCTGGGGTATGGAGCTTTTCTATTTTGAGACAGGTATACCCAGAACTATCAACAGTCCAGAGAAGTGGAACATCAACTCTTTAATTCCCAGTGCATTGAATGATGTTATGATTTGCAATACATATAAAAAAATTCATAAAACCATGAAAACTGCATGCAGGTGCTTATCCAGTCAGAGTCGTGAGATGTTCCTACCCACGAAATCTTCCTCCAGTCAGGGGTGTTGTCACACGGCCATCACACAACTTACGTGACTTTGTTGTTCTCTTCTGGAGGTGTCCTTGGTTCTCAGCATTGCTTTCTCATGCAGTTTATCTTGCTCTGCAGCTTCCGCTCTGTATTCTTCTGAAAAAAATACTATGTCTTTAAGTATTTAAACAAATTCTTCTTTCTTGTATTCCCACACAGCCTTAGGATAAACAAGAAGATTCATTTGCCTCAATACCCTGATGGTATGAGGGGTATTGGTATGAGGGATGAGACAAGCTCTCAGCATGTATTGGTGTATGAGGTTGCTTCTCTCCAGGTGTAGGTCTTTCTTCTTGATCTTCATGAGGTTGTTGTCAACCTGCTTCTCCAGTCTGTTCAGATCACTCTTGATGGCAGCATGACTGGCACGACTGCCGCCCCCCAGTTTTGTGTTATCTGAAAATTTGTCAAGGGTATATTCTGCTCCATCATTCAGATCTTTAATGAAGATGTTAAACAGGACTGGACCCCCGTGGCAGTTCCTGGTGCCTTGGATGTGTAACTGTACAGCATCTTCTGGGCCTAGCTATTCAGACAGTGTTCTACTCAGTTCCGAATCTGTGCATCTAGCTCATATTTCCTCAGCTCCTCTATGAGGATCTAAAGGGAGTCAGTGTTTACTGAAGTCAATCTTACTGAAGTGTTTACTGGATTCAGGCTTTACTAAATTTCATGAAGATAATGAATCCTTTTAATAGACTAATTTACAGTTTAGGCATCAAGCTCATATGTACATACCTCTAAGTGAAAGAACAAATGTCAGCTACAGTTTAAAACCATGCATAACTGTCACAAAAACTCTGTAATAATTTATCTTTTCTAACAATCCTATTCAGGTATCTGACACACACTTGGTGAGCTCTAAACATTCTAGATACCAACAACAAGATACTAAATCACCTGAATTATAGACAGCAATCAATAGATGAATGTACCTAAATTGATTCCCAAAGTACATTTTTTTCTCTAAATTAAATATAATCTATTCCAAAATAATACATTTTAACAAAGAATTTTGCTGTTAATTCCAAATGCTTTAACTTGCATTTAGTTACCACTTACTACTTCAGACTCTTTTTCCTTGTTATTCTTTTGTTTTGGTTGAGAAAATAAGCCTGTCACTTAATCACTTCTGTTAATTTTACCTCAGTCTGTAAATCAAAGTTCAATTATTCCTAAATATCTCTATCTCACAATATATCGTATCAAGCAATAATATTCTTAGATGTGCTCATCAACGCACTTAAGACTGCTTAAGAACTTTGTCTCAGCTCAGACATCATCTTAATTCATGGGCACCACTTCTTGTCATGTGCTTAGTGCAGTAGGGCAGAAGCGCCTGCAACTCTCTTCTGTCTGGATGTTGATTCAGACTGAGTTTGTAGGGTAGACCCCTTCTTAGGTCAGGATTTTAAAGATAACACTACTGCACTGACATTGGAGCTTCCAGAGCCTTCAGATATGTTTTACAAAGAAGGGATACTTTGTTTAATTACTTAAAGACATGATATTTTTTCAGGCTATGAATTTCAAGTTCATATGTGCATCTAGACATGAACGCTTGCAAGTTCCCATGTTCATAAAGTAGCTTAAATTAAAATGGGACTGTGAATTCCATGTAGTTCTCAATAAACAGTTATTATTAAACTTGTTCAAAACTTGTTTGTATCTCTTAATGTTGTATAAATTATATATAATATATTAATATGTATAAACTATATATTTATATTATATAAACCATATAAATTGCTAATCTTTTGATATAGAACAACATTTGTCTGTTGATGCTTCAGAAGTCCATATTGAGAAAAAAAGATTGTTTTAAGATATAATTTCTGTTTTTCAATGGTATGAATAAACTCTAACTGAATTCTCTACAGTGATTCTCTGTACTGTTGATGCAGCTTTCATAGGCTCAAAGAAACAGCAAATACACTGTATCCCTACTATTTTGGTGGATTTCTTTACTTTGCAGTTAAGTAAAGGTTTTTGTCTTGCAGCAATTTGCAGGGTAAGCCTTCATCTGCCAAGAATATCTTATTCTGAAAATGTTGATAAAGAAAGCTTAGATTATTGGATATATTCTATGACTGTATGATTCGATATTTTATCTATTTTTACTTCATTATTTTACTTGATATGATAATATATAGGTAATGAAATAACTAAGGTGTATACAATTTGACTGAAAATAGACAACAATTACTATCCTGGGCTGGAGACAGGAGGAGATAGAAAGCTTGAAGAGGGTTATTGAAGAAATACTTATAAATGAGTTGCTCTTACTAATAGTAGTCTGAGACTTTTTTCTTGTTTACAGTATAGCTTGGTTTTGGGCTTTTTTTTATTTTATTTTGTGCATGTATGTGTGATTTTGTTTGTTTTGTTTAGTTTTACTTGAAAATTCCTGCTTATAAAATTTCAAAGTGGCAAAAACTTGTGAGAGAATGTTAATTCATGTGAGAACTTTTCTCACAAACCCTCCCCATTTTCCCTCCCCCCCTCCAAATAAATAAATTAATTAATTAATTAATTAATCAGAAGAACCTTGAGGTCTATAATAATAATACTTAAGAGGTTACATTCAAGAATATAAAATACAAGTGCATTCACTTAGTTTGAATTTTATTTCCCTTATTGTTACAAGGAAAATCTGTTTATCTCTTGTAATTTGAATCAAATAAGAATCATGGTGGTTTAGTGATAAAAGTAGCAGTAATCAGTGATAAACACATTCAGGACAAATATAATCAATGATAAAGATAAGGAAGACACTAGATACTTAAACATTAGTGAATACCTACAAATTTTGAATCACATTAATAGCTTGTTTGAAACAGTATTTTTGTAGGTGTAATCTTTAGTACAAAGCTGTTACATAAATAGAATTTTTATTGAGCAACCTGCCTTCAATAATTGTTTCTTCCTGTAGTTCAGGTATTAACTGATACTACATTTTCATGATTCCCAAGTAATATTATCTTTCTAGTTTTGGGAGGGACATTTAAGGATCAACTTAGGACCACCATTCCCCTTTGATATTTGCTGGCAAAGGTGTGGAAGAGGCATTCTATTATTCTGTGAAAAAACAAATATATGTATATGTAGTATAAGCATACATCATGTTTTTATGGTTTTCCATTGGTATTGCACATCATATTTTCATGCAGTGCACTGAGAGTTAGAGTTAATGCTACAGTTCCATTTACTGTTGATATTTTCAGTTTCACTGGTCTCAGATGAGAAGAATACACTACAACTCCCAGAAGATTTCATTTTTCCATTTTCCATTCAGAGGGAAAAATAAAATAAACTAAGAGTCATGAGTCTTCTCTCTTTTCTCCCTGGCTGTTTCATCTACAGTGTTGATGAGTAATGATTTCAGTTTTGCATACTCTCTCATCCTCATTTTATTTGATGCATTAGCTTCAATTCCAGTTATATTGTACTACATTGTGTTATCTCACATACCACTGCTATATTTAGCAGATCAAATTTTATTCTTATCTTATTCCTGTCATCATCCTTTGTCCAGACCCATTTCACTACCTCTTTCCTTCCCCCCACCTCCCTTTCCCAGAGCCAGATCTCTGGCTCCCTTCATCTCCTTGTCACAGAACCAGGCCAAGCTATGACAGCATTAACTCAAAATTAATTTATGCAAACTAGTTGAGTTGTTGACTTAAGAAGTCAGTCCAAGACCATTAATTAGACTTGTCGTATTAATTTATCAAAATTAGGCTTTCATCCTCTTTCATTTTTGCGAATTGTATCAGTATTTTACTATAATTCAAAGATCAAGATGAACTGATATTTTTTACTAATATTGTCATAATCACAGAGTTGGTATAACCATTTTCTTCAGTGTAAACTGTGTATTTATTTCATTCCATAACGGAACTTGTTATAAATTTGTCCTGCTACATATAAATGCACAGAGCATTTTTAGGAACGTTATGACCTCATACTGCAGTAATTTTTGTGAAACTTAATGGTTCTAACTAACAGACTGTTAGGGAATTCCTTTGAAAAGTAATTATGAAGACAATATTGAATAGTGCCCACTGACTGATTATATGAAGAACATACATAATTTCAAGAAAATGAGGCAAAAATCATGAATGCTTAAGGAAGAACCTGAAGAAACTGTTTGTGAAAGATCTTGAAACAAATACTTTGCAGTTAAGTATCTTATCCAATTTCACTCCTTTAGTCTTAAGGAAAATAGATCCTGCTGCAATATCTAGTTGTAGGAAATTAATCTAATGGAAAAGCATATCAGGTTTATAAAGCAAAGTCGATTGACAAGCTGCCATTATCCACTGAATTAAAGACTGATTTTCATCATTATATATGACTGTTGTATATAACCTTTGCCTAAGTGTCAGCTCTGTTATTATAGAAACTAGTCTAGAAATTTCTGGGCAATTCACCATGACACTTTCAGCTCTCATTTTCCATAATCTCAGTAACCAGGCCAGGATGCCTTCTCCTGGCCTTTGTTAAAGATGTTGGACTAAGTCCCCTATTTAGGCCCTCTAAATACTCCTTTTCCCAACTCTCTTGACATCGAGGTGCACAAGATCTCTGCAGTAGATATATCCTCAAGAAATCATCCCTAATCAAGAGGAGATCTTCTCACATAGCTCAGTACCATGTAGAAGGACTCAATGGGCTCTTGGGCTGCTTACTATTTGTGTGTTAAGACAATTGATCCATGGACTAAATTCCATGCTGACTGCAGAATTGGTATGAACTGGACAGTCCTCCAAACCTGGTTTGAGTCAGATATAGAACCCCACTGTGGTTAGGTGGGCATATTGTTCAAACTAACACTTTTCTCTTGTGTTTGCCACAAATCTGGCTGCATGACCAGCTGCAATTGTCATGGTGCATAACAGGTGGATATACTTTCAGAAGTGTTATGAGAAAAAGAAGGCCAGGAAGGGAGGGAGGGAGCATATTTTCATGCCAGCATATTCTAATACCAGCATTTTCCCCATTCTGGTTAATATAATTGAAAAAAAAATAGAAAAAGTAAATGTAACTTAAAAAAAAATGAAAAAGGCAGATGAAGTCTAAAGTTCAGTTAAAAATTGAAAGTCATAATGTGGTCCACAGCTCAATACTTACCTCAGTAGTGACTTTCAAAAAGTTAGAGACTAATAAGATACAATTTAAGTGAAATTTCAGGTTATTTCTAATCTTATTTATGTAGAGAAATGCCCAAATATCTTAAATTTATCAAAATCCTGTACATCTTCTGTTCCATAATTTTAGTTATTAATGACATCACAAATGCACATTGAAGTGAGCTCCTGCCATACCCTTTTGTAAAGGCAAAGGGACCAGGACAAACAAGGAGCTGTCATGAAAGGAAGTAAAACTGAATGCACATCCTTCTCTGAGGACCTAGGCTCAGAGGGAAAAAACTCTGAAGTAGGAATCTCCAACAATAAATTTTTCCTCAGTGTCAGTCAGCCCTTAAACGAGGTTTAAATGAGTTGCACAGGTGAATTGCCTTCACCTGTTTTTGTGAAAATAATTTCTTGGTCTGGTTCAATGGAAGTAGCCGCAATTTTTAGTAAGTTCTCAAGGCATTTGTCAGGGATTTTTGGTGAATTTTTACTCTTCCTGTGCTTCATTCTTGAAAACAATTATTCACAAATGTACATACTGCCAAGAATATGATGGCGTGAATTAGGTTTGATTGTTAAGCAAGATATCTTTCTCTTGTAAGAAAGCTCTTCTAAATGTCTGGTAGAGAGAAATGGTCAGATTTTTGAGTTGAATGTCTGATAGCAATTTTAAATATTCAATTTGAAAATTCACAGAAAATTTATTTCATCTAAAAATAGAATTGCAATTATACTAGAAAATTGATGTATTTTTCTGCAACCTTGAAACCTATTCTCAGGTTGCTTAATCAAAATAGATAGCATGGCTACAGATTTTTCACTGTTCACACGACTATGTTTAGCCAAAGTATCAGGCTACTGGACAGGCCGGGCTGGTCTACATGTGGCCCACAGGATTTAGGATAGACATGATTGACTAGGGACTATTAAAAACAGTCCACTAATTCAATAATTAAATTGAACTCTATGATCTCTTGAGGTTCCTCCCAACTCCTGCAATTCTGTGAACCTTTGATTCATCCATTGATCTGAGTATATAACTTATGGCTTTTCTGAAAGACAGAGGTGAAAGTTTACCAAGAACTATTCTAAAAAGGTGATACAGAAAACCTTTGTGATTCTGACAGAACTCTTGCTAGCAATAGTTCAGTATAGTTGCTATCAATAAGCTTACAGGATTTTAATTCAAAGAAGATTCCTTGTATCTACACTTATATTTCCAATGTGGATGTTTTTGTTATCTGACTAAGGCTAATCAAAATAAACAGAAAAATAACAGATAATCAAGGGAACTGTGACAGGCGAGAAACTTTGGCAAATGAATCATTGGAAAACCCAGCACCCTGAATTACCTAGCCCCTCAGATGTTTGTTGGAAAAGGATTAGATCATTGTCTTTGATGTGAAACCTGTCAAGTTGATTGAACAAAATGAGTTCTCTTGAAGACTACACAAACTAAAGGGCTTTATTGTTAAATGAGTGTAAGATTAAGACAAGATTGACAATGTAGGGATTAAATAGGCTTTGGCAGAAAAAGCAATTTATTCACAGACATGTAATTTTAAAGAATCACACAATCAACCTGGTTGCACAGGGGAGACAATGAAGTCTAGAAGAAAAGTGGAGGAGCCTGTGACATTGGTCCATCTGTGGAGTGCATCTATCTGGAGCCAAGCTGAAGTCCATGGGGTATTTCTTGGTTTCTCCTGCAAGCCTTCAACTCCTGATATCCTGCCACTGAAATCTCTCTCCATGTTAACGCAGACACCATCAAAGCCTATATATGGAAGGGAATAAATATCCAGTTCCTGATGAATATCTATGACATAACTCAGAATCCAACAACTGTCTGTCACTCGTGGCACAATCAGCCTGCCTGGAAGATTCCTGGAAGTTTGCAGCTTTACAGTGACTGATAGGTTGCTTAAGGTTAAGGCACTCCTCTATTCTTACAACTAGGCTACTACCTGATCTGATATGGTTATGTTCTATGCTGTCACTGCTGTCAGCAAGGCCCAACCCATACCAACTAACACATGAACTTAAAGTGAGATGCACAGGGTGGAAAATAATTTTGAAGCTGCTGAAATGTACATTTTGTTTTTTTGTAAGAATGTTTATATAATATGTATTTCCTTGTAACATTGTTCTGATTTTGTCTGAAACACCATTAATAGAATCATATAATATGTTGGAAGTGACCTCAAGGATCAAGTTCCAAACCAAATGTCACAGGCAAGATTGCTAACCACTAGATCAAAAAGCAGGATCACAAACAAAATCAAAGAATTGTTTAGGACCTCTGGAGGTTATATTATCCAATTCCCTTACTTAAGCAGCATCACCGAGAAAAGATTGCCGAGGACTATGACCACACAGCTTTTAAAATATCTCTAAGGAGGGAAATTCCACATCCATAGGAACATGGCACCACAGATGTGTGGAACTGTTTTTCCATGGTTAATAAAATTACCTGTACATACAACTTTGTACTACTAGTGTGACTTTAAATTAACTTACTTATTGAGGATAGGGGGCAAGATGACTATTGATTACAGGCCTGTGGTCCCTGAAATTTTGCTTCAGGAAGTATAAATTAGTGTGTAAAGAAGAATGAGCCAAAGGGTTTTGATGCAAACTTCCTCTTTGAAGCTAGAGGTTTAATCATTTTTTTTTTGTTTGTTTTTCACTTTTCTGTTGTCATGTTACAAAGGACAATCATTATTTATGATGTTGCTGCTAATAATAATATGGAATCATGCCAGTAAAGTCAAGGATCCTACTAATAATGCAAGAAAGAAATTATCCAAAAAGCCTAGTAAAACTCAGCCATGCAAGCACATTATGTGGGATTGTCTCTCTGATTAATTGTAACAAAAGCTTTATTGAAGATCAGAATCTAAGATATTTACAGCCAATAAAATAGATGAAAAAGTCTGTAAAATCTGTCTGGTAGTATCTGAGGGATGAAAATACTTCCCAGTAATTAAAATGTACAATTGCTTTTTAATATCTAATAAATACTTCATCTCTTATATATAATAAATCTTCCTATCATTGGAGGACAAAGTCCCAATAGAGAATACTGTATCACTTACTATTGAAGTTATTGTTAAATTAAAATACAGTTGGGAAGAAATGTTGAAAATATGCTTGAATATACTTGTGAAATAGGCATTTTATTTTTAAAAGATTAGCAGAAGTCTGGTATCTTTTTCCAAAGAAAGAATAGTAATGTTTATGTATATTGGTATTATTTTCACTCAGGTTGGTTTGTGTCCTGTAAAATGTGTTGTTCAATGGGAGAAACTGCATTATGCAGTCAAAAATTATTCAAATAACTTATTAACTTACAGTAGCTTTTATCTCATCTAAGAGATACAGATTTTTTTTTTATGAAACTCTTGAGATAGTAACTCAGAGACTCTTAACTCTCCTAGTTTGATAAGAATGAAAAAAAAAAACCCACTTCAGAGATTATTAATGAGTAAATGCAGATAAAATAATCACTAAAGTTTGTTTCTCTGGGAAACACAGTAAAATACTACTAATACTACTAATAAAAATGTCTTTAACGTAATCTGCAGTCAAGTTTTGTAGAAAATTGTTGTGCTTTGAATAAACATAGTATAGAAGGTTAATTATAAAGCTATCCACAGGTCTTAATTCTAGGAGAGAAATGTATTCTCTAAGAACTGTGCAATTATTTCTTGCAAGAAATACTTTCATGACATAAATTACTAGGAAGAAAAGAAATTCTATTTCATATGAATACAGTACATGAGACTACACTAAAGTCTAAAATAAGATCCACAATGGCCATAAACAAGTGTATCTATTAATATTTCTTTATCTACTTAAGCTAATGAAAGTCACATATATATATGGCAAGTGATTTAAGATTCTAAATAACAAAGAAGTTTACCTCAGATTTTAAATATTTGAAACAACTATGATTATATAAAATCTTCTAAGCAACTAAATATTTTAAAATTAATTTATAAGTTAGTGTTTTTTATGTGTATGTTTTTAATTTTGTTTTTATATCTGTTCCATTAAAAACTTTCACCAAAAAAAAAAAAAAAAGAGTGCTTTTTCTGGAATTGGGAGATGTAAAATATGTGGTATTAGGACATTTTTGCTTATTTTAAAAGTGATGAGAATAAATACTTTTACTAATCATCGAGTGATCTGAGCTAGAAGGTGCAGAAAGTGTTTTAACATGCCATTAAGGAAAAACTTTTAAAGCTTAGAAAAAATGTAAGTGTTAAAATTGGCCTATTCAGTTATACATTCAGAAGAAAAATATTTACTTGGAAAGATTTTCCCTCCCTATATCAATATAATTTCAAATACTTGCAAGAGACTTTTTATTTTAGTGACTGAATCGCAGCTTTCAGTAAGGGCTGAATGACTCTAAGAGCTGACTGAAAGTATCAATCTACCTAGAATTAATATGACTTCTTCTGAGAAAGAAGCAATTTTCACCAAAACCAGACACCAGACAGACCATTTAGGAGACAGTACTACATTATGCACTATATCATAAAGAGAAATTATGAAGATATGCAGAAAAAATATAGAAAAAGTAGTTGGTTGAAAGAAAAAGTGATGACAATCATTCCAGCTGTCACTGCGTCTTCTGTATGATCCACTACTGAATGACTGAATTTACTTACAGAATCTAGATGTCACTCCACATGAACAGATAAATATTAAATAGGTAGTCAATAAATAAATAAATAAATACGTATATTAACATATATAATAAAAATATGCTGAGGACTTACACATACAAAAGAGTAGGCTGAGTCATAACAACAAAGCATGGTATCAGCTTTTATGGCTTTGGAGATTTCTGCTATTAAAATGAAGGCCACCTTTTTAATTTAATTTAATTTAATTTAATTTAATTTAATTATTTGTATGTACTTTACTAACAAAGATAAAACTACTGCAGCTGTATAATACAGTATCAAAGATTCAATAAGTTACACAGTCCATTTTATGTAGTTATTGAAGACCAATATTTCACAGTGTCCCAAAAATACTTTTTTAGATCTGTTGATTGAGGAGCAAAAAAACAATCAGATCTCTTCATCCTTCAAAAAAAAAAAAAAGTCATAGCTAGGTCTTAAGGCATACATTTAACATTTGAATGATGAAAAAGTTTTATCTTCAAAGTGTTATTTATTTTTATTTGACTCCTCCATGTTCTGCTTCTTTGATTTACCCTCTTAGAAAATGATTTGCTAGTTGGATGTGGCTAAGATTTCAGTAGTATTTTCTTTTTTTTTAATCTTTTTCTGGAAATCTCGTGCTTTTGTAATAGTGTCCAGAATAGCAATGCTCCTTTCTCTAAAGATCAGAGAGACTTATAATTAATTATTGTAATTTAAACTTGAGCAAGATATTTGCAGATATCTGTTTAATCTTGATGGTTTCATTCTGCCTATTTACAGCAGAAAAGATTAATTTACTGCACCAAACTGGCTTCAAAGGATTCTTCATTCAATATTATTTTGATCCCATGGAAATAAGACTAAAATACTCTAGCTAATTCAAGATACAGAAGGCACAAACTCAGGAACATAAGGAATATATAATTTGCTTCATTTTATACACAACTGAAACAGCCACAGACAAACTCTCTTTTTAATATACAGATGAAAAGAGTTCACATGATCACCAATATATTTTGTAATTTGGGGTGACTAGATAAACCAACAGGTGAGCAGACTGAATCACCAGCACCAGAATGTTCTTTTTCAAGCTTAAAATTTCTGTCTAGGAGAGATAAAGTTTTCTGAAGATAGTGATTACTTAAATTAGTCAAAGTCCCCCTGAATGGCTGTGTGGTTCTCTGGTTTGTCAATCACTCACCACTTGTCACTGTTTTCTTAAATTCGTCTCTACTCAGTTCTGTCCACCCACATGAAGTATTCACGATTGCTTGATCATGTAGATTGTATAGGATTTCATTACAGTAAAAATGTAATATCATTCTATCTACCAGGAGTTTATTTGTATTTGCAAATAACATCAGTCATCTACCATCCCCATTAGAGCTTTGGAACAAGTCTCACATATTGCTTTATAGAAGGTCACTAATTCCAGATTTTTATATCAGATTTTATTTAGATCTATTTAATATTTGACATGAAATAAGTAGAAAATATCTTGTATAACAGAATGGAGACTGATCCTCCAGAATCTTTTTTTTCCCTCTCTTCTTTTGATATTTATAATAGTTAAAACAACCAGAATGTGAAATGATGCAATTGAGGCTTGAAGAATTATAAACGCAAATACTATGTGCAGGTGATCTGCATTGAAGAATACAATCCCCCATCTAGCATGGTAGTTTAAAGGGTTTCATAATAGCAAATTGAACAAAGACTATAGACATAGTCAGATGCTTTTCCGTGATAATTTCTTCTTCAGGATAGCTAGTGCTTTTCTAGGCAAGGCCTGAGAACAGTTGACGAACAAGCACCAGCACCAACTCTGGCATGACCTCTGTGAAACAGATGGTATGCATGTCTTTTGTCTTTGAGAGGGTACATTCAGTCATAGAACTTTAAAAGTGTGGCTTTTTATCAGTAGTGAGAGTCTTCCATATGTTTTATTTGTAGCACAATTTTAGTCAAGATGATTGAATTTCTGGAATGCTTTCTTTCTACTACATATTACTACATAATGCTCAGCAGTTAGCTGGAAGCTAGATTCTTGGGATAGTCAGTGAAAGTAGTCTAGAGACCTATTTAGCTGATCAGATGAATGTGCTCAATTTAGTCAATGTGAATAATTCTCCAATTACTATACCAAACAGTTTTTGATGACTGTAATGAAACCTTAATATTTCAGTATCTACCTGTTCTTATCACCTGAATTTATGAATCTGAATCAACAGCTGAGTCACACCCAAAGGTCCATCTGTGTTTATATCAGTACTGAATGTCTTAGCTTCACTTGAGACGCTTCAGAGTCTTGAGTCTCTGAAAGCCTGAATTAAACTGAATTGCATTCCATAGTGTGCCATTTTTTACCATTTATTAAGAATGAATATCAAGACTTATTTTGTGTTGTAAAAGCACTGACATAACAGAAACCATTGTTATGATTGGAGATAAATATTAAAACATAAGAAAACCAAGAATAACAAATAAGTCAACAAAAAAAAAAAAGAACTAAATCTTGTTAAAATTTATAAAATGTAAATTATAAGCAAGAAACCAAAAAATAACTACTAGATTTCTTTTTTATTGATATAAACAATACAAAACTGTCTTACTGGGAATTGTGTTAATGTGTTTTGGTAGGGGGAGGAGCTGGAGTGTCTTCTCTTTGAAAAGAGCCCAGCAGCTGCCCCATGTTAGATCAGAATCTGTTCTAGCTGGCTCCAAAAGGGACCTGTTGCTGTCTAGTGCTGAGCTGGGTGATGCTGGATGTAGGGAACCTGCTTTGGCAGGGGGGTTGGACTCGATGATCTCTTGAGGTCCCTTCAAACCCCTATGATTCTATGTGCCTCTGTGAGAGCAGATTTAAGAAAGGACAAAAACTGCTGTGCAGTAGGAGCTGTTAGAGAGGAGTGAGTAAATGTACATCCTCCCAGGATGGCTGGAGGAGCTACTGTTTTTGTGGATGTGTGCTGAAGTCACCTCCTGAAGGATGAGCCCTGTGTTACAGACTCATGCTGGAGCATTTTTTGAAGAACTGTGCTTTATGAGAAGCTCGCATTGGATCTGTTTAGGAATGAAATCATGCTGTGGGAAGGACACAGTGCTGGAGCAGAGGGAGAAAGTGACCATGAAGAAGAGACAGAGATAAAGCAGAATGGAATGACCACGGTTCCCATTCCCCATTTTACTGTACTTCTTGAGGGTAGGAGGTAGAACAGAGTGGACTGAGAAGAAAATGTTTTCATTTTATTATAGTTTCTCACTCTTCTAATCTACTAGCAATAGGCAATAAATTAATTCACCGGTGATCTCCTTCCCCTTACTCAGAATTTGAGCCCTTTCACTGTATTTTCACTACATATTTTTTTCTGAGCAAGGAAGTGAGGGATCATAGTGTTGAGTTTAGTTACCATTACAAATTGGCATAGAGTTGTCAAATGTCTACTAGCTGTGTTTGCATGCATTTTTTTTTTTGTTGGAGAAAACATTGCACAAAAGAATAGTGTTTGATTTTAAAGCATTAAAAAATGTGCTTACATTTGAAGAATATAATCCAATAAAGGTAAAAGAAGAAAAAAATATACTCTTGCATTAAATATCAAGTAAAATAATTTTATTATTCTTGAATTTCTCTAAAATAGATCACTCTTTTCTACAATCATATAGAAAATCTGAAATGAATGGTTTTGTTTCTGGTTGTTTTTTTAATTGGAAATTATTTCTTCCAGTCTGTTATTTGCTGATCCACATAAGGTCAGTGATTCATGATCTGCTAACCAGTCATAATTCTGAGAATTAAAATAATTATCTAAAAAGAGGCATATTATCCATCAGAACAGAAAATATAAAAAAAAAAGCCAACAACAAAAATAAAAGAAAATATTAGCATCAAAATTCTAAAGAGTATTCAATACTTTCTTAAGCTGTGGCTTGCCTCCTAGCTTCTGTTCTACACTTTGTTTTCATTGTAACTGCTTACATATGTGACTGTCCTTCACAATCTACCATGTACCTAACAGTATTTGGATTTGTCATCTAGATTGGATTTAAACTCAGTGGCTAATAATAATAATAATAATTTTTAAAAAATTATGTCAGAAACTATTTTTCAGCGCTATTTTAGAAGCTTATGTTGATAGAAAATAATATATTCAATTTCTGCCCTTCCTTTGTAAATAAAGTTCAGATAGTAAGTTGAAACAGTAACATCTAACCTTCTGAAGTCAGATGCACTAAACTTCTTTATCAGGGGAGGATTTAGCTTTGTTCTTCCTCTGAGATGGCAATATATTTCTCTTTGATGCTAGAGGGAAAAAAAAAACAGCAAAAAAAAAAACCCTGCTGTACTGGGAAATGGCCAGAAATGGTCTTGCTGCATTCCAATCAACAGGAGAAGGAAGGGAAGAGAAAAGATACTTTCTTGGGAATTAGATCTGACTAGATGCTTACCTTTGCAACCTGGTCTAGGGGGCCTACTTTGTCACGGTAGGTTGGACTTGATGATTTCTAGATGTCCCTTCCAATCTCTACAATTCTGTGATGCTTCAACTTTATGGATGATCAGGAGTGTTAGGAGATCTAATTTTTTTCATTTACGGAATGTATTGTTGTTCAAATTGAACTAAACCCTATTTCACTTTATATCTACATTATATCAGTTGGATTTTATCTTCTAAAGCAATTAATCCCAGATGTGTTATGTTAATGACTGAAAAATCATAAAACATGATGATATACATATTACATACAAGGTAGGATTAGAAAAATATGTTATGCTTCAGAGTATTTTGCTGGTACTAATTTTTTTATAGAAGAACCATTTGAACTTCATTCTATAATTCTGCCATGAGGAAGTTATGATTATTCCAACCGACTTGCTAGTATTTCCATTTAAACTGTACTATAAAAGCTTATCATGTTCATTTTTAAAACATAAAATGTGAGCAATATCATTGAGGCTAAACTTCAGAACATTCTATTTCCTTTTTAACAAAAAGCATCTAAGACTGGAGTATGTCATTGTGCTTAATATTGCAAAAGCCTTGATTTTTCAAGCTAGAATCAAGAAACACAATGATTATAATTTCATGAATAATTGAAATTGCTTATTTTTTCAGATACAGTATTGGGTACAGATATAGAATTCATATTATTTATCCATTATGAATGTCTCTAAAAAGTTATCAGCTTATCATATGAAAGCATTTGTTTCTGAAGTATAGAATAACCACTGAAATATCTCTTTTATGATTTATATTTAAACATGCCAATTTCTTATCTCAATGAGTTATTATAAGTAAAAGTTTTTTCCACTGATTTTTTCTCATACCTATTCCCATGAATATTCTTGTGGTTCTTGTTACCATCTGTAGTCAAGATTTGTAATTTCTTTCTGCTAAGAAATGGGTTCATAAAAATTACCTTTAATAGACCAGTCAGATTGCATTGGGTGATCCTAGAGATTGTTTGAAATTCTGTCAATAATATAGATATATCTAATTAGATATATCTATTGCCACCAAATTTTGAGTCTTTATCTTGATATTTTCCTAATACTGTCAACTTTTGTGTTGATGCTTTATAACGTATTAAACACTATGTTTAGGAGCAGTCTAGCTGTTTCAGACTTCAATTTACTGGTTCGTTATTCTTGATGATCTCAATTGCTGCAATTGCACACAGGAAAGATGACAGTAAGGTGACTTTGCAAGCCAAAACATAAATCAAAAGGATTTTCTTTAAATCAATATGCATTTGTACTCCATGCAACAAATGAAGAAAGGTATGGATAATGTAGGGTAAAGGACATGCATTTAAAATACCTCTATAACAAACAGACATTTTTAATTAAAATTATCTTCCTAATTATCTTGTGTTTGACAAATAATTTGATGTGATGAGAAAAATACATATAACATTTGAAAAGCAATATTCCATATCAACACAGCTACAGTGCCTCAATATTCAAAGAACTTGCAATGAATGAGCTGTCAGTTTTAGGCATCAATTTGTTATCTTTTGATTCAACACAGAGAGTTTCTCCAGTAAACAATCTTAGATGTTGGCCATTCATTAGCCTGTAGGCTCATCACATTATTTATGGAGACAAAGGAGTTTAATGCAGAAAAGTGGAAGGGAGACAAAGATAAGTATTTGCAAACTATGTTGCATCAAGCCTGGAGGCATTAGTAGATAAGTGATATCTGCATTCATAGAATTAAAGAATCATAGAACACTTAAGGTTTGAAGGAACCTCTGGATCATCAAGTGCAAATTCCCTGCTCAAGAAGAACCACCTGAAGCAGTTTGTCCAACACCATGTCCAGACTATCTCCAAGGAGGGAGACTCCACAACTTCTTTGACCAACTTGTACTTGTGTTTCATCACCCACACATTAAAGTACTGCCTCCTGATATTCAGACAGAATTTCTTGTGTTCTCATTGAAGCCTATTGCTTCTTTCTTTTGCCTCTTGCACCCCTGAAGAGGGCCTGGTCCCAACTTCATTACACTTTCTCTTCAAGTATTTATAGACAATTTTGAGATTCCTCCTTGAACCTCCTCTTCTCCAGGATGAACAGACCGAACTCATTAAACTTCTTCTTGGAGAACAGGTGCTATAGTTTTTTCAGCAAATTTTAACTTGAACCTGAACATAAAAATGCCTCTAATATGAAACCAAAACAATACTTTATGGCATTAAAACTTTATGAAACAATATTTTAACTTATACAAATGTGAAAAGTTATTTTTTAAATTATTTAATATAGAGAAATATAAGAGCCAAGAAATCATTATTCCTGTGCCTTAAGCTTAACTTTTAACTGTGAACAGAAGTAGTGCATTTCTGTTTCACTTTTACCAAATAAATTTGTCAACCAGTAAGAGCTTTAAGGTCTGATCTTGTTACCAGAAGTAATTTTGTAGTTATAAAAATAGAAAGAAAAAAAGCATGACTCAGTAAATTATTGCTGTTTGTTCCCTACCACTGATGTATGACAAACGCTTTGTGTCACAGGGCAGGGCAGAAGAAACTCAGTGTTGTGAAGGGCACAACTCCTCACAACATACACTAGTCAGAGGCTAAGTAACACTGGCAGTTTGGACTGTGGGGCTCCAGGTACAGAAGCAGGAATGCATAATACCAGAAAAAAGGGATTATTGTTAGGTACTTTCCTTGTGTAACACTTTTAAGCTATTACAAATGGGATACTTCTGTATTAATTTGAAACTTGTTAGTATTACTGTAATTGCAATTTAGAAATAAATGTTGGGCTCCATATGTTTGTTATGTTTGGTAATGTTCCTTTTTGCCTATAAAATGTTCTAAAATTAATCAATTTCTCCTTTTTTCTTTTTCTTTTCTTCTTTCTCTTTTTGTTGTTGTTTGCTTTTTTGTTTTTGGTGCGGAATTCAAATATGTAGCAGATAATAATTATGCACATGTGAAGGCAATTCATGTCAGTAGCAACACATAACCTGTAATTCTGTAATAAACCTGTAATAGAACTCTTCCCTCCATTAATATGGGCACTAATTAGAATTGCCTACATGGGCTATGTAGTTACACCTTTTATTAGAAATAAATGTTGGTTTAAGAATGAGTAAAAACTTCTTGCTTCACAGTAGCTTTTTGTGTATGTATGTGTGTGTATGTGTTGATAGCACTACTGTTGTCACCTCCAAGTTACTTAAACTTGCTGCTAGTATATTTGAAGAAAAATAAGTTAACAGAATTTTGGGTAAGAATAGCTGTCTTTCTCACTAAACTTGGACACAGCACATTCATGACATCAAGTCAAACTATAACCTTAATTATTAAGCAAACCATTTACAATTCTGTGTGTAAGTATACACACGTGTATGCACCAGTGTGTTCTCTCAAACATATGTCATGAACAAGATGGCAAATTGTCAGAGCAAGACTGTGATATATTATCAACAGACATGAATAATTGCATAAATCCACTGAGATAACATTATTTCTTTGTCCTGTTTTGTTCGTTTCATCTAATGACTTGGTGTGATCTAATCCAGATATCAAAACAAACAAAACTTTTGAAAAGTTTGCTTTCATTTAGGGTTTCATTCATGACAGGGTCATTCTTTTAGTCAGCAAGGCAGTTCCAAAGTTGAAATGTAATTTATTATCAGTGGTTGTGCTTCTTCATTATCAACTATTATTATGCTAATATATTTTGCAGTGAATAATTTGAATTTGATGGAATTTAACATGTAAATTAAATGAAAATAGAATAGTAATAAATGATTTTCATTGTAAAATATGATGAATAAAGTAGTATTAAGATCAGCTAAGTCATATTCTTTGTTTTTGTGTATCATTCAATGTATTGTTACTGTTGCATAGTGTAAACGCTTTCTGCTCAGCTGAAACCACAAACAAGATTTTACAGAATAGATGATACAATATGTGGTATTCTGGCTACTGAAGTAGTGGCCTGAAATAATAAAGATTTACTATGCATGTAATTAGGTTGTATTTGAAAGTATGTGGTAAGCACAGTGAGGTTGTGAGAGGTGTGTTTCAGCAGTGGCAGTTGTGCCATGAAGGACAAACCAAGTTTCAGTCTGCCATGCCCAACTGTCACACCACAAACTGAATGAAAATTGTCTCAGTCAGCTCATCCACATGAATCACCTAATGGTGGTGACTAGCTTGAAAAATAGTGTTTTGTAGCTTGAGAATGTGTTCTATCAAATAGTGTTATCGTGCTGTCTGCATCTGCTGTAGTTTCCATGGAAATAAATAGGAGACATTATTTTTGATTGATCTACATAGCTGATATCCAGTGCTATCTGGCAGTAACAAAATATTTGTAGTATAAATGACCACTGCATGCAACAATTCCAGATCAGGACTCCCTTCTGGCCAATTACTGGAGCTTAATGTGCTGGCGTATCTCTGCCCAGGCTGATTGACATACCTTTTACTTTTCCATTTCCAGAGTTAACTAGTAGTGAAGCTGAACACATGACTCAGAGGCACATGCATGGATACACAAAGAAGACACTGCTACACAGTGCCATTTGATGTGGTAGCCTACATGACTTCCATCTGGCTCTATAGGAGCTTCAAATATCCGAATAACAAAATATCTTAAGGTCTGCATAGATCTAACAAAGAAAGCAGAAAGTATGGGAAAACATCTTCAGGCTGGTATATAGAAATGAACTGAAATGCCCTAGGAATTTCAAATTACATCTACTGTAAGACACTTGAACATAGTCTTAGTCACAGTTGAAGCACAAATTACAAATTGGGAGTACAGAGATGAAATGAGTGCCAGAAGATTTAAACCAAATACAGAAGTACCATTTTATAAATTATATAATCTCAATCTTCTGGGAAACAAATTGTATGCTGTGGTAGAACGCAGTCAGGGCTGTGGACTGCGTGATCCTGAGTCTTGTCAATGCATGCAACCCTTTTGGTATTTAGTTACATGGTGGGCCCAAAATTTAGATTTTATATAGAGGAGGAAGAATCCAACACTTTGAGGTCATAGCTCATAGAGGAAGAATATTCTCCAACATGGTACAGATAAGTCCATACTGGGGGGTCCAACCGGGGAGTCCAAGTGAGGGGTTGGACTCAATGATCTCTAGAGGTCCCTTCCAACCCCCATGATTCTGTGATTCTGTGATAAGACACAGGGAAGCTGCAGATGAGAGTGGCACATCAAGTCACATTGTTTTGCATTGGACTGTGAATACAAAAGGAACAGAGAGAGAAGGTAGTGTGATCACTTCCAATTGGTGGTCAGTATAGAAGGAATGACTTGAATAATGAGTTTTTGCTAAAATAATCCTAAAATCTGTTTTTCTTAGAAAAAAAATTAATAAATCAGTTTCTTGAATTTGTTTTTCTTTCTGTGTTTGAGATATTTGCTTACACTGTCATGTAGAACTATCTGCTGAATGTGACTTAAAGTCTCTGTCCTACCCGTTACTGAAGCACTCCTTAACTTCCATGCTTGCCCTCTGGATAGCGGCAAAATCTACTCCATATATTTAAAGAATTTTTAAATGATGATGGCATGGTGAGAATTAATTTTGTGTAAGGGCTCTTGGTGAAGACATTAATATCAGATGAAGAAAGATTTTTTACACTGTGAAAATAAACCTTGGCGCTGCAATATTATCCACACTGTTTTGCTATCAGAAACAAACCACACTTATGCTGGCAACAGAACAATCAACTACTGCTTTCTTGTGCTGGACTGACCAGTGTTCTATGATTTATTTGTTGCTGTTCATTTTGTTTGAAGAGAAACTTGTGTGATAAAAACTTGTGTGAAACTTGTATGTCTTTCGCTGGTTTCAGTGATGGATAATTTATCAACTCAGTAGTTTTTACTCACAAACTATCTATATATGCTTATACATTTTAAATTTCCACCACTGTGTGAAGACATCTTACAAAATATATCATCATAAAATAAAACTGTTCAGAAGTCCAAGTCTGTTTAGATTTCTGATTTGATTTTAAAACCAGATGAATCTTTACAATTGATATTGTGGCAGAGATGTTTTTTCTTCTAGAAGCATTCTTGTGCTATTCCTTGTAGACACAAGTCACTTCAAACCTATCAGTGAGATAAATTCTATCATACATTTTTCCCATTTGTTGTGTTTAGTATTTTTATGCCAAGCTTCAGAAGTTGGAACTTAGAAAAAAATATAGTTTTATTTATTTAATGTTAACATTATGAGCTTGTACAAAAACTAAGCTACTTATGGATAACATAGTTTCTCTGTGGTGAAATAGCATGCATAACGTCAGCCTAGTAGAATCACAGAATCATCAAGGTTAGAAAAGACCTGAAAGTTCATCTGGTCCAACCATCCACCTACCAATCACTAATAGTTCTCTCTAAACCATGTCCCTCAACACAGCATCTAAACATTTCTTGAACACCTCCGGGGTTGATAACTCCACCACCTCCCTGTGCAGCCCATTCCAGCATCTGACCACTCTTTCTGGACATCTAGTCTGAATGTCCCCAGTCTGAATGGTAAATATTGCCAAAGGATATCTATTTGGCTGTGAATTCTGAGACTTCTTAGATAAATTCAACTGTAACACCTTTTATAGATGCACCTGCAGATCTGTTCACCCTCTGTCAGCAGCCCAGTTCCATAATGATTGCAGTGGGGGGACCCTTGGACCCATGCCCTGGGAAAGGGGAAGGGGGAAAGGGGAAAAGGAAAAGGAACCTAAAAACAAAACAGCAGCAACAATCTGAGGAGGAAAGCTAATTTACTAAATAAGATATTGGAATGCAAAATAACACAATATAATGCAATATAATTTGAATTGAAGCTAATAAATACAATGAGAGAGAGTGTCTGAAAAAACTGAAGATCTTACTCTAAAAACTGGAAGCAAGATGGCTAGGGAGCACATGCTGCCGAGTCAATCCAAAAGGGAAAGAGCCTCAATCTTGTGACATGCAAACAGATTTTATCTTTCCCATGAGCAGAAAATGGAAAAATCGCAAAGCAACGCAAAGTCCTCTGGGGTACGTAATTCTTCTCTTCTGAGACAGGCATACCCAGAACTATCAATGATACCGCAGAGCTGAAGATTAGCTCTTTAATTCCCAACACACTACATGATGTTATGATGTGGAATACCAATAACAAAAATCATAAAATCATGACACCCTCATAGACTGTGACCATGATGTGGTTAGCTGAAACTGTGGTTATACATAAACCATCTTGCGGAGTTACTTTCTGAAGAAACCTTAGATGATGCTAAAGTTACTTAATGAGTGAGTAAAAAAGAAACCTAGTGAGAAAAGTGCTTACTTCTTTTAATTTGAATAGCAGGATAATTTCCTACAAAAATGGGAAACTAAAAAAAAAAAAAAAAGAAAAGGAATTTATACAACAGTGTCTCACTGGCTGAGAATACCCCACCAAATTAAACCCACTGTTTGCCAAGAGAAAGTCCTTCCTTCTCTCCAATAAGCTCTGCCTTTTGATTTGCTGTTCATCACATTTTTCACCTTCAAGCATAGTAAATAAGCTTAAAATGCAGTGTATTATTTCTCACTAAATGATTTTTTGAAGAGCATTGAGTCAGTGTAAATTCAAGCATAGGAACATGTTTCAAAGGGCTTTCATGCTGCATAACTTCATACTCACTGAAGGGGGGATATATCTTTAGTTTCCAAATTAAAATGCTTCTTCAGAAAGTCACATATTTATACTAAATATAGAATCCCTCTTGAACCATAGGATAATTCTTACACATTCTCATATAACACTGAAAGTAGTGTAACTGTTAGTCCACCAATATTCACAGAGATTCTTTCTATACTTTATAAAGCAGAGTATCTTAGCTTTACTATGTAACAGTGAAAATGAGCTAACAACACAGAGGCAACCCCTCAACTTAATATGCATTTATGAATACCTGCCTATATCTCTATTTAAACAAGGTAAAATCTGGGTCAAAATAATAATAATAAGCAGATTTTGATCCAGTGTTAAAACAAGTCCTGGTTTCACAGACTTAACCATATTATAAATCTTCTTACTTAAAAGTCTAGATTTTAATTTCATCATTGTGTGAAGGAGACTAGTGTGAAACACTGATAAGTTCAAATAAAGGATTCATTTATTATTTTGTTTCTGGGTTGCTTTTTTTTTTTTCTCCTTCTCCAATACTTTAAAAATTTTATAGGATTTTTCTGCTTTTTGTCAAGTTAAACTATTGTTAACAAGTTGCTTGTGAACCTGCCTAAATATCTACAATAAGGCAAATTTTTTAAATTAGTGCTTATAGAAGTTCAGATTGCTTTACCCAGACATCTTAATAGGAAAATTGAATAAGATTCTAATTCTAAAAGAAATTAGATAAATCTGTGGATAACGTGTAGAACAGAAAAGCACTAACAATGCACACATTTCAATCCAAAATTATATTACTATGTCGGAAAATGGTAATAATGTTATTGAAATTGAAACAAGACTGATAATTATCAGAGAAATAAAATCTCCATAAGTCACTCTGAAAGATATGGCTCCTATTTATTTCCTTGAAAACAGATACAAAGATAGCAATAAGACTATTTGATAAATTCTCAGCTATAAAGCACTATTTTTCAACATAGTTACCATAATCAGCTAAAGATACTAGCAATGAACAAGAGCCTGAATGCCATTCTAGTGAAAATCTGCACTGATGGAAGCATCCCACTGTTTCACAGCTGCTAGGATGATGCCCTTGCTGAAGCACACCACCCACTACCTCACTGTTCAGTTTCCATAAACATTCAGCAAGCATTGGTGACTGTCAGTAGGTGCAATTTTTTTCTGCACAGATGAATTCAATTACACACTTTTGCTTCATATGCACTTCTGTGTCAGAAATGATTTGGTCAGACTGTCTCTCTGCTGCCACATGTTGCATGGCAACAAAATGGAATGGAATATTGCTAAAAAAATGTTCAGCCTGTACTGCCATATCACAAACATCTGCCTCTGATGTCATGAGCCAACATAATAAAATAGGAGGTGATACTTTCAGAGTAGCCCTTCTATGCTTTTTTTTTTTTCTGAGAGGTTTTACTTTCATATTTAAAAGACAACAATAAAGATCTATGAAGATATCTACAATGCAGTATACCTAAATTCAGCATAGTTGGATTAGTACTACCAAATACTACCCTTTCAATCAAAAGAACAACAAAGAAGACACACTCTTAGAGATTTTGGTAGGGGTGAAGGGTTATAAAATTTATTTACTTATTTACCTAAAGGCATCTGATCTCATGTCTAGTAGTATTCTTTTTCTTTCCATTTTTTTTCCTCTTCGTTTAGGTAAAAGTAATAAAGCAGCATTCTCTTTCTGGGCAACCAGTCCTAGCTTGATCCTGATCAAGTAGATCAGGATTGTCGGATGCAGTGACCTCCAGACATTCTTAACAGTCAGCCATTCTGTTTCAGCAATTTCAATATTTTAATAAATTCTGAATTGTACAGAGCTTTATCTCTTTAAAACACAAAATATTTGTATTTTCTCACAATTTATTTGATTTATATTTATTAATAACAGTGTATTTTCTCACAATTTATTTGATTTATATTTATTAATAACAGTGTATGTAACTGTGGTCTACAGTCTACATAGCTTTAAGTTATTGATAATAATTTGAAAAAAAAATCAATACATTGTTGGAAATGGACTGTATAACATAAAGAATGCCTTGAATAAAAAACAGAATTGAATTACTAGCATCTTTGTTTATTTTGAAATACACAAGTATCCAAAAGTTAAAAAAAAAAAAATTATTTTCTTGTGATCTTTATTGTACAAATAGACTCTAAATTATGCCTATCTCAAAAAACATTTATTTTGATAAGTATTGCAAAGTATGTGTGCTCTGTACTGCTTTTTCAATAACACAAAATAAAAACCAACAATAAACACGTGACTTTTCAGATGTTAGTCTGAGAAAGTGATAGCATTAGCTATAACACAGTGCCTCTCTTGTTAACCAAATAATATGAAAATGATTGAGAAATTTCTTCTAATAAAGCTCATTAAGTAAAAGAACATCTCTTTTGTAACAAAATCTAATCAAATGATCTAATTTCCTCCAGATTTTAGACTTTTAGACATAGAATAGTTTTGACACAACTACTTCCAGCTTCTCTTAGAAAATCAATGAGCATGGGGATTTCAGAAAAATGTTAATTATTTATTCAAAGAATTGAAAGAATGGGAGATTTTGTAAATGTCTGTTATGCTTTCTGGTCATCGAAGTTCCAAATTTTGCAGAATCTCTACTGTCTACATGAATATTTGTCCAGGAATCAGCATGAAATCTATACATAATGCAAAGTTCTTCCAAGCTAGTGTCAGACGCCTGCACAGTTCTTTTCAAGCAGACAGAGCTGATGCAAATTCTCATCAATACATGCCCTGAAAACGACTGCCATCCAAATGTATGTTCTTAATGAAATAGAAATGCTTTTACAAATGTCCTAACTAAAGATAAGAAATTAAATTTTATTAAAAAAAAAACAACAGTAAATTATGTCTTAATGGAGATGTTGCTGCAGCTAATGTAACAAAAGTACCATCTTTAGCTAAACTGGCATTGTTACAAAGTCAATAGCAAGAAACTGTACATACTTAACAAGATTGTTTGAATGTCAAGCTTCAAAAGCAGCAAAATAAGTCAACATTTACTAAAAAGTTAAATCAAAAAATACAAAAATATCTGTAAGTGCTGCTTTCAACTTTATATGTCAAGAGCAGAAGTGAACACTTCCACAGTAGTTACCTACAGCTGTGGAAAATTTTTAAATAATTTCTTCATAGTATTTTGACTTACATTCTGTCCTTGTGCAATGCCAAACAATCTTGATGCAATGTTCTTTGGTTTGTTTGTTTGTTTGTTGTTTCTGTTTTTACTTTGTTTTCTTTTCTCTTTTTTTTTTTTTTAAACAAATCAGTGTCCTTAAATGTTGCATGATGTCAGAAAACTATATTCTAGAATCATGAATGAAAACTTCCTTATACTATTAAGGAACTGTGTCCAAAAGTTAATTATACAACCTTACACAAGTAGGGTATTTCAGCAGTTGGAGCTAGACTGCTGGTGGAAAATTAATGTAAATAGTATGAAGAATAAATAAAGAAAGAAATCAGTTTCAGGTGGCTTTATACAGTCAAATGATCCTTTTGGGAATATAATACATGGATACTTTTGAAACTTCAGACAAATGTTCAGATTGTGCGTTTATTTTATGTTCACTATTTCTGACAGAGGTGTGATGGGCTGGATTTATTTCATATAAACTGAGCAGCTGCAGCTATTTCTGTGCATAAGATTTACCTAATAAATATTTTCTGATGCTTCCAGATGTGCGTATGTTGTCTGATTTGTCTGTTGAATTCAAACTACAGTCACTCAATGCATGCTGAATTCATGCTGAACATCTTGATTCTTTAGGATAGTCTACGAGAGGAACTAGGGGCAGTAGAAATAGTAGAAACCAAGGAATCAGATTCACAGATGTTAAAAAAACTATAGAATACAGCTTCCATTGGAGTGCTTTAAAATAACAGTGATTAAAAAACACTGAAAAAAATCACTGTTCCTACTGTCAAAGATTTTTTTTTTGTAAAATGCTTCAAAAAATCACAAACAAAACAAAACAAAAGACTTTTAAAGTATCTCCTTTCCTATAGTATATTCATTAATTGATATGTGAATCCAATTAATATTTACTGGAAGTGAAAAAGACAGACCTGATGGTTAGAATATTATGGTATACAGTATAAAATTCAGAGTCTTTTTGTGGTAGAAGTATCAAGCCTGAGTCTCTTGCACTCAGTTTTCTACATTTTTTTTAAATCATAGATTGTTGGATATGAAGAAAGCGTTTAATATTTCACTTTATTTTGAAATAAGTAGATTTGTGTGCATTAACCATAGGAACATTTTCTTTTGCTAAGTACAATATACCACATTACAAAAAGAGCTCAGTCACTTCCTCTGTCATTTGTGCAACACAGGTATGACAATAATGACTGAAAGATAAGCTGCAGAACAAATTTAATGAATTCTCAATTGTATATGTATAAAATAAAGAAGGCACTACTATTGGATCAGCAAGTTTCCAGAAATTAATAACAAATGTAAATAAACCAGCTGTGATCTGGTAAATGCTCCAAAACAGTATCAGTTCTTGGGAAATATCAACATTGATAAAGTCTAATTATCCCAGTAACCAGGTTGTCTATATTTAACCATAACATTTTATGGCTCAGACTGTTGGTAGTATGACGCAAATGGCCAGAACACTTTAATGTAACATTTAACACTATCCAGAATTAAACTTACCTGGACTCAAAAAACAGTGGTATATATTTCTCCCCTCTCCATTCCCATCTGTTTCAGTGGTATTTAACCATAAAAAATCTAGGAGAAGAATACAAAGGACTTGAAGTTGCTCTACATAGCACTCTAAATTCTCAGGAGAATGTATACTCCAAATTCATGTTTCTGTCCAAAACATGCTGCACTTATTATTGTACATAATGATCTTAATATAGGAGATAATATGAGAATAAACAACTTAAAATGTAGTCCATTTGGACTAAGAGTATGTGGCCAAAATACAAAGCCCACCTGATCAATGTACATTTCTCATAAATAAATAAACAAACCAGCGAGTGATACTGCTGTTTGGAAAAGCAGAAAATTCAGCTCTAGATAGCCATGTGTTAAAATTCACAAAGAGACAAGAAGAAACAAAATGAAAACAAACTTCTACCATTATGATTTTACAATCTTTGATTTACTATTGACTATTCGTCAAATTTCAAAAGGATCTGCCTCAACTGGGGCTTCGAGATCAGATCGTGATATTTTTCCTTTTGAAATACCCAGATCCAAAGATACAAGAGACCTGGGTTTTCTCCACAGCAATATTTCGAATCTGTTTCACAGGGATGGCCAAACTTGTTTTTTTCCCTGGCAATACATTAAGTTGTTGTTCTAATCTCTCAATGCAATCTCATAATAATTGATTTTCATTCTCAAGGGTGTTGAGAATTCTGCTTGATTTAATGCATTTAATAGTGGCCACGCTACAGTGGACACAGCCAGCTATCTCTCCTTTGTAATAAGTATATCTTTACCCAATCCATAGAAATGTTCCACCATGGGGGATGTGGATTGATGTAAACTCCCATTATCCCATAAGGCACCCCATTTTTCAATTATAGTTGCAAGTTCGTATTAGGGCAATCCCAGAAATGCCAGGATATTCCCTGGCAAAGTTTAATTCAAAGGGGTGATGTTCTTCACTTTGATCCATCTAAAGATATTCCACAGGAAAGTCATGATATTTTCTCCTGTCTGGCTTGCCAAATGGAAGGTTATAAAGGCAAAGAGACCAGCATGAACAAGGAGATGTGTCACCGGTTTGAGGGACAGTTTGACCCGGTACCGTGACAATTGAGGCAGGGGACCCACGGGCCCACAGCCCGGGGAAGGGGATGGGGGAAAGGGAAAAAGGAGAAGGGAGATGGGCCTAGGAACAAAACAGCGGCAACGATCTGAGGAGGAAAGCTAATTTACTAAATAAGATATCAGAAAGGAAAATAACATAATATAATATAATTGGAATTGAGGCAAATGAATCAAATAAAATGAGCAAGAGAGAGAGTGTTCGATAAACCGAAGGCCTTACGCTAACGCTGAAGGCGGACGGCTGCAACAAGCACCCACTGCTGAGCTCGGTCCCGAAGGGAAGAGGGAGTCCCGTGACCGCAGACAGTTTTTATCTTTCCCTCTGGGCGGAAATATGTAAAAATGCAAAGCATCGCAAAGTCCTCTGGGGAATGTAGTTCTTCTCTTCTGAGACAGGTACACCCAGAACTATCGACGATCCACAGAGCTGGAGCATTAACTCATAACTCCCAATACACCACATGATGTTATGATGTGGAATATAAATAATACAACAAAAATCATAAAACCATAAGAAGATGTTACAAAAAGAAGGAAAATGAATGCTCACTCATCTCCAAAGATCTAGGCTTGCAGGCAAAGAACTCCAAAAAAGACCAGATCTTTCCTCCAGGTGCTCATTCGGTGGTTCAGACCATGACTCAGCAGTTCCCATGCACTTTGTCTGTAGCTCTTACTTTGAAAAAAATGGTGTCTTATTCTAAGCTACAGTCTTTTATAAATCAGAGCTCATTTTAACTGTAAGGTTCTTTCAACATCCATGCTTATTTTTGTCTTGCCTGATTGTGAGTAATGTTTCCCAGATTTAGCTTTTATATTTAGTTTTTATATATGAGAATCCTAAAAGTTATCCTCTTGGATATAATCACATTAACAAAACCAAACCAAACCACATTTGCAGTTTATTAAGAGGTACAGACAAAATAACTGTATAATCAAAGTCATCATTTCTTTCATCTAAGTATGTTCCGGTAGAACCAACAGAATTATATCCCTCTGTTCTTCATAACCCTACTAAAAATAAAATATCGTTTTCTTACTGATTTTTTGTTTTTATAACTCAGATTGTGTTTCATGGGAGGTTATCACTCAACATCTGCAGCTATAAGTGCAAAGAAAAATGACACTTCTCTTTATTCTCACACCTTACTTCCCACTTCTCCAATCTGTTTAAATTTCATAGCCAAATTTCCTCCTTCTCTCACTCCCTCTCAAGTTGATAAACTACTTTATACCCCAAATTCATCTCCCTTTTCAGCAGAAAATTCATGTTTTCTTCTCTCACACGTCAACATTTCTATCATTTGAAATCTCCTACACTTCACTTCTGACCCTAACATATTTGCATTTCTTACCCTATTTCTTCTGCTATGAGCAATCACAAATTTTACTAGATCTAACCTATTTCTTGCTTTGATCCTTTGAGCATCTTTTCTTGTACTGTTCCCTCCCTATATGGCGTGTCTTTGGTTTGTGAGTTGTTTATTTTATTTATTTTTTTGTTGTTGTTCAGGTAAATGCTTTTGTTGCAATACTATAGTCTTCTAAGCACCAGTTCTCTGTAGATCTAGAAAAAGTTTAAATTACCTCACATTCAACTGCAGGTCTCTGTAGTTTCCAGTGAATACTCCTTCCATTATAATACTTTTTTTTTTTTTTTCTGTTAGAGTTGCTCTAGATATGGTCCTAGAACTATGTTTTGTTTGTAGGATCCTGATTACTGTTTTTCTCACTTCTTCCATTATTTCAGCTTATCAAAGAAAACACAGTTAGGAAATAATACTAAACTTTTTGTTAGAAATTTAATTTGATCCTGCAGCAGGTGAAATTTAGTAATGCAACAAATGTGGTCATTGTCATTTCAATTTTCACAAAGCATTGTACTTATTATAAGATCCAAGTGTATTTGTTATATGTTAATTAAAGAAACCACTGTTTTTTCCTCTGCCTTAACATCTTTTTGTTTAAAATTTATTTATTTGAAGATGTGATGAACAGTATACCTTCTAGCTTATGTAGATTAGTAATTTTTTCCTTCACAATACAAATTCAGAAGTTATTAATTTTTTAAACAATACTTTTTCAAGCTGTATTTACACTCTCTTTTCACTTTATTGCTTCAAATTTTAGAAAGATTAATTGTTATACAGAAAAAATAATGTTAATTTAGTGTCAGTCATTCATGGTTTCATGATCTGTATGACTGTCATACTGGGAAGAGCAGAGTATGCATGCGGCATATGAAACAGCTCTAGATATTTAATGCGCTTTCCCAATAACTACAGTTTATTCTTCACTTAATGTGTGCTTTCAAAAATTCTGCTCCAACATTGCTCCTTATCCACTTACCAAATGACTATTCTGTGACTCAGTATGTATAAGAACATCACATACCCACTGCAAGAAACAACTCCTAATACCCATATTGAACTAAGATGTGGATCTTCTTGATAGTTTGATCTTCATGAAATTTTAGTGAAGGATTTTTAAACTGCCCTAAAAATTACCTGAGAAAGAGTTCTATATTTGACCTTAGCTTAATTCTCAGTTAAAATATCTGCAATCATAATAATGGAGATACTTATAGTTCATGTCATTCATTAAGCTCAACAGCAAAGAGAAAAAATTGCGTAGCACATAAAGAGCTTTAGAAGCTTTCTAGCTACTCATTCCTTTAATAATCAGATTATCAAGTGCAGCAGGAATATTTATCTACTATCTCTCCCTTAAAGTCTAACAGCCTATACAACCCGAAGGTTTTTATAAGTAATGCAGTAAGAGGAATCTGCAAAATGTACTGCAAATGGCAAGCCTTATTTATAGGACTACATGTCATTTTTGTATTCTCTAAATCTTATTTTTACTAGACTATGTTTCTAATATATAAAAGTCTGCAGGGTGTTCAAGAACATATATCAATACTAAGTAGTTGTAGCACTTTAAGGTATTACAAATATAAAAGTAGCATATTTGTATCTAATAAGAGTTATTTCTTTTGTATGGTAATAACTTCAGAAGAATTAAATACAATGAATGAATGAACAGGGTGGACATACAACAAAATACTCTAAACTTGATATATTCTACAAAAGCAAAAATCGAGTACAAAGTGTTATTGCCCTTACTTTGCCTAGATTAGTAGGTCCACACTGCTGAACTTCAAAATCTCCACTTGACCTCGTATCATGCTTCACAGACCAAAGCAGGTATCTTGTGAGAGCTGAGAGTAAGGACTACAAAAATAGCTTGACACAAGTTTGTTAAGAACATGGTTTTGTTGGTTTTTTTTTTCAGTGTGATTGAGAAGATCTATGTCTTTTTTATAGTTCTTGTGTGTTCATGTGTTCAAGTATACGGGAAATCAATGCTCATATAGTTTTATCCATTTGCAGAGAAAGTTGTCGTACTTTAAACTGATTAACCTCAGTAGGCGATGTATTTGAAATTCCTATATCTCTTCAGTAGTGTCTCTGTCTAAGACAATAACAAATTTGACTGATGCTCTGAAAGACCTCTGGAATCTGCACTGTTTTCAGAAACGGATCTAATTTTAACTTGTAACTCATTCTACAAGCCCATGTTAATTCCTGCTCTGGTGTCTTCTCTCTTAATTTAGTGCCTAACATTATATTTCCTTACCACATATAAATTGGAATTTCTAACTGCATCCTCTGTCTGAATGAATCTCAAATTTTCATGTACCCAAGAGGCCAATGTGTAACTGTAAATCGAAAATCATTTCCAGAATGAACAGGAATATTCTGATTTTGAAACTTAATAATTTTATCTTTCTAATCTCTTACCTGATCTGGGTTCATAACTTTTAACTGTATTTCCCTAATAAAACTGAAGTAACATAAATTGAGTAATATCTGATTTGCTTTACTTGATTCAGTAGATAGATGGACAAATCATATGTTAATTTCTAATTCACAGATATATTATTTTTCACAAAGTATCATATTGCAAGTAATTGAAGTTGATTTATTACATGAGGTGTACAGACTTTTTTCTAATCTAAATATATCTTTCCTATATATTTTTTTTTCTAGTGTATATATTTGCATTGATGTTTTTGGAAATCACTTTAAATGCTTTTTTAATTATTATTATTCCTTTAACATCTTGCATGCAATTGTGTTTATTTTAAGACATCAACAAATCACTAAAGGAACAATTTACAGATTAATACTCTTAGATTCTTTTCCACATCCTATACAAAACTCAGGCAATTGTTTTGGTATCCCAATAACAATTATTATTTTCTAACATAAAATCTGCTTGCTTTTCAGGTGCTAGGGCAACACAAAATCCATGACAGTTCTTGTCCATCCAGTTCCCTTGACAGTAAAGAACATGTATAATCACTATAAAAAAGAACATGGTATTTTTTACATCTGTTCAAATGGGAAAAATACTAAAATCCTTCCATCTCTGCAATGTAGTTATATTTTCTTTTTCATTACTGAAACAAGAATGATGTCCCTTTCTATTGTACCTTTTGCAATAGTCTGCTTCAGACTTGATTTTTACTCATTTTCAAGCTTCAAATCAACACATATAAAATAACATCTCCCTTTGTGATGCAAAGTTTAATTCACATTAAATATACAGTGGAATTTTTGCCTTTTTCACATATTCAGTACTATAAGAAAATATTTCATATAACTGAGAACCATAAACCCTGGCTGATGAAGTAATTTTCTGTATATGCTAACAGTATAGGCAGAGATAGAGAAAATGCAAGCAAGGTACTTGTGATGACGCTATGTTCATAAATTAGATTACAAGTGTCATTTAAATTGTTATCATTTTGACTGTTCTATAAAAGCTGTAAAGCAGGTAAATGCCATAAGTCACAATAAAGGGTATGCCACACTTCCAGATTCCTGCATGGGAATACGTTGTTTAGCAGATTGTTAGAACAAGCATCATAGAACCATCCCTAGAGGAAAATTAGCCTGACTTGTTATTTATCACCAAACAGATCATGTTTTACTGAACAGGAAATGTTGGAATGTCCAGATAAAAGTAATTCCGGCACAGCAGTTTCTGTGATTGTAAATCTGGAAGTTCAGTTACACTACCAGTAGACAAAAATAACATCTAGTAGAAACAACACTGTTCATTGTATAAAAGCCTCAGTCAGACCAGAAGTAATTTTTTTTGTCAGTATAAATTGAAAAATTGAGATAGATTTTTGTGGATTTGAGGAAAGCTTATAGTTTTAATGATTTAAGGCTTGGAACAACTTTTGGTAATATTTTGAACTGTTAGACAAATTGTTTATGACCAGTGTAAGTGAAGAAACAATGGGTGAGAGTATGAAAGCATTTTCATCTTGTCTACAGTACTTCATTAAGTAGATAATAAAACAATTTGGCTGTTACAAATTATCTTTCCAAATCAGGCATCTTAAATTATACTGGACCGTGAGAATCTTCTGTGCTGTATTTACTATACTTACTAGGTCATTCCAAAGATCGCTGTGTAGTTAGGTCACATTTAAGATACTGCACAGAGAGTATCCAAGTTTTATTCAAACAAGAAAAAACATGGTTGATAGGTGATATACTAGCCAAAGACAAGCAGTAAACTACTAAAGGTAATGCAAACCATAGAAGTATATTTCCATTTGATGATTATGAAATACTACCTACAGAGGAAAAAATACAGGCTAGCAGAGTTATCAGTTCTGTATACTCAGTTCAGAAGTAAGGCTTCTGTGAAACTTGTAAGCACTGTTCTGGACTTGCATATATTAAATAAAGAAAACTTAAGTAAAACTGACAGAAAAAGTTTTCAGAAACTTTTGAACTAGATGTTCTTATTTACAAGCAAGCTACGTGACCTCCGTGCAATGGCTGGCACATATTTTAAAACAGAAATTTCCTCCTTTTATAGATGCATAGTTTCCTCCAGTATGATACAACTTCTTCAGGGAATAACTTCCTGACAGAATAAGGAATGGCTTCATTAGCACAATTCAGTCACAGAAGCATTCTGTGTTGGCTTTTTTTTTTTTTTTTATCACTGCTTTTATCATGTTCTAAAACCAAGGTTACTCTCAAGGTGGCATTCCAAAGTCATCAATAAGCAGTGGTCTGTGTTTTTGTTGTGATTTGCTGTTAACCTGTGTCTATTTTGCAAGGCCAGTGCTATAGTCTTGTGATATTCTCCAGGCATTTTCATTCTAGTGTTATTCCTGGTTCATTCCACACTGTAATGGTTTCCCAGATAAATTTATGTTTATAACCATTTCTCAATTACTTCCTATTAAGGTGTTATGAGAGAGCAGTTGAGGCAGCAGCCTTGACCCAGAACTCTCTCCTGTCAAGACAGTAGAGTCCAGCCTGGTGCCCTGAGGCTTTCCCCTTTTCTGGTTCAACAAGTAGCAAAGCTGAGCATGTATTTCAGACACACACACAGATAGAAACATATGACACTAACAAAGATGATCACACAGACCAGGTGCTGCGTCCAATACCACCATATACAGAATTTATATTACAGACAGCCCTGTCTTCACCTCCTTTCAGGCTGTCAGTGACAGAAGGTCCTTAGTGTAGGCACACACATTACGTTTCCAGGCTCACCAGCATGCATACATTCACAGATTCTCTGAGCACTAGCATACTTCCTCTGTCAGAATGGCATCCTTGCCAAATCTCATATATTCTCACCTGCCCCATAGATTCACTCAACACTTTGAAGCTCATTGCAAAAACACACACTTTGCTCACCTGTTCTACAGGCAACCTTATTTGCAGCTCTCATGGGTTTACCAGCATGAAATTCCTGCCTGGACATGAGGCCCCTGCTATTCAATGGTTAATTCAACTTAAAATTTGCTAGTGAATACACCAGCATGCCTCATGGGAGATAAAGACTTAGGCTGAAGATTTAAGACCTCCACCCACTACAGTAGCTTGCACTAAGAACCCAGAGGATGACACAGGCTGACACAGGCCAGGGCCAAATACACCTCAGTCTGACACAACTATTCCACTCATGTTAGTGATGGCAGCATCTGTCAATTAACCCTGAAGCATTTATATACTCAAGGTAGATAATGGAAAGATGCAGAGAGACCAGAAGGATTTAATAAGAAACAGGTGCAGCCTGTTATGAAGAGACATAGGACTCAGTCAGACAAGCATATTATTGTCTCTATTATAAATAACAATAAACCTTATTTATACTTGTCTTCATTTCTCCCTGCTTCCCCTTCCCCTTCACATTGCATCACCAGCTGGCACTGTCCCAGGGATTCTGTTCCAAAATCCTAGATCCTCAAGTCTGCATACTTATCAATGGCAAGTCAAGGTTTGCCTACAGTTTTTTCATAGGCCGTGAGTGCCACTGGCAATGTTGGTTTGTAGTTATGGCCTCCATTATGTTTGTCTATCAGTTTGCAGTGGTTTTATTTATTTATTTATTTGGATTAATTATTTATAGCTTACTCTTTTCTACAGTATCCCAGAATGCCTTATTCCACAATATACAGTCCACAGTGAAAATAATCTTAACAAAATAAAGATAATAAAGATTCCTATATTACATATACCCTCAAAATTACTGTGACTGACAGTTGAGTTCAAATTAACGCCTTGCTTAAAATTTGTCATTTAAGTCTATGTGTTTGTATGTAATTGTTTATGGCGTCCTTCTTTATTTTTGTATTGAAAGATCCTTTTGTATTGTAAGATCCTTGACCAATACAGAGCACCTAAGAAACACACTTTCTCCATTTTCAGCATTACACTTGCTAGTAGTAGGTATCTGCTCATAAAAAATTCAGATTTTGTCCCTAAATTGTTTTTTTCTTTTTATCTTGGTTTAAATATTGCTTCTTGAAAGCAATCTAGATTCAGCCCGAGTTCAAAATGATTTTAATTTTATTTTTGAAGTATAATTTTTCTACTCTTCCTTGGGAAGGACCTCAACATACCTTGCCTGCTACATTTTTTTTCTTCAGGGTCACATGAACTTGACAAAAGGAGGTTATCTGGAGTAGCCAGCATGGGTTCACCAAGGGGAGGTCATGCTCAACCAACGTGGGTGCCTTCTATGATGTTGTCACTGTCTGGGTGGATGGGGGGAGGGTGGTGGATGTAGTCTACCTTCATTTCAGCAAGGCATTTGATACTGTCCCCATGATATCCTTATAACAAAGCTAAGGAAGTGTGGGATAGATGAGTGGACAGTGAAGTGGGTTGAGAACTGGTTGACTGGCAGAGAGCAGAGGGTTGCTGTTGGTGGTGCAGAGTCTGGTTGGAGGCCTGGAACCAGCAGTGTCCCCCAGAGGTCTGTGCTGGGTCCAGTCTTGTTCACCATCTTCATCAATGAACTTGATGAGGGGATAGTGGCCACCCTCAGCAAGTTTGCTGATGATATGAAGTTGGGAGAATTGGCTGACATGCCTGAAGGCTGTGCTGCCATTCAGCAAGACCTGGAAAGGCTGGAGAGCTGGGCAGTCAGAAATTGGATGAAATTTAACAAAAGCAAGTGTAGAGTCTTGCACCTAGGGAGCAATAATTGTATGCACCAGTACAAGCTGGGGGATGACCTGCTGGAGAGGAGCTCTGCAGAGAGGGCCCTGGGTGTCCTGGTGGACGACAGGTTGACCATGAGCAAGCAGTGTGTTCTCATGGCCAAGAGGGCCAATGACATTCTGGGATGCATTAAAAAGAGCGTTGCCAGCAGGTCAAGGGATGTGATCCTCCCCTCTACTCTGCCCTGGTGAGGCCTCATCTGGAGTACTGTGTCCAGTTCTGGGCACCCCGCTATAAAAAAGACAGGGATCTCTTGGAAAGAGTCCAGCGCAGGGCCACAAAGATGGTGAAGGGCCTGGAGGATCTCTCCTATGAAGAAAGGCTAAGTGAACTGGGTCTGTTTAGCCTTGAGAAAAGAAGACTGAGAGGGGACCTGATCCAGGTTTATAAATATCTGAGGTGTGGGGGACAAAGTGACGAGGCCAGACTCTTTTCAGAAGTGTGTGGAGACAGGACAAGGGTGAAAGGACAGAAACTGCAGCACAGGAGGTTCTGCACAAATGTGCACAAGAACTTCTTTACGGTGAGGGTGATGGAGCACAGGCACAGGCTGCCCAGAGGACTTATGGAATCTCCTTCTCTGGAGACATTCAAGACCCGCCTGGATGCCTACTTATGCAACCTGGTGTAGGGAGCCTGCTTTGGCAGGGGGGTTAGACTCGATGATCTCTTGAGGTCCCTTCCAACTCCTATGATTCTGTGATTCTATGATTCTATGACACTACAAGTCTAACGATTTTGAAACTATCATGCTAACGAGTATGAATTAGGAACACCAAAGCTGTCCAAACTTAAGACTGCTGTGTTATACAGAGGTATTGTCAAAGACTATCCTACACGTACATTGTTTCTACAATCTTTTTTGAGCATGCAGTAATATGATTTGTTCCATCCAGAAGTGGACATGATATCAAGGAAGAAACTTCCATTCTTAATAAAATATGTAAAAGTTAAATAAATGTTTATTTTTATTTTATTCATACTTTAATAACTACTGTTTATTATCCTTCTTGGTATTCCAACATGAGGATTTTTCTCCATGCTTTCTCTGTTAATTGTAATTCTTGATTACTTTGAATTACTTTGATATACAGTCCCATTATAAAAATATACTAATATAAATACAGATCATTTCTTGTCTTATTTTATGTGTTTCTAATATCCATTCAAAATATCGTACTTACAATCATCTTCCTGCTCATTAATTTGGTATCCAGTACTCGTCATTTTCTATCTCACTGAATTTTGACTTTATGGTTTTACCATGAAGTTATTCATCACAGCTTTGTCCTAACTTTTCTGTCTGCTTTATTGTACCCCTTAAATTTGCTCTCCCAGTGATACTAATCTTAAGGTCAACTTTCTGTAACATTTTATTTAAGCCTATTTAAATTGCATCCCTAATTCCCTCTCTTCCATTCTACATATGAATACACTGTTTTTATATTAAGTATAAATAATCATTTCTGGTAAGAGGATTATAAACATGTAAAAATAACAAATAGTAATATAAAGGGCTTGCTGAATAAAGTTGATCTGTTTTCTCCAGTATACTATATACATAAATGTTTTCACTCTGACTAATGAATATGCAATACAACTGGAAACTTCAATGTATACAGCATTTTTTTACATAGCAGCTATTCTAAGCTGTTATTAGTTTAGTTAAATAATTAGGATAGTATGAATATAAATGATTTAAGTCACAGTGTCTAAAAGTAAAGCAGATTTTTCACATTTGTATTTGTTTAAATTAGATGATGTTTTTTAAATTAGCTGAGCTTGTTTTCTTTGCTTTGTTAGAGCCTGTGTCATTCTGGGAAAAAAAAAAAAAAAGGTATAAGCAAAACCAAATAGTGCTTCATATAGCTTCAGTAACTTCAAGAGCTGTATCACTTCAAGTACCATGGAGTAAGTGTTTATGATGATGCATCAGCATTGCTAACAAATGAAAAACTGGTCAAAAACTTTTGTCCTTGTCCTACCGTTCGAAGGATAAGTCAGAGTTTCCTACGTTTGCTTTGCTTCACAACAGATGTGCATGATGTGGAAATAATTGGCAGTCTTTAATGAAGCATGAGATGAATAAAAATACTAATACATAGTTTGCCCAAAATGTAATACTTCCCATTTATTTCCATAGAAACTACAACAGATACTAAGAGCACAATTGTATTCTTTCATAGAGAAAAATCTCAGCTACAAAACACCATTTTTCATCATAGTCACCACCATTATCTATGCATTTTCACTAGCAATGAACAAAAGCCTTTATTGTCATGCTCAAAAAATCTGCACCAATGGACATGACTCACTGTTTCACAGCAGTTATGACTGCATTGTTAATATTGCCATGTTGCCCATGCAGCTTTCATCAGTTTGAATTCAGAAGGCAGCAAGTCTGGACTATACATTGGGAGTAGTAGAATAGTCCAACCAAGACTGTTGTCTTGGCTTTATGATTTTTGTTATTGGTATTCCACATCATAACATCATGTAGTGCACTGGAAGATAAAGAGTTAATGTTCCATTTCCTTGGATTGCTAATAGTTCCAGGTATACCTGTCTCAGAAGAGAAGAACTATGTATGCCAGTGTACTTTGCGTTTCCATTTTACATTCAGAGGGAAAGATAAAATTGTCCACATGTCAAGAGCTTCTCCCTTTTCCCTTTCTGCTCATCTGCCATTCATGCTCCCTAGCCATCTCACTTTCAGCATTAGAGTAAGGCCTTTGGTTTTTTTTGGACATTCTCTCATTTTATTTCATTTATTAGTTTAAATTCCAATTATATTATATTATATTGTGTTATTTTACATTCTGATATCTTTTTTAGTAAATTAACTTTCCTCTTCAGATCACTGCCATTGTTTTGTTATTAGGCAAATCTCCCTGCCATTTCCCCTTTCCTCCTTCTCCCTTTCCTGGGGCGTGAGTCCCTGCCCCATTAGTCATGGAACTGTACAAAACTCGCCCATAAACCACTGACAATTGTCCAAGCAATATGCTCCATGGTCTTTAGACTGGTATGGGACAGGTGTTCTCATGTTTCAAGAGAAAGTCTGTCTTATTCTCTGACATGATGGAAATTTGAGCTTTCATATTTCAACATTGTGATGTAACTGTTAGATTTATTGGTCTTTCTGGGTTCCAGGAAATCCAGAAGGATGAATCTTTCCTATCGCAAAAGATCATGCATATTACTTTGTCAGCTGAGGGCTGCATCATAAACTTATTCCTCAGTGGGGAATCCACGTCACCACTTCATGGACTGCTGTTTTGACTCTAACACATAGTGTTGACAACAGATTTCAACACCAGCAACAGTGCAATCCATAAAACTATCACTTTTTCCTTGTATCAGTTCAATAGGTCCTGACAAACTCTCATGAAATATTCTTCCTGTTCTTGCATGATTTGTTAGACTTATGTGGGAGCAAACTTTGTGATATTCCAACATTGCCACCATCATTTCCAACACATTGAAAATGATATGCAGCTCAGTACACAGTTCTCTGGTCATAATTTGACAATTCTCACAGATGTGCTGATTGAGATGTTCTTCATTTTGCGGTGCACCTGCTGTTCACGGCTGCCTCAAAAAATCTTGTATTTCACATTACTGTCACCACGTCTGAAACACACCACCACCCACCTCACTGTGCTGACATCCTTTGTTTGGTCTCCATATATATTCAGCAAATGTCAGTGACCATCAACGGTTGCAGATTTTTCTACAAGAAGAAATTAAATTCCACATCTTTGATTCATACTCACTTTCATGTCAGATTCCATTTTGTCAGACTACCCTATGCTGCCATCTGACACACAGAAAGAAAATGTAATGGAATATTGACAGGAAGATTGAATGCCTACTACCATGCCAGCAATATCTGCCTATGAGATGGTGGGGCATTGTAATAAAATGAGAGTTTTCATTACCCTCAGAGCAGCCCTCATATTATTTGATAAGTAATGGACAAAATAATCTATAGAAATTGAACAAACCAAAGATTAAAAACAAATACAATTTAGAATAATGTACAATATGTTTCCTTCTGCTTGATCTATTCTGGATGCTATTCATTTAATATAAATGAAATATTTGAGGCTTAGAGTATTTGTGCATGTACCCTTGCTTGTCTGATTGGTTCATTGGTTTTGCTCTCTTCTGAAACTGGGACTTATATTTCAAATGGAACCTAAAGAAAATGCCAGCTTTTCACTCTGATTCATTGTGGTTCAGGCTGAATAGTAGTTTAATATTCAGTACTAATGTACAGTATGAATTGTTATTATAGTATTAGATTAAATTTAGTTTACTTTTCCTGATAGATGTCAGTAAGGTTGCATTCAATTTTTTAACAGTTTTATTTTTTTTCTCCTTCCATTATTCAGAAAATTTTATCTTGTCTTAAAACAACTTCTATTGTTTATTTCTTTTCATCAGCTCCAGAATGCATTAAAAACCTAAAATGGAAACCTTATCAAACTACTATGCCAGTTATTTAAACAAAATGGAATACACTGTCTTATTTATGCATGTTTAGACTTGAGTACAGACAGTTCTGTAAGTTTACAATTAGACAGATTCTATTAGAGAGATTGTTGAAAATGAAAATGTCCAAGGAGGCATCCTCAAGTACAGAAGAAATTTAAAAACTAGATAAGTTAGCTATAAGAAATAGTTTTTGTTTGAGCAAGGAAAACCATATAAATTACTTTACATAAATGATGCTTTTTTTAAGAACAAACTATGTACAATATCCTGAACTCTGCAAAGAGCATTTTAATTTTCTTGTCAGAAAGCCAAAGAAATGAAATCATAGAATCACGATTATCATATAGATGTGAAGGAACACTTAGATGAGGTTTTGTCTAATCTTCTGCTCTGAGCAGGGGTCAAGACAGAGCTAGCTAGTCAGGTTCATGTCCAGGCAGGTCTGAACATTTCCAAGGATGTAGATTCCAAAATCTCTGAGAAATTCTGTTTGTTTTTGCGTTGGATGATTTTTTTCCTTATACTGAATCTGAATTACCTTTAGCACTTGCATCTACTTTCTCCTGTACTTGGCTCTGCATGTCCAAGAACAGTTTAACTTTCAAGTTCTTTACAATTTTCCATAAGGCAGTGGCACATAGAAATGAAGTCTCCCTATGGCCTCTTATTCCCAGGCTGAACATCCCCAGTTCTCTTTGCCTCTCCTCTTTGTGTCACATGCTCCATTCCACAGCCTAGCTTGTTGATAACCTTTTTGATTCTATTCAGTATGTCCATGTCTCTCTTATACTGGGAAGGCTAGCACTGGACACAATTCACCAGATATAGCCTTACCAATTCTGAAAGGAATTATTGTCTCCCTTAGCTCTTTCTGACCATGCTCTTTCTAATACAGCTCAGTATAATATTGGTCTTCTTTGCAGCAAGGACACACAGCTGAAGAATGTAATCAGTCAACAAACAATTAAACAAGCCACAGCAAAATCACATAAATTTTGCTCCACACAAAAGGTAGAATCCAGCACACTTTCATCCTCTGGTAACAATGCAAGTAACTTGAACAGCCTTCATACCCTTCAATTTCATTTCACACTAATCAGTGGGATCTCTTCCAACTACTAATGCTGTTCAGTATCTCACTATAGTCTTCAATATGTGAAGACAACATTTGATAATATTCAGTGAAGGTCAAAGATTATGGATAAAATACAATAACACGAGGGAATTAAAATGCGTAATCGATAAATCAAAAAGGAAGTAAAAACAGACAATTCTGAAATGAATGTATGTATCTGTATATTCATTGATACCTTTGTTTCATATCATTTCTTCATAAATTTATAATATGTTAAATCTGAATCCAAGAAAACCTTACAGAAGTATTACTAAAAAAAAATGCCCTATATTTCTTTAAATGAAAATAGGTAAATGGCGACAGCAGAGAGAAGTTGCACTAAGACCATCTTTCTTCTGAAAGTATTTTAGAAAGAAAAAATACCAGTTAATATGCAATATATTTCTTTTTAAAGATCCTTACCATTCTGAAGTTTGTATTATTATATATTTTCCCTGTAATCAGTGATAAAAGCATTTAGTTTCAGTAGAATGACCACAAGACAAATATCAGTTCCATAGTTTTTCTTTAGATCTGTGTCTATTTTGATGAATAACAGAATCAGACAGCAAAGAAAGATTACTAACACATGCTGGCCAACTTCTATTTTTCAAAACACAGTTTGAATACTAATACTTGAACTGCTGGTTAAATAAAAGTCACTGTTTTAATAGAGACAATTATTTTAAAGACCTTATTTAAAATGATGACTTAGATATCTAATTTAGATTCTAATAAGGAAATAATTCATTGTTTGTAAGTAGTTACCAAAGTTCCTCAGAAATTAATTACAGAGATGAAGACAGTTCTGCAGATCTAAAGCTCACCTGAATTGTATAATGCACATTTTATCTATTTGCCCTTTCTATATCCTCACATCACACATAGTTCTAAATATGGAGAATGGCCTAATCCAGGATAGCTCAAGGAATTCATCAAAGTCAAGGAGTGAGATATCTATGTATCCCATTTCCTTAGGGAAATGCTCTAATTGCTAAAGTCATGCACAATTTATTGTGCCTGGACAGTTACTGTGATGTCACAGAACCACAGAATTGCAGAAGTTGGAAGGCACCCCAAGAGATCACGTAGTCCAACTCCCATGCTAAAGCAGGACCTGCCATTCATGAACCCACACTGGCTAGGCTTGATCCCTCAGCTGTCCTACACATCTTCTCCGTAAATTCCCTGGCACCAAGGTCAGGCTGACAGGCCTGTAATTCCCTGGATCCTCCTTATGACCACTGCCATCTATCCTGGAACCCCAGAATACCACTGGCCTCCTTGGCCACAAGGACATAGTGCTGTCTTGAATTATGAGAATATTGTGCAAACAGTTTAAGCAGATATAAGATGAAGAACAGGAGGCTTTCACACTCAAGAACAAAATGTGGAGGCTGCAAGATTTGTTGTTGAGTGAAGTTAGGAAAGTAGACTAGATGTCCTGTTTCTGAAGATGAAATGGCAAAACAAATGCCTCAGCTCAAGGTAACATGAGTGGGAACCAGTTTGGGCTACCCCCAACTTAAAGGTTGGAAATTTACTGTGAAAATGACTATTAGCTTTAATCCCACACCTACCAGAGATGTCAACATTTTCTTGGAATTTCTGTCCATGTCCTTTGAATGTAATGAATATGTATGCGATATGCCTATAAATATGTAGTCATTTCTCTCTTTGGTGTGCATGTTTGGTAAGCGATTCACATGCATCCAGCACTACAATAAAGATAAGGTATGCTTGACATAACTTATTGATGTGTCAAGTTAATTTGTCAGTTTTCCCGGCATCATTGTTCTTCAGGATAAGACTGGTACTTTATCCACACAAGCATATACCCAAATCCATGTCAATGTGGCATTAATCTTATAACTCCATAAATGTCAAATGTAAACCTTTCTACTGGTTTCATATTAGATGAAACATAAAATGTTTTCTAGAAATAAGAATTTATTTTACAAATGTGAAATGTTGTGGTCTTAATATTTTATTGACAATTTTTAGCTTAGAAATAGTCCTTTTTATTAGGAGAAATATAACATTCTCAGTTGGAATTACATGCTTATGTTCTTTCATACCTGAAATATACTTCTGTGCACTTCTTTTGCGTGATAATGGATGGCTCATTTATTTAAAACAAATTTTATTCTTTGTTTGCAACTTATTTTTTTTTTCCAATGCATCACATATTGTTTTATGTTCAAATATAAGTGTATTCATATGAAGGACATGATTCTTATCTTCACATATTTGGTGTAAAGTAGTATATATTGTTATAGAGCACAAAGTAAGATGCAAGATTTCTTACTGTTGTATGCTGTTTAATTTCTCCACCATATGCTGTTTCCACATCAGAACTAGGTAAAGTTTTCAGAAACATTTGGAAATTACATTCAAGTTATTGCCTTTTTAGGTTTCTCGTTCTATTAATACAGTTTACCTGTCCAAAAAAAAAATTCTACAGGTAACTGATCATCAACTTGTAGCATTAATTTTGTTTTATGACTAATTATATATAAAGAAGAGTGTAATATATGATAGTATTACTGAGAAATAAAAAGTGAAAGAATGGTTCAGTACTGAATAAAAACCTTTGCTGATCCTTCATTAGAGAAATTCCATTAATGCTGTCTGATACAAAGATTAAGAAAAACATATTTAGAAATATTATTTTATTACTGATGAAAAAGTAAGAAAGATAATTGTGATGTTGATTTTCATTCATACATTACCAAGTAATATTAGAGGTGGAAGAAATACTTGGTGGCTATTATGAAGACTTCGATAAGTTTTAAACAAGAATATATTTTATTGCCTTAGTCTTCAAATGTCTGACATTCTACTTTCGGAGTTTGATTTTCATAACTGCATTTCTTGCATAACCTACCCCAAAGCCCTACCTTCAGGACCAGATTGCTCCTTTGGGTATCTACTGGGTTTTTAAATAAAGTTACATTATTAAAACATTAGACTTGCAGATGACTGTTTGTGTAGATGTAAACATAGCTGTTCTCCTTAACGATAAAGTTCAAAGTCCAATCTAGATGAGCCCCATTGCAATTGTATGATTACGGATCTCAGATTTTTGGTAGCACTTTTTAACAGCCAGAATTATTTAGTTAAGGCATATAAGTCTATTTGTGTTCAAGATTTTTAAAGGTAAGAAAAGCTTCTGACTGATTGCACTGTTGCCTATCCTGGCAGTCTTCAGAGAGGTTTATTCAAAGTCTGTGAAGGAAGTTGCATTTTTGAAGCAGCAAATATTAGAAAGCTGTAAACGTTGCTCAACTCGTAAAAATCCTGATCCTAGAAATTCAATTATTTTAGTAATGCAGGTTGTTTTAGTAGCAAAGCATTCTAAAATGTCATGGAATCCTTATGCTGGATATTTTTCAAACTCAAGAAAAGACATTTTATGATCCAAAGATCTGACATACACCTACATGTTTAAACCTGATAGGTAAGACAGAAGCTGAAAATGTTTAGGTACCTATGTGACCAGAAGAAGACTAAACCCAATGCCTGACTTAATTGCAAGCCAGTTAATTGCAAATTTTAGTACCTAACTTATTACCTTTATTTAGACAGAATGTCCCTTTTCAGACCAAAGAGAAGGTGTAAATAAGTGTGGCAGTTTGCTGGGCTTAAAAGTTCTCAAAATTCTACATCCTTACAAAATAATGATATCAGGTTTACCAAGAACATATGAATAATTCAATTAATATATTGAATAAATTACAAAGCAATTTTTCATGCAGAATCTCATTAGCATCCAAAAATGAAAACAACAATGACAACAACAAGAAACAATGACCAAAACATGAAACAAAACAATAAATAAAAAAAAATTCTGCAAAACTAAATGATTGGATGTTAATTCTATACAGTTTGGACTGATAGACTTCCTTATAAACCAAAATCCAAAGTTACTCCGCTTTTCACTGATCTTGTTATGCTAAGTATTGGACTCCTTTTAACAGAAGAAATGAATGTACTTTATAAAAAACAGAAACCCCCTTAATGTATGTAGGCACATAATGAGATGGGATAGCTTCATAGTTAAACAGCAGAGAAGCTTAAAGATTTGGCTCATCACATATCTCTTTCAGCATTATTCTGTGAATTCTGTTCAAATTCTTAATGTCTGCCAAATGATTTTTGCTTGTGAGGTCCAAACACAAATATTTTCTCATCAGGAAGCTTCAGCTGCTGATCCTGCACAGAAGAATTGTTACCTTCTCCTTCTTTACAGGTGCACAAATGCAGAGAAGAGCTGTGAGAGGAGCAGATCTTTGATAAACAAAGAGCTTACTTGAGCAGGTGCACCAAACAGAAACACAAACAAACACACAATCTGTAACCTGCTAATACTCTATTGCAACTTCATCTTGAGAGTAGGACTGATGATGGTGGGCAGTGATGAAGCCAGTACAGAAGAATGCAAGTCTTATCAATTATAAATGTACAAATGAAGATATAATCATTACTGATGTGCCTTGAAACTAAATATAAACATACAAAAATATTATTACTAACAGCAGCAAGTAGGAACTTTGGAACAGATGAACATGGCATATAAGCATTGCACATGCATATGTAAACAGTGTGACCACAAGCAGGATGAAGGAAGTTGTTTGTAGCTACATGTAGAAGACATTTGAGTAACAAAAACTGCTGTATGGATAAACACATAAGTCTGCAGACAAGAAGTACAACTGGTAAAACTAGAAAGTTAAGCGGCTGGAGCAGATAAGAGTTGTCTTTTCTGTGAGGTGCAATAAATAATAAAGACAGTCCTTCTTTGTCTCTAACTTCTCTTGACAAAGTACTCTGAAGCCCAATCACTGTGACCTCTGTAAATAAGATCCAAAAGGGACTGTCTCTGCATCTGTGGGGTTTGTACTTTGCACAAGTGACTTGATGTGATTGTTAAAGATTAACAGTTTTGTATATATAACAATGATTAATTACATATGAGAAATGATCATCATCACAAAGTATGTTGTGAGTAATCAGATCTAATGAAAGATATTCCTGCACGTCCCAGGGAAGTTGGACTAAAAATCTTTAAAAATGCCTTACAATACAAGCCATTCTATGACTCTATGATTTTGTTGTTAATGAAGGAATTCATTAAGGCTTTGTTTGAAAGTTTAAAATTGTCACAGTGGTCTCTGATTCTCTAATACATAAATACACAGATACATATATTCTGTTGTAATAAACAAATCACTGTAAATTTTGTAATATATTTATGTCTTTGTACACTGTAATCTGTGTCTGTTCCAAGAAGCTTTTGAATTTGAAACGTATCAGTTCACAAGCAGCAAAAATTTCACATTCCATCCTCCTTTCCCTCTAAAAATTGGGAAAATATATCAAGAGGAAGAGAAGAATGAAGATGAAGAGGAGGAATAGGAGAAGAAATAACCAAAGGGGAAAAAAGTGTGTCTTTTTAAACCTGCTTTTATACCTCCTCTTCTTCAAATTCTTCTGGACTATTTCAAATCCCAATTAACAGTGAAAGTGCTTTATTTAAAACTGCTAAATTTAAAACTGTTTCATTTTAATCTGATGTATTTAAAGTTATCACATTTTATACACTTGGAAGTCCTTGTCATTTCCATCTCACTGATTCTAAGAAACAAAAAAAATCTTTAATTATGATGGCATTTCTGGGATATCAGGAAATGAGTCAGTGTGAATAAAATGCCTTCAAAAAAACACTTGCTATTAAAGCTTCAACCAATAAATTTGACATTTGTTTCTTCTCGATGCCCTGCAGTTACTTGGTAGTCAGTATTTTTTTTTTCGTATCTCTCAGGATTTATTTATTGTCTTCTCAGAGATCTGTGCTGTACCAACTCTGAATAATGCGGATTAAAAAAACCCAAAAACATAAATTATAATTAGTCCTCCCAATTGTGGTGTCTGATTTCTACAGCATAAGGGATTTATACTCATATTAGACACTTATAGTTATCTTCAAAATGACAGTCTACTGTTTGTTACTAGTCACAGAACATTAAAACTGAAGTTGTTACAATTTGGATTCAAAAGAAAGGAAGGAGTATTTGTGTTTATGCTGATGTTTTGCCTGTAAATTGGAAGAAGAGTGAATTTATTGTGGCATGCAAAGCTACAACATGGAGAAGCATGCAGGAACTAATGGTGAGTGAGCATTTTGAGAACATAATCGGCCATCTTACTTCAGAAGGCTACAAAAGGTATAAAGATGCTAGCTGTAATTAGGATTCTATCACCTAACAACCTTCTTGAAAGTCCCGTGTGATTTTGTGAAAGATCTGTCCTGAAGTTTTCCCTGACAGTAGTCACTCAGCTATAAATAATAATAATAATTCTAGATGGTGCCACTTTGGTTTTCTAACTGCCAAAGTCTGTCAAAGAGAAGCAAATTTCTGTGACAGATAGGAATTACCTCACCACTAGCTGTAAACTTCCAGTGGCACTGGCTGCTTGCCTGTCTTCAGTCACAATGAAGAATTTGTGTTGGCACTCACAGTTTGTTGGCATTAATACTTTCATCCTGCTTGCAGTCATGAATACCACAATCATGCTGAGTTCTTCTGAATGTAAGAAAATAATATCCTGTACTTCTGAACTTTTACTTGTTTACCTGCTGGAGAGCTGAGCTTATCTCCCTGAGAATGTGCCCAGTTATGAAGGTCTGACAGTTTGCTAAACTCTTCCTCCAAATTAGGTTACCAATAGAGGTCATGGCTGGAGTATGGCTTCAGAATTTTTAAATAAAGGAATTTTTAAATGGTATCATGGAATTTCAGCTAATACTGTCACATAAGTGAAAAATGAAAGTGCTATTGGATCTTCTACTGTCTATTCTAGTCTCTATTTGTAATTAATAGACAGAGACCTTTTGCTAACGATTCACTTGAGTCCAACTTAAATCTCTAAAGTATCTGATTACTTGTGTCTTTAGAATGTCTATTTCTTTTTACTGGCCTTAAATGGATATAGATACAGTCTTCTACATTGTAAGGGCAAAGAATCCTACCAATGGGTCTAAAAGTATTTTCTTGGTTTCTGCTGAGTGACCACATGATCTTTCCAGATAGGTATTTTAGTTACTCTCTAGAAACCAGATATTGTAGGTTGCTACAGTTTCCTCACATACCCAGTAAATTTAAGTAAATTCACCACTGGAAATTTAGGAGTTTGATATACTCTAGTGTAGTTTATAAACAAATCAGAACATCTATTCTGATAGCTTCATTTAAATACTACATATTTAATTTTTGGAGTGTAATTTCAATACTCAAATCAGAGATATCAGTGTTTTCCTTTTGTTAAGAGGTGACATTCCCTGCATAAAGGCAACAAGGACAAGGTATTTCATGTAGTCATTCATTACTTAAATCAAAACATTGATAGGAAATTTTACACTTCTCTTCTTTTAAATGCATTTAAATTACATTTCATATCACTGATTAGCCCCAGGAAATTACATGCAAGAACATACTATTATTTTCTGTCCTTGTGAATGCTTCTCAGCTACAGAAGAAACATATTTTTCAATATTATCTGTATGCAAATTAATTTCTGATCCACTGATTTACTGTATGTCTGTTGGGTTCAGCACGATTTTGCAGCCTAAGAGGTAGTTTTGAATAGTAATTGAATATGTTGGGTATTTTAACAGATAATGGTCTTGTTTATGTGTTGTTTTCTCAATCTGCGTTGCCAGGTAGATTATTATAAAATAGATTGGGAAGTGCACAAGAGTCTGGAAGAGGACAGAACTTAGGCAGATAGCCTAAAGTAATTAAGGACACAATCCATATCATATAACATTATGCTCAGCAGTGAAAAGGAAGAAGAATCAATTTGGGGACATTAGCACTTTTTGCTCAGGAACTGGCTAAACATTGGTCAATCTGTAGGGGTTGATGAGTGACTGTGTTTGCTACCAGCATTATCACAAAACAGTTAAGATTCTATTTTCATAAAGTGCATATGTGCATACATGCATGTTTGCTGTAAGCAAAGCACATCTGCATCCTGACAGAGCACCTCCTTCATCAACTTTAATCTGTGGTGGTCCACCTGTAGGAATGATCTTGAAGATATCACATTAGCACAAAGTATTTTCTTACAGAATCTTCAAGATGAAAAATTCTTTTTTTTTTTTCCTTCTGGACAGAATATTTTCAAGGTGTACTAACACCTCTGTAAATGTAGCCTGTGTTGCATTTTTCATTTGCTGTCTGATACACTTTTTGAATTAATTTCTCTGCTGTGAGAAACTATTTTTCCTTATGCTTTTGCTATAAAGTAAGGCAGAAGAAAGAAGGGAGATTGCCAAATCCTCACAACTAGATAGTATTGGGTTTTGCTAGTTAATATAAGGGAAAAAAAAATCTATGACAAGAAGAAAAAACATGATAAACACTTATTTCATTCCCCAATTAATATTTCCAAACCATTTAAAATTATTGCTTTTATTCCTATTATCTGAATATTTATATTCACATTCTCCTTAAATAAAACAATATTTCATAATTCAGCTAATTTTTCATGATGTTCACAAATAACTTATGCCTATAATTTCCTTGATTATTTTCTGAAAAACTATAAAAAAATGTCACTTCCACAATAGCTAATAAATGAAGATACTTTCAGATCTGTGCAAAAGCATGAGTTTCCTTGTATCCAATGTCAACATATTCAGTGGTCTAGCACTGATTTCACTTTTACAAAAATATTAACACTTTGTTTATCCGAGACATTTGAAAGACTATCTGAAACTTCTGAACTAATGAAGATATGTTCAAGACCTGTTCTCTGGATATATTTTACCTTAAATGAAATGTAATATCCATATTTTCTGGTATTATTCTAATTATGTTTTCTTTCATGAGCTATTCTTTTTTCATGTTTTAAAGCCAAGATTCACCTTCCATTAAGTTAGTAATTTGAAGATTATTTAGTCTAGCCACTTATATGGAAATATAAAAGAGATGTAGGAAAAAGAATGAATAGTCTATGAATGCTTATTGCATCCTTTTTGAAAAATTTCTGCTTGTATAAAATTAGTGTTTTCAGGACTAAATATAAGCATAGCTTTATGCACTTTAAGAAATGTATGGCGGACACGTAATTAAACAAATGTTGTTATCTTGGTTCATTCAATACCTAGGCATAGACATAGTGTCAAGCAGTGTTCGAATAGACAGTGGGAATAGGAGACAATGTCTTTTCTGTACCTATTCCAATAAATTCATGTGAATTTGATATTTAAGAATATCTTTTAAACAATTACACATTTTAAAATGAAACTAAATTATGTGGAAACCTCGTGATTTTGAAATATGAAGAAGTGAAAAACATGTTGCCTGTTTTCAGTGAAAACTGAAGAATTTTAAGGTGGTGAAGAAAAAAAAATATGGGGGGTGAAGGAACTGAAAGAAGAGAAAGAAGAAAAGGACAGATTATCTTGACTCCCTTTCATCTATTTTTCTTTCTTTTTATTTTTAATGAAGAGAAATAAATTTATGTCTGAAAATGCATGAATCTTAATCCACATCAAATTCACAGAATTGCAGAATCACGGAATCATGGAATCATAGGGGTTTGAAGGGACCTCTAGAGATCACCTAGTCTAACTTCCCTGCTGTCACGCTCCAATATAAAGGAGGGAGATGAGGTTCTTAGATTATGTATATACCCGGCGTGAGATTAAGAAGCAACGGTTCAAATGTTGGTCCAACCAGTTAATTACCACTATAAACCAAGGAGATGGGGAAGGCGGACACTGTTAGGGTGATGGGGAAGGGAAGGCGAGCGATAGGAAAGATAGGTAAGAAGCAAGGATTTGTACAATGCAGGGAAAGTCAGCAGCCAGGATCCCAGGGGCGGTCTGGTTGCAAGCGGCTCCGACGGTCCGAGGCAGAAGAGCAGGGGCGGCAGAAGCGGGGAGAACAGCAGCAGCAACGGGCAGCCCTGAGCAGCAAGCAGCTGTCCTGGAGAAGCAGCACCGGGTCAGCACAGGAGAAGCAGCGCGGGGAAAGTCCAGGAACAGCGTCAGTCAGCACCGGAGAAGCAGCGAACAGTGATCAGCTCGTGAGGGTTCAGATGGTAGAACACCTCGAAGGAGCGGTGAGGTCCAGGAGAAAGCAGCATGTCTCAGGCAGCAGGCCCAGGAGGGAGTTCAGCAGCAGGGATCAGCTCATGAGGTTTCCGATGGGAGAACACCAACACAACAACTACAGCAACAAACTCATGGTGGTCGATCCCTCTTTTATCCTCCATTTCTCTTGCCTACATGGCAAATCCCATGCTAGAGTGCCAGGCAAGCTTCTCCTGAGATGGCTATCTCCCCACGGAGATGAGTACCACACAAAAGAGTGTTCAGCGGCCACTGAGCTGCAGCTTATCTCTCTTTCATTGCCCCAGGACATGCCCATCTGCTTGTTCCTTAAACAAAGGATTTCACAACCCTTGCCCAGAACTTGCTTGGACATGATTGGACATGTTCATCAGCAAACTTTGAGACAATGGTATAAAATAGTAGTCTCTTACACCTGCCAAAGAAGCTCCCTAGGCCAGGTTACGCAGGTAGGCACCCAGGTGAGTCTTGAACATCTGCAGAGGAGACTCCACAACTTCTCTGGGCAACCTGTGCCAGTGCTCTGTCATCCACGCTGTGAAGAAGTTATGACACACGTTTGTGAAGTACTTCATATGTATCAGTTTGTGGCCATTTCCCCTTGCCCTATTACCACACACTGCTGAATTCCATTCCTTTTATTTCTCTTCCTGATTTAAGTGAAAATAATTATTTATTTGTCTGTTTGTTTTTATCTGTCTGAACAAATTATGGAAATGTGAAAAATTCATTTCCAGAGTATAAGGAAGAGAAAGAATTATAATAAAAACGTCTTCTGTTAAAAAAAAATTTCTTACTGTTTTCTTTGTCTGTAGCCATCACTAAAGTAGCAATGAGGAAAGGTAGGCAAGAATGGAGAAGAATTTTTGTTAACCTTGTTAGGTTCAGCAAATGAGAAAAGTAGATGCATTTCCAATCAGAATGCTACTCCTATATTGTATTTTAAATTAAAAAAAAAAAAGTTTTTTTTTATATTATTTCTGGTATTTTCATCTTTAAAAAAAAAAAGAAAAAAGAAAAAATCACAAGCAAAACTATTGCTTGTGCATAGAACATAGACTCACAGAATCATTAAGGTTGCAAAATACAACTAGGATTATCTGTAACCATCATGTCCACTAAAACAAGTCTTTAAGTGCCACACCTACGTATTTCTTGAACACCCCCAGGGATAGTAACTCTACTACCTCCCTGGGATACCTGTTCCAGTGCTTGACACCTCTTTCAGAGAAGAATTTTTTCCTGATATCCAATTTGAAGAAAGCATAATGATGTAGGATGATAGTAAATAAATGAATGAATAAATAAATAAATAACTTCTCTCCCTGCTCTCTTCATTTACCAAAAAAAAAAAAGCCTAAAATGTTTAGAGTTTCCAAAATAAACATATTTCATGGAACTGCAGCCATAATCCAAATAATATCAAAGAATTTATAGAGCATAAAAATGGTATGTAGAATACAGGATGTGGCCAATGCCTATCCTGCTAAATTAGGCATTGACAGGGTACAGATTTCAGACCCTGTAACTGGGTAGACTGTCCCCATCTGAGTTGTTATTAAAATTTTTCAGCATCCTAACCAGACTACATTTTATATTAGTATGACAAATAATCCATGGTCAGTGCCAAATCTCAGTTTATCACTTCTGGAATGTGCTTGGAAGAGTACTGATTGTCTCAGTGCAATTCCATGCTAGGCACATGTAAAATTATGTTTTTTCTATAAAACAAAGACAATATAAACAGAAGTATGATAGTGCCCTGGAACAACATTGTCACTATTTAATTTAGCAATATAATCACAATTAAAGATGGTGAAAATAATGGAAAAGTTAATGCTTCCATAGTCCCTCAGGAAATCTCTGCTTGCTAATGACTGCTTCTACCTTGAACCAAATAATACTGATTACCTTAAACAGTAGATAAGATAAGCCATGATTTTTTTTATCACTCTTCAAAAAATTAAAGATTCACTTAGTAAAAATAATTCCCAAGGCTTAGACCTTATTTCACTGTGGAAATTACTTGGGCTGGATTGAGGTGAATAAGAACCATATCTTCATTTACTTCACACTTTTTTCAGAAAGTCTTCAAAGCATCAGAGTTTTTTTCTTTTTTCTTTTTTTGTCTTTTTTTGTCTTTCCTCAGTTGTCAGGAATAAAGTAGTCACTTACTTCCTCCTGATCCTGCCTAGAGCCTAGAAAATCTCTGTAATTCTGTTATCTGCAGCTTGGAGAATGCACATATGAGTTTGCTGAAAGCAATAATTCAGATGCAGAAGTTTGATGTTTAAGGACTAAACAAGTCATTGTGCAGATATTTTGAGGGAAATGCGAATTATTCATTTTTACCCCCCAAAAAACCCAGCCTTTAGCTAGATTGTCTTTGACCTTTTCTGGCTTTCTTCCCAGCTTCTATTGAAATTCTGGCAACAGAGAACTTGTGAAATTTCTTTGTAAATTCTGGGTTCATCACACAGGAATTGAAATGGTGATGCCAGGCATAATTTTTCCATGTTCTGATGAGTTGTGGATTCTTTCTGAGGCCAGCTGGCTGAGTAAGCTTTTCGTAAGATACGGAACGCAAAGCCAGAAAGTGCTCATGTTAATATATATCTGCAGCAAAAACTAACTTCATCTCAAGGGATAATAAAAAAGTATATGGACAATTTCCATCTAACGATGAGCAAAACTGATTCTAGGCATTTTCTAATATACAAATACTGTATAGCTTTCCCTCCTTTTCTAGTATCTTTTAATGCAAATAAAATTAAAAGACTTTGTCATTTGGCCTAGTAGAGCTATAGCTAGGTGTGAAGCAGATCTGCAGTTTACTTAGTGCCTTCATCCTGAGCCAAGTGTTGTGATTGCAGTATGATAAACATTAGATTCAATAAAAAGACTGGATTTTATTATATTTGGTAGTAACAGGCATAGGAAAGACGTAAAAACAAATTAGAGTTTTTCCAAAAAGTATTGAATACTAAAAGTAGACATATATATATATTAATAATTTATTGACTGCAAATGAATTTCATTAGCTTCACATATAAAAATTGCTAGTGAAGGTATTACTACAAAGCGTACGTTTTTAACAGTTCTTGAGACTATCTGATCCACTGAAATAATTAAAGAAAGGAGATTTACATACTTCAAGAAAGTGATGTATAGTACTGCAGCTTTTATAGAGAGTTTTCACACAGACTGTCCTTAAGACTAGATACAACCATGTCTGCCAGCATGAAGTAATATCACTGTTTTGTACTGTAGTAAACACAGGCATTTTCTCTAGACCTTGAAGGTACCTGAGAAACAGAAAGTACTGTAGAGTACAAGCACAGTTCTGTAGAAATAAAATGAGCAACTGTAAAATCTACTAGCATTTAAAGTGCCTTAAAATTCTTTACCTCAAAGAGAGGGCTGCCCATACACTACGCTCTTCTATGAAAATGCTCTAGTAAAAGAGAAAAATAAAGACTCTAAATATTAAGATCCAGAGTACCTTTTGGAGTTGGGCCTCCTGTTAGATTGCCTTGTTGATCTAGTCTCTCCTATCCATACTAAGACACCAGTCTTTCATGATGTTCCCAAGATAGTGCTGGTGGTACTTTGAGGATTTGCCTAAAAGGATCAAGTCTCAAGATATACCAAGAATTCACAATGCTTGCAGGTAGCCCAGCCCAGTTAATCCAGAAATCTTTATCCAAAAGCTACACACAGAATTCCAGTACTACAGTTAACCTTTCTATATTAAGATAGCTCTGTTAAAAGAATAACTTTGTTGAAGTAGAAAACTCAATAAACAGGTAAAATGCATTATTTATGAGTATGTGATTATGCATAAATTATAATAAAATCAAAACTGTTATAAGATGTATGGGTTCTGCCCAGGTGTAGTGCAGGCTGTCTTATCTCTGGGAGTCAGAAGCTTACGGGGTACTCCTATGTCAGCAGGTGAGAGTTCCCAGCAAGAGAGCAGGATTGATACAGAGAGACAACTATCCACAGTCCCCAATCCAAGAGTATTTGTAGTAGCAAGTCAAGCATACATCAGACTGCAGATCAATGGAGTAAGTGTCTAGACATAGACATCACTGCAACACAGACGAAATTTCACTTTAGTCAAGGGTCTTAGATGTGAGCCTCTGCTTAAAAATAGTTCATATGGAAAATAAGAATAAACCCTTGATGAGAAAATTAGCTTTCTTTGTAACAGCTCTACAAAAGGTCACCAGCTATACTACATGTAATTTTGCTTAAACTTAGACCTCCAAGCCCTAGGTGTTGAAAATATGCACTCAAAACTCTCTTACCAACTGCCTTACAAAAGTCTGAGTTTAAAAGAATTCTCAAAAAACATCCTGCTTATAGCTGGAGCATGCACACTGTCTGCTGGTCTCCAGGCTAGGGTGGGTATCTCTGGGTATTGTATTGCTACAATGCCAGAAGGCATACTACGGACATCAAACCATCACTAAGAAGCACTGTAGGCTAGACTGTGGGTCAAACCATCACTGACAGTCCTAGGAGAATGGGAGAGTCAATGATTGAGAGAGATCAAGATTTGACCAGTGCATTATCTAAAGTCCAAAAAAGCTAGAGAAGTCCAGTGGGAGATTCAAGGAGACTGGAAAGAGTGATAACTGATCAAATAACACTCACTGGACCCAAGGTAGTGATCATATCTCTCTTGCTTTCTATCAAGATTCCTTGCTTTTCATCCCTTTTGTATTGCTCACCTGCCCTTCCCCATATCCCTAAGCAATTAGTAATTGTAATAAACTGGTTGGGCTAACATTTGACCCATTGTGTCTCGCCATCGGGTATACACATAATCAAAGAACCATGTATCTCTCCTTTATATTGGAGCGTGACAGTCAGAACAGGTATGAGGAAGAAGTTTGCTGCTGTACTGGTAAAAATGCAAGTGATTCTGATATCACAGAATAATGTTCTTTTCATTAACTTGTCATTCTTGAATGCAGAGGTATCTTGTGTGAACACTCAGAGTTTGGGCCAGGACTAGCACTAGGAAAGGCAGCAAAAGTGAGCTTGTTTAGCATGAGAAAGAGGAAGAAGACTAATGCTACCTGAGATTGGTGAGGCATCAGGCTTCTGTGGCCAGGTTTGGGCATCAGAGCACGCTGCAGGAGTGTTTAATCACCGTCTAACCTCTTAGCTCAATCAACAAGCAAGCTTTTTCCCCATTCAGTGGTCCTGTTATTCAGATTGTATCATTTTACTACAGATAAAAGAACAATGTGGCATCTGAAAACTTTTCCATGTAAGTTATTTCCAGTTCTCTTTCCACACCCACAAATCCAATCATTTTGTCAGAGAAGGCACTCAGGTTTGGGAGCCATGTCTATCTTTGGTAAATCTATGATAACTGTTTGCAATCACTTTCATTCATGTATCCAGAAATTTGTTAGTTTACACTTGCACCTGGAAATGAAGGAAGATTGTATTACCCTGAGCTGACCTTATGGGCTTTCTGGAGAATGGTTATAATGTTTTGATATCTTCATTTGTCAGATGTTTTGATTTCCCAATATCTAGAACCTTTCAATGATGATAGAGAATGACCATTCAAAAATACCAGATAATGCCCTCAGCATCTTTGGATGTAGTCTATCAGAGCTCATGTAATGTTTGGGTTAGTTTCTTTCAATAAATCCCTTGAGAGTTCTTCCTCTTTGCAGAAAGAGTTTAGAAAACTCTTTGAAAAAGAAAACTCTCTGAATATAATGACATAGAATAAGGAAGGAGGAGGAAATGTTCCAGGTGCTAAAGCACCCTACAGCCTATGAAAGACTCTACAATGGAGTAGGTGAACAATTCCTAACGCAACTGTCACCCATGGAGAACTCACTAGGGAGCATATTCTAACAGGAACTACAGCCACTTGAAGACCCCACTTTTTTTTTTTTTTTGCCATTAGGACTTGATCTTGTGCATGGGACCTACACTGAAGGAGGTGAAAAATGTGAGGAAGAAGATATGGAAGATAAGAACTGTCATGAATTGATCAAAAAGCCTTATTCCTCATCTTTCAGATGTTGCCCATGGGAAGAAGGCTTGAAAGAGTAAACTTTATACTGAATAGAAAGGGGGAAGGCAAGAGGTGGTTCATTTGTTTATTTATTATTTCTTTCTAATTGCCCACATCTATTTTAATGGGACAGAAAAAAAAATCCCTAAATTGAGCTTGTTTTAATCATGAAAGTATTTAGTACATGATCTCTTTGTCATTATCATGACTCTCAAGCTTTTTCAACTTTTTACTCCCTTCACCTTGTGGAGACAATACACTCCTTGAACACCTGAAAGTTTTTCAGAGTTGCCTCCTGTGGGATCCCAGATACCAGATGTCTAAAGAAATTGAAGTCATTCAACCTGAAGTCCAAGGTCTAATACTATAATTCCTCAATCCTCTCAGGATCTTGATCGTGCTTATTCCATGATCACTGTAGGCAAGGCCACCATTAATCACTGCATCCTTACCCACGTCTTCAGAAATAATAGATTCAGCTGTGTGTTGTCTCTGATTAGATTTCCTGTGTTATGATGCAGTGACAAGGTTTACAAAGATAAAAAGCCTTAGGCTGTTGTTGGAGTAAAGGTATCAAATGTACTAATGTAATTTATAGTCTGTAAAAAGAATTCTCAGATGACAACTGTTTCAGCCATGTTATGGCTGGAGACCATGGGGTTGTGTGAGGGAAAGGATTCAGATTAGGAATGCTAAAAGAACAAAAGCAAGATTCTCATTTGAAAAGCATGTGGAAAAGACCTGACAAACAAAGAAATAATTTACCAAATGATTTTTCCCCAGAGAATTTGTCCTTGTCATGGTTAAGGGAGAGGAGAGGGAGAGGAGAGGGAGAGGAGAGGGAGAGGAGAGGGAGAGGAGAGGGAGAGGAGAGGGAGAGGAGAGGGAGAGGAGAGGGAGAGGAGAGGGAGAGGAGAGGGAGAGGAGAGGGAGAGGAGAGGGAGAGGAGAGGGAGAGGAGAGGGAGAGGAGAGGGAGAGGAGAGGGAGAGGAGAGGGAGAGGAGAGGGAGAGGAGAGGGAGAGGAGAGGGAGAGGAGAGGGAGAGGAGAGGGAGAGGAGAGGAGAGGAGAGGAGAGGAGAGGAGAGGAGAGGAGAGGAGAGGAGAGGAGAGGAGAGGAGAGGAGAGGAGAGGAGAGGAGAGGAGAGGAGAGGAGAGGAGAGGAGAGGAGAGGAGAGGAGAGGAGAGGAGAGGAGAGGAGAGGAGAGGAGAGGAGAGGAGAGGAGAGGAGAGGAGAGGAGAGGAGAGGAGAGGAGAGGAGAGGAGAGGAGAGGAGAGGAGAGGAGAGGAGAGGAGAGGAGAGGAGAGGAGAGGAGAGGAGAGGAGAGGAAACAGTCAGACTACTCCAGGGCTGACCCAAAACTAAAACTTATCATTAAGAGCATTATACAAATGCCTCTTAAACACAGACAGGCATAGAGAATCAACCACCAATCAAAGTCAGTTCTAGTGTCTAAATACCTTCTCATTAAAGATTTTTTTCCCCTAATATCTAGTCTGAATCTTCCCTGATGAAGATTCCCTAGATATCAGGGAGAAAAGTTGAGCAACTCCCTCACCACTCCACCTTCATAGAAAGCTGAAGACTGCAAAGACTGAGATTAAGTTTAGGGAGAAGTCACTCAAGAGTACCAGTTAGACTGAAGCTGTAGAGGGGCTATGCATAAGTTAAGCTACCAAAGTATTTCCTCCTTGTAGTTTTGTTCAGTAGGGCAGTGATTAAGGATCTCAGGGTAAACCTGACCCAGAGAGATTAAGCCATAAGGCTGTAGTTAAAGAAATGTATGAGAGCTGTTCTGAAAGTAATGTCTCTTATATTATTACATTGTCCTATGACATCAGAGGCGAATATTGGTCAAATGGCGGTAGCTGTTGAATCTTCCCACCTATGTTCCATTAAATTTTGTTGCCATACAGCAGATGGCAGCAGAGGGGCAATCTGACAGATTGTCTCTGACATGAAAATGCTAATGAAGAAAAGGTGTATAATTGAGTTTCTCCATAAGCAAAGAATTACATCCACTGACATTCAGTTCTTGCCAAATGTTTATGGAGACTAGACAGTGGTTGTGAGTGTTCAGAGGCTCTGGGTAGTGCTTTTCAGCAATTGACAATAGTGACATGAATGAAAAGCCATGTTCTAGATGTCCATACATACGTGTCATATCATAAAATAAACAGTGTGTCAATCTGCTTGTCCATGTGAATCAGCTAATGGTGGTGACTATGCTGAAAAATAATGTTCTGTAGCTGAGAATTTGCTCTATCAAAGCATTATTGTTCTCTATGTACCTGTTGTAGTTTTACTGGAATGAATAGGAGGCATTGCTTTCAGAGAAACATATACTGTGGATTGGAACAGAGTGGAAGTGTATGGAATAGAGCTGAAAAGGTGCTTCTCAAGGATAGACTGGGCTGCCAAAACTTTCTTCTGAGTGACAGCTACTTTTTCTGTAGCTAATCCCTCCCTCGCTTTGACTCTTTTTTACCTCACTGTAAGTGATTTTTGTGGCTTTGTCTTAACCTTTTCTTTTAAGTCAGTTTTTGGTTCTATGAGTCCCTGATGCCCCAGTGATTGCTCCAGTGGATCAGCATGTAGCTAGTATCCGTTTAAACTGTTTGGCTTTGGAAGCTGTACTTGTTAGAGGAAAAATAAAATAAAATAAATTCTTTCCCATAGAATGCTTTTGAAGACAGAACAGGTTTTTATTCTTCTGGTGATAAGGAGAGTTTTGTGCTGTAAATCCAAGGGTAAGAACTTGGAAAAGTTCAGAGCTCTGGGCTTTAGGGAGAGTAACCACCATGGGGAGTATTTTTGGTTGAGACAAAGATCCTGGATGTCACCTTAGAGAGTGTAGATGCAAGAAACTCAGCAATCTGTACAGGAACTGTTCTGTGGGCAATTTCTACAAATCCTAAGGCCAGAGTTTCTGTTGGGAAATCCTCTGTGGTAGTCCTGCATGACCATTACATTTCTCCTTCACTGTCATTGCTGAAGGCTCCAGTAAAACCAGGAGCTCTTTACCATCAGTCTGAGAGGCATTTTTCTGAGACATTTCTAAGATTATGGACAAAGTAATACACTTCAGTATCATAAAGATATTAGGTATGACCAAGACCACACAGCCATCATGGAGAAGTTGCATCACAATCCTCACCTCCAAGTGTACGGCACAATCTCTTTGATGGTCTGAAGAACAGAACTCTATGACAGACTTCTTGGACTGCAGTTAATGGGACACAAAGCCCCTAACTTTCTGCATAAAGTATTCTTACCAGTTTAAGCATATTTGAAAATCTGTGTCTAATGATTTTATATGATTTCCCATCCATCACTGAAGTCACTACTGAGTTAAGCACATATTCTTAGAAAAAAAACATTAGGGAAAACAACAAGAATAAAATTACAGTTCAGTGTTTAGCTGTTCAAAAAAAAAATTATTTCTTCAAGTACAGAAATGTGCTACATCAGAGTTCTTGGCAGTATTAACAAGAGTTTTCAGCCAGGCACCATAGCATTTGATTTTGAGTAGAAAACTGAGCTACAAAAAGTAACGTAGAAAAATTTGATAACATTATCAAATTTCACATTTCTTTATCTCTTCATAACATTTGAAACTGTCAAAGTACCCCTTAAAAACTGTATTTTATCCATATATTTTAACAGTTCTTTAGAACTCATGTACCAATGAAGACTTTGAGGTGCTGCGTTTCTTGAAGTTTCTTTGATGTATTGGCCACTGTATTTCAAATGTAGCAGTTTTCAACTGTGTAATTCAAGTCTGGCCACTAGTTTTGCCTAATTAAAATTTTATTCTCACATCTGAAATGTATTAAAAGGAAGCCTAAATCAGACAAACATAAGCCCAAAATTAAAGTAAAATTTAACCCTGTCCATTATTTCCTCTGCAGCAGTCAGTTGATGACTCGTTCATTCGTTCATTCATCTCTATTCTGTACTGCACAAGTGCATAAATTACTTGGAAGTGGAATATATTTGTTGCTGTAATGCAGTTTGCTTGTGTGAACTTGAGTAAAAGAAAGAAAGAAAGAATTGATTGGCATGTATACAACTCATTATTCTGTTGAGAACTTGTTTTGATATATCAGTCAATGTAAATCACTAGTGTTACAATGGCATTGATTAAAATTTTCATCTTTTTGATCACATCAGAAATTCTTTCTCAGGATCACATATAATGCATATTTTCCATCAGATTTCAACTGTTTTCATGACATGACTCACCTTCTACTGAAATCCATGCAGATCACTTACTTGCTTTGTATACCTGTCAGAAAGGGGAAGTAACTTTAGGGAAAATTTTGTTCTATTGTTTTTAAAGATGTGCACTAATTTAATTTGGAAACTGGAATGCAATTAAAACAAGCATAATTCATCATTCACTGATATATTTACAGTAATGAAATAACTCAGTTAACAGTGGTTCTGAACCTAACACTGTTGCTTGTGGACTTAGCTGTCTGCGTATGCACTGCTTAATGATAAAGTACCCAGACTTCATCTATATTTGTTACTAACAAAGCTTTGTCAGAAGGGTTTAATTTCCAGATTATCTACCAATATTCTCCAGAGTGGTTGTTAAAAATTCCCCCTTTGCTTGCCTGCAGCAAGACTACGTCGATGTCCTCAACAGAATGTGAAAGAACACTGACCACAGCTTGCTGTTAGGCTATCTACAAGATAACAACTCAGAAGATGACAAATGTATACACAACCTCTTCATGCTCAAGGTCTAAGATATGAAATACATAGCTCACATCAAAAGTAATGCCTCTTATTTCTCTCAATTGAAAATATAGCAGATACAAAGTGCACAATAACACAGAGAAAATTCTCAGCTACAAAACACTAATTTTCAACATAGTCACTACCATTACCTACACATTCTCACCAGAGATAAACAAGAAACCGTATGCCACATTCATAACAAATCTGTAAGTGACTCATTGTTTCACAGCTGCTATGATGATAGGAAAATATTGATAGGAAAATATTAATAGGTAAATGTTGATCACATAGTCCATTGGTCTGAACAGATGAAAATCAGAAGGCAATAAATCCAGACTGTATGGTGAGTGTACTAGGACAGTCCAACCAAGACTGTGCAGATAATGTGTTCTATGGTTTTCAGATTGTTTTGGGGACTGACATTATTGTGTAGCAAGAGAAAAGCTGTCTTCTAAGGCCTGATTCTAGATGTTAAAGCTTTCAGCTGAGTTAGTGTCACAGTATAGCAGTCAGAATTGATGGCTTTTCTGGACTCCGGGAAACGCAGAAGGATTATCCTTTTCTATCCCAAAAGGCAGTGCATATCACTTTACTTACTCCCTTACATACAGGGCTATGTCTTGAACTTTCTCTCTGATAGAGAATTCACATGTTGTCATTTCACAGACTGCCATTTTAATTCTAGCTCTGATCCTCATGTTATATTTCAAATTTATTCTCATTCATGTTTGTGACATGCAAATAAAGCATGTTCATTATATGAAATAATGTTTTCTTTTGTTGTTTGAGAGAGTGATCTGCAAACATTTTAAATGTCTGCTTTTAAATCTAACCATTTTTGAGGTTGCAGTTTCTATTACACAGACTGTACAGAAAACAGCATTCATTTCATAATTTTGACAGTAGCTGCTCCCTGACTAATCCTGTTTCATAAATGACTGACATTCACACTATTGTATGTCTTTTCCTTGTTATTATATATATTAACTAAACAAACAAACAAAGTCTTAGAGTTCTGAGAAATATCTAGTCTTAGAGTTCTGAGAAAAACTTTGGATGAGAGATGAAGTTCAGCTCATCCAAGAGTGTCTACCATATTGAAGTCTGGATCTGATGCAGTCATCTAGAGTCTTATTAGGTTTGGCAGAGAGCAATAAGTGCTTCTATTCTGCAATTCAGTTTACCTCACATGAAATGAGAACAAAGAAGCCATTCACTTCAAAATGCCTACTTGTCTCCATTTCCTATGAATAGAGCCTAAAGGGCAAAAGTTTGTTGTGGATACTGAAAATGCAATGAGATGAATCACATATGTAGTTGTTGTACATCATAAAATACTTCACTATTTATGAATTTTAACTTCAAAATTTTAAGATAATATAAGAACATCAAGCAAAGAAATCTGATGTTCTAGATGTTGTGATATCAATGACCTTTCAGTGAATGTTTCTATCAAGTTTCTTAAAGACTAAACCCACTCTATAACTACCTATGCCTCAGAAGACTATTACTGACTGCATATGTGGCAGTGTTGCTTTTTGGCATTTTGCTATTGAGAGAGAATGATATTAAGGTCAGGGAAAAATAAGCTGTCTTCTACTTCCTTTTTACTGTCACAGTAAAGATTGTACTCCTGGTAACTGTAAAGGGTCCTAGAGACAGAAAAAGAACTACTTGTGGGAGGGCTCTAAGTATGCATTCAGTATATAATTTTACAAAGAATCTTTCAGAATATATTTTGGTACCGGTGGTACTAATTTTTATTTTTTTTTTTTTGCTATGTAATCTACAATCATGGCTTTTATATGATAGCATAATATTATTCATCAAGATAGTCTTGCTGGAAAGAAAAAGCCATGTCTAAAAACAACTATATATATAAAACAAGTGGAATAGTTTATGCTCTTAAAATAGGGATCTTTCCTCATTAACTGTAAAAGTAGATGACCAGTTAATTTTAAACATAGAAATTTATGTAAATTTTGGTAACCTATTTTGAGTATATATAAATTTAAATCAGTAATCAAGAGGAAATGAGGTGATAGCTACATAAAGAAGTAGAAAATAATATATTTAATATAAAAATATCACAGTGGAAGTATGATAATTACTTTATAAGAATTTTCTGCCTTTTTCCACACAAAATAATAATTTCATATTGAAATATAATATGTATTTGTATGTAAGCCAGAACTACTGTCACTTACTATTTTTTCTTCTACTGTTTTATGAAAAATGTGTTTGCTGCTTTTTTTGTTTTTTAATGTTTTTCACAAGTTCATCACTTAATAGTCTTTTCTGCCTTAACAAGCATGAAACACTTTTCATGTATTTCAAAAAGTCTAACAGCAAAAACCTTGCCAAACATTCTTTTAACTATGGTCACTGTTGTTGACATGCCAAGGCAAGCAGCCAGAACAAGTCCTAATTATTTTCCTGCCCCAGGCAATAAACATTTTAACTGTACTTTCTACTCACTTCCAATTCATATCGCAAACCATGCAAACCAATCAAAGTGGAGTGAAAGAAATGCTGCCTCTTCAATTTAGTAATTGAAGGCATTTGGCTGAGCAGCCACAGACAGAGCCTGAATACTGCCAAATAACAGTACAACATATAAAGCCTACTCTTAACTCATTGCTTCTCTCCCGTGTGCCAAAGAAACTGTGACTTCTGTTTGAATGGCCACAGAAATAAGTACAGGAATGAATGAAGAAAAGATAGGAATGAATGAAGAATAAGATAAGTAGACTGCAGTGACCAGTGTCAATCAAACAAATATATATCCTGAAAAGGGACCAACCACTTCTCATTTTGTCAAGCATGTTCTTCACCTTATACCTTGACTTTTCACCTCTCTTGTCCTTTCTACCTCTTGAATATACTATCTGCTCATAATTGCTTTCCATCCACTGTTTTCAGTTTTGTTATATCTTTACCCAGATTAGACATTTCTGATACATTTACCAAGATTATCTTAGCTTTATGTGGTATCACAGATGGAGTTACCAAGGTGATGCTGGCCTCCTGAAAAGGCCTCTAGTACTTCCTTTGAATCTCAGCCACCTCTTATGTCTCTCTTGCTAAACCATCTGTGTAATTTGACCATCCTTCACAGAGCTATCCCTAACTTCTCCTAGGTTCTCATCTTATTATTAATCATGTGTAGTCTTACTTCAGTCACATTCAGCTGTTTCTCATGGCCTGTACTCTTACTCATTTGTAAGGATATTTTCACAGTTACTACATAAAAGTATTCAATTTTTAACAGAAGCAAATATCAACATAAATACCAGATGACCTTGTTATCACACTAATGTTCTTTGATAACTCTTCCTTATTTTCTTTTCAATTTACTAACTGTGTTAATACTGCAAGGTGCAATCTTACACAAGAATTGACATCATATGGCAGGAGAACTGTTGTGTCACCTTTCATTTGGTTAAGAAGAAATACCAAAGCTAACCGTTCAATCTAACAAATTAATTTTAAATTCAAATAACCTCTCTTGGTTCCTTCGTTAGTGATGCATCAAACTGTGTCTTCCATTGTGAATGTTTCACAAATACAAATATTTCAATGCGTTTAGATTCTTAATAAGAGTAAAATAGTAGAATAGTCTCCTAGTGATTGCTTAGGATTATTGTTGTTGTTTAGTTGATTCTTTTTAAGAATTTGATCTGTATTAAAAGAATATGGTGGTTTTGTTTCATTTAGCTTTTAAATTTTATTTATTTATTTATTTATTTTATGGCTGTATTCCTTTACTCACATAAAAGTTTGCCCTGTAGTCAGTTATTATTAAATAAACACACTTATATAAATCTGAGAATTTGTATTTACTGAAAATTTAGAACTTCAATACCAGACACAGATATGTTCTACAAGTATAAAATGAGAAAGGCTTAAGTTTGAAAGTAAAGTTAATAAATTAGAACACTACAGGTAATCTTCCATATAGCAGCATCAACACTAAGCCTGTGAAATAATTATTTATGTCTACGAAATATATCACAATGATTTATTAAATGCAACATCTTCCTCTTTGTGTGAACAACTACGTAAAATATAACAGAACCAGTGTGTCACTGCATAAATATTTATAGAAATAAGACCATTTAAGTAAGCTTTTTGCTTTTGGAGGTCCTTGTGGCACACAGCACTAGTATCCAATTTGAGTGAATATGATGTTAATACATATATACACTGTCTGTTTGTGTTAGCTCCAGGCATTGACAGTAACACCCATCAAGATTTAGTAGCATCTGTTCACTGCTATTAGGATATGCATTACAAGACAGTAATTTGGTTAGTCAGTTTTTAATTAGAACTACTTGAATTTCTACATAAAACTTACAGAATTAAGACATGATTATTGAATGGACATTTGTTATTGTTCTATCCAGAAAAAAAAAAAAAAAGTAACATAATGTAAATAATTTCTGACCTATTGTACTGCACATATTTGTTTGTGTAATGCTTATATTTCAGTATCAATGTGTTGTTTGTTTTTTTTTTAATTGCTGCTGTTATTGTTGGGTCATTCTCAAAATATCATTCCTAGGTACCTCATAACAATATCAAATGTTTCTTGTGTAGTCATGTCCTATAAAGATGGCTTTCCATTGGAAAGGAGAGTTGCATAGTGTTTCTGAACAAAATATAAGTATCAGCTTCATAGTATTTCTAAATGAGTAAGAGAATAAATTCAAAATCAGTAACCTGTCCTGTGGAAACACTCATCTGCTTACATTAACATGGAAGATAGATAAGGAAGGGATAAAAAGACAGAAATTAATTATCTTTACCTTGGATTTTTTTACTGGTCTGGGATGAGAAGTAGTAGCACCGATTTAACTGTCCCATTTGCTAATCTTAGTGACTAACTCAAGTTTCTTATGTACTTATCTCACTACTTCCATAATGTTAATTGTCCAACTGATTGTCTCTTCACAAAGATTCAATGTAAATGGGTATCAATTTTCAGTTTACATTTCAGATATAAGTTGAATAGTCAGACAGATTGAAAGTCAGGTTATTTATTCTGGTGCATAAATACAGATTTTAGAAGTTAGCTGAAAAACTATGAAGCAGAATTTTTTAAAACTTTAGATAATGAAATTGTGACTATTTAGCTATTTCTTAATAAATAGCAAGATAAATAACTTTATTTTTTTCTGATTAATAATATAATTGGAGTTGCAAATGACAAAGACTCAATGTGTGAAATGAAGTATTAACAAATTCTAAATATTAGTTCTGTTTCATTTCATTAAAATTTTATTTACCATCTAATTTATTCAGGAAAGAAGGGAAGAGATTATACTTAGGCCATTTTTTTATTCATGTGGTTTTGTTTCATTAAGAAGGAAAACAAAATAACAAACCAACAAAACATTATTACATATAAGCATGTTACACATCTTAAATAGAACTTCGATTGATAAATTGGTTCAGACGGTGTTCCTGATTATTTTTTCTTCTCTAATATATTTCCTAAGGAAACAAATCAAATGTAAAATTCATCAGTAGTAAAAGCATTCTCTTATATTTGTTTCTGTAAATGATACAAAATAATGTGTACAAAATTTATAATCTTTCTCCCCACACTGGTATCATATTGTTCAGCAAGTATTTTTCTGATTGTATTCTGGTAATCCAGTTTCCATATTAAGTAACACAGCTGCAATTCACGTTAGGAATGAAATATAGTGTACATATGGTCTTGTCTTTGCTTCACAAGTCACAACATTTTACCAGTGAAACCTATACTGAGCTCTTAATTTTTGTTTGCATTTAAATTTTGTCCAAAAAAAAAAAAAAGAAAGAAAGAAAAGAAAGCAATCCAATATTAATTTTAAGACTGCAGACAATTCTTATTCCAGTGGTTAATTTCATTAAAAGTTTAGTAAAAATATAGGGACATACAATGTCAGAATAGAAGTATGTGCCTCATTAGATAATTCACCTCCCAGCTACTGCAAGGAATTGCTTCATATTATCAGTGTAATGACTGTGAGGTTGCTCTCCAACCACAGCAGGTTACTTATAAACCAAAATAAGTGACATGTTAGTGCTCATATAGCTATTGTGAAATTGGCTTATGTGATGCATGAAAGCTTTAGCCAGTCAATTAAATTTATCCTTGTGTCTTATTGTTCATTCCTGCATGTATCCTTATTAATTAGTAGAAATTTATGTTTATAAGAACAAAAAAAACAGTAAATGAAATTTCCTATAGAAAATAAAGATGTCAGCTTTCCCTAAAATTCTTCAAAGGCTGCTAGTTAGATTCATTTTTCTTAGGACTGGAAAATTAATTAGTGATTTTTTTTAATTTTTCAAACCAGATTTTATTTTTGTTCTTTAGCTAAATTTGAGCTTGTTTATTTCTTAAAGAAGTCTTCTCCCCTCTCCCCCCCTCCAGCCCCCAATATTTTTACAACCATTGTTTATTTACAGAGATTAATAATATCCTTAATAACTTTTATATAACTTCTTTTTTTCCCTAACCTGTAGGGTAAGCTTTGTTGGTGTCTGGACATGTGAGCTCCCAGGCATCACTCAAGTACAAAGCATCTTTTACATATACATGCACACAAACCCAGAGGTGTCCAGGGCTCTGCTAAGTCCTCTGATAGCCAGCTTCTTCTGTGGTCTTGTCCATCAAAATAGACAACTTCCTAGCTCCCAGGCCACTTCAACAGTGAGTCTGGCTTGATCTTTGCTAGTAATTGCACAGTCACTCTCACACCTGCGTGCTCCCCTGTTGCTGGCAGAATGAACACATGGGACCCTACTACCCTGGACCTGCTGTAGTGTCTGGCATGATTCTGCTCACTCCAGTCTCTACAGCTGCTGGCATCCAGGCACCCAGTCCCTCCAGAGCAACGGCTGTCACTCAGACTCTCACTTGGCCTAGGTGCTGCACCATGAATACATGGGCTTCTTTCACCCAAGAACTTATTGTTGTTGTTCTCACACCCCCATATATAATATATCCATCACCCCCTGAAATAAACTCCAACTCACAAAGGTTTTTTACCCATTATAGAATGAGTTATGTTAGAAACGATCTTAAATTTCACATAGTTCCAAACCACCTGCTGTGGGCAGGGTTGCCAGCCACTAGATTGGATTGCCCATGGCCCCATCCAGCTTGGCTTTGAACACCTCCAGGACATTCCACAGATTCTATGGGCAGACTGTTCCAGTGCCTCACCACCCTCTGTTAAAAAAATTTTGGCCTAACATCTAAAGTAAATCTCTCCTCTTCCAGTTTTAAGCCATTCCTCCTTGTCCTATCGCTATCAGATAGTATAAAAAGTCTGTTGCCTTCCTATTTATGTTACCCTTAAGTACTGAAAGGTTGCAATGTAATCCTCCTGGACACTTTTTCAAGTTAAGCAAGTCCAGTTTCCTTAGCTTTTTTCATAGGACAGGTGCTCCAGACCTCTGATAATCTTCACGACCCTCTGGAACTTCGCATCTTCACTCCACTGACCTGCTGCTCACACTTGTGTGGATGCATTTGGCTTTCTGTGTTATGATGCCATCATTTTGTAGAAGTTATCTAGACTGCAGTATTTCTGTCTGTTATTCCTTTCTCACAGTTAAATAAAATGCTTTTTAAGATCTCTCTTAATTTCTCATATCTCTAATTGTACAGACATGAAGTAATTTTGTTTTTGTGAAAGAGAATTCCCTGTGTAACCAAACATACAAAACTTCCTAGACCCAGAAGCAGTCACAAGGCATAAAGGTCCTCATATCAAACATATATTTGTATTTGATTTACATGTATCAGTATTTTATTCCATCAAGTTTACTTCCATTTAATTTATTGGTTTAGCTTTCTGACCTTCTAGACAGCTGACTTTGTCAAAACTATCATTTAATGCTCATTGAACTTAGGTCCCTGGGACAGTAGGCAACACATAATTTGGGGTAGTGAATTTTAAGGGGTTTAAAATTTGATTTGCTTTTACCACTATTCATGCTATTTCTGTGGATCTATTTTTGTGCTCAATAATACTTTTTTATGTTTGTTTGTTTTTCAATGTATCTTCAAGGTGCAGAGAAAGTATGTTTGTGTTTACCACCATAAAGAAAGGGAAGGTGACTTTAGTTTGTTTTTAGCTGGTGAGCAATCTTCCTGTCCTTATCTCAACTTAAGATATTTCATCATATTTTCTTCCTTTGTCCTGCTGAGGAAGGGAAGTGAGAAAGGGGGGTGGTAGCCACCTGGCAGCTAGCTAACATCAAAAGAAGAAGACAAAAAAAATACACCTGAAATTTTTTTCCAGGAGCACAAATGACAAGAAAGTCCTTCTGTCATGGTTTTACGATTTTTCTGTTACTGGCATTCCACATCATAACATTATATGAGGCACTGGGAGTTAAAAAGTTAATTGCTCCAAGTCTGTGGACCGATGAAAGCCAGGTACCTGGCTCTCAGAAGAGCACTACAGACCCCAGAGGACTTTGCATTCCCATTTTTCACCTAGAGGGAAAAATAAAGCCACACACAAATCTGAGACTTCCTCTTCTGCTGTTCATCTCAGCAGTGCAGATTCCCTAGCCATTTTGCCTTCAGCTTTAGCATAAGGCCTTTGGTTTCAGACACTCTCGCTATCACTTTATGTGATTTCTTAGCTTCAACACCAATTACATTGTATTTTATTGTGTTATTTTGCCTTTTGATATCTTATTTAGCAAATTAGTTTTATTTAGTAAATCAGATCATTGCTGCTGTTTTGTTTTTAGGTTTTTCCATCTGTCTACCCTCTCCTTTTTTCCTACTTCTTCTTTTCCAGAGCATGTGGTTTAGGTTGGATATCAGGAAAAACTTCTTTACAAGCAGTGCTCCTTTAGAGTTCCTCAGAAATTAGAGTAGGAACTGCATTGGATAAAATGTTCTTTGTTTTTTATCCTATAAATCTATCAGATTTGGCCGAACATTGTCGCAGATGCAAATTAATAGTAGCTAGATATACTGATCATTCAGTGAAATACAGATACATAGAAAGAGAAAAGAAAGTTAGAGAAAATGAAGCATATCATAGAAAAATATTTTTTACACTAGAAGATAAAATTCTGACTACTGATCCATATCAGTTTTATATGGCAAAATTTGATGAGGTAAATTAACTTCAAAGGTAACTACAATGAAATAACAATTTTCAAGTACTGATAGATATATTAAAATTATCTGCAACATTATAATTCTACCATGAAGACCTGTCCCTGCTGACATTCAAGGCCAGGCTGGACCAGGCTCTGAGTAACCTAATCTAGCTGTGGATGTCCCTACTCGTTGCAGAGAAGTTGTCTAGATGACCTTGTAAGGTCCCTTCAAACTCTAAGGATTAAATGACTCTATGATTCTATGATAAAATATTAAAGTGATATTAACAAAACATGTCAGCATTGCCAAACTCAGAATTAGATTTAGTTCCCTGTACGCTGATCAGGCATTAAAGTAACATTAAGTATCTAGAACACAGAATACTGAAGTCTGTAAAAGTGCTCAAGTGAATGCAAAGACTTTTGGTACAGTTTCATAAGTTCATAAGTTCATAAGTTCATAAGGTTGGAAAGGACCTATAAGATCATCTAGTCCAACCATCCTCCTATCACTATCTCTACCCAACTACTAAATTAAGTCCTTTAGCACCTCATCTAAACGCTTCTTGAACAGCGCTAGGGATGGTGCCTCAACCACCTCCCTAGGCAGGCCATTCCAGTGCCTGACCACTCTTTCAGAAAAGAAATGCTTCCTTAGGTCTAATCTAAATCTTCCCCGGCGCAACTTGTGGCCATTCCCTCTCGTCCTGTCATTACTTATCAGGGAGAAGAGGCCTACCCCCTCCTCACCACAACCCCCCTTCAGGAAGTGGTAGAGTGCAATAAGGTCTCCTCTGAGCCTCCTCTTCTCCAGACTGAACAATCCTAGCTCCCTCAGCCGCTCCTCATAAGACTTGTGCTCCAGGCCCCTCACCAGTTTTGTTGCCCTTCTCTGAACACGCTCCAGGGCCTCAATGTCCTTCTTGTAGTGAGGGGCCCAAAACTGAACACAGTACTCGAGGTGCGGCCGTACCAGAGCTATAAGTTCATAAGTTCATAAGGTTGGAAAGGACCTATAAGATCATCTAGTCCAACCATCCATTTAAAACATGTATATGTCAAACATAAAATATGTCCACCAGTTTAAAACATGTATGTAACACAAAATTCAGTGAATCATAATGACGCTTCTTAAGTACAGCTAAAAGTTATTTAACTTTTGGGGTTGGATTAGACAGTCCCTAGAAGTCCCATCTAATCCCTACAATTCTGTGATCCTGTGATTAACTACTTGAATGTGTGTTATTTTTACCTTTTTATCACTAATAAAACATTCAGAATTTTTAAAATGAGTATTCAATTTTCTCTGTATATTTCTTTCTTCTCTCTTTTTTCTGTTCATGTCCATAATTAAATTCTTCTTTAATTGCATACATAATTTATAAACATGTTTAAAATATGACATTAAGCCAACCCAACAGTATAATTTCATTATAAAAATACTGCATGGTGTAAATAAAAATCAAATCTATAGAAACAGAAATATCATGAACACAGTAAGACAGATATTCTTTTATTAAATCAAACAGTGTAGAGTGTGACTAGGTAGTTAATACTATCAATGAAAAGAAACAACAGGATATTTCTATGCAACTTTTGTATCTTAAATATGTTTAATTTTGAGTTTCTTTGAGTGAACAGGTCAATCATAAGGACAAATCTGGCAGTGTTATTTTCTTAATTATCATAAATGGTGCAATTGAGAGAGTAGCTACAATGATATTTAACACTGCTTTGTAAAAGGGAACGTTTATATGGGTTGATAGTGATGAGGGGAAGCAGTTTTAAACTAAGACAGGAGGTTTAGGTTAGACATGAGGAGGAATTTTTTCACTCAGAGGGTGGTGATGCACTGGAACAGGTTTCCCAGAGAGGTCATGGATGCTCCATCCTTGCAGACATTCAAGGCAAAGCTGGATGTGACTATGTGCAGTTTGATCTAGTGGTGGGCGGCCATGCCCACAGCAGGGGGTTGAAACTGGATGACCTTTGAGGTTCTTTTCAACCAAGACCATTCTATGATTCCATGATTCTATGATTCTATGAAGTGTTTGCAAATTAGCTTCCATTAGTATTGAATGCTCATTTTTTCAATAAGAATAAATGCTTAACTTTTGTAATCCTGGTGCTCTTTTTCATGTAAATGAGTTTCTCTTATTCCTGCATAAAGCCAAACATTTCACAGTTCAGCCTATGCAGAGTAAAAGTAGATACATTAAAAAAAAACTGATGAGTTTCATACATCAAAATACAACTTTCTTCCAATGACATTTTGATTTTCTTGAATCAGTAGACCATGAAAGTTCATTTTGACACATGCTAGCTCAAGACAAAATCTCCGCCAGCTCTCTAATCTCATCTTACAGTGTTTAGGTTTCAAAGAAGACAGAACTTGCTTTCTCAATCTATTTTCAAGGCGAAAAAGCAATTTTGTGCAGAACCACAGGAGGTATAGTGAGGCCTAGGCATCAAACACTGTTGCACAGAGGTTATTTAAATTCTTAGGTGGAAAGGAACATGAGCAATAAAGAAAGGAGTCCTGGAAATAATGAAAATGGAAGAAAACTTTTTGAGCTTGAGTACATAATCAGAAACCCTCTGTAGTTGGAGATGCAATGACATCAGAGGGAAAAATCATTTGCTTTCCTAGCTTCAGAACAATTGGTGGAAATGAACAGTTAATACTCTAAAAACATAGAAAGATATGAGATCAAGAGGTGAGCTGTATAATGTAACAGCATCAGAGAGGACAAGAAGCTATGGTCATCAGTGGCATAAGAAAGGATTCAAATAAATGCAGCCAATTGACATTGGATTTTTGTTATTGTTGAATTTTTTTGTAGACAAATCTCAAAATTATTCTTTCTATTTTATTTTCCGTCAGCAAAAGTTGTAATGAGGAAAAAATGTTCACATATCAATTGTCCTCAGGAAAGATGTATCTTTTCATACCAAAGGAATATAGATGTGTTTCAGTTTAACAGTAGATCATTTCAGATGGAAGTCTATGAGAAGTATGACTAGCTAGGACTTCCAAATTTGTCCTGTGATATTCAGCATTTTCAATCAAACTTTGTGTTTTGATGTTGAAGAGCTTGAGGTTGGAAATGATAAAGTAGAGTCCCTATGGATAAGGATCAGGGGGATAGTCTTTAGGAGTGACATCGTGGTGGGGATCTGTTATAGACCACCTAGTCAGGATGAAGAAATAGACGAGGTGTTCTATAAACAACTTGTAGATGTTGCACGATGGCCAGCACTCGTTCTCATGGGGGACTTCAACTTCCCTGACATATGCTGGAAATATAATACTGCGCAGAGGAAGCAGTCCTTGAGATTTCTAGAATGTGTGGATGATTGCTTCCTGACACAGCTGGTGCAAGAGCCTACCAGGGGAGATGCCTTGCTAGACCTACTTTCCACTAACAGGGAAGGACTAGTAGGAGATGTGAAGATTGAAGATTGTCTTGGCCAGAGTGACCAAGAAATGGTGGAGTTTGCTATTCTGGGTGATGTCAAGAGGGTGACTAGCAAAACTACTACCTTGGACTTCCGGAGGGCAGACTTTGACCTGTTCAAGACACTTGTTGCAAGGGTTCCTTGGGACTTGCTTCTGAGGGGCAAAGGGGTCCAGGAAGCCTGGATGCTCCTCAAGATGGAAATCTTAAAGGCACAGGAGCAGGCTGTCCCGGAGTCCCGTAAGTTGAGCCGGAGGAGAAAAAGACCAGTGTGGATGAACCGGGAACTTTTGTTGAGACTCCGAGAGAAAAAGAGAGTCTATGTCCTCTGGAAGATGGGACAGGCTACTTGGGGTGACTACAGAGAACTGGCCAAGATCTGCAGGCAGAAAATTAGAAATGCTAAAGCCCAGCTTGAACTTAGACTGGCTACTGCTGTAAAGGAGAACAGGAAACCCTTTTACAAATATATTAACAGCAAGAGAAAAACTAAGGAAAATTTCTCTCCTTTACTTGATGAGGCAGGGAATGTAACCACAGATGATAAGGAAAAGGCTGAGGTTCTCAATGCCTTCTTCACATCTGTCTTTAATAGACAGAGCAGTTGTCCACACGGTACTTGCCCTGACCTGGAAGTCCGGGACGGGGCGCATAATGCACCCCCTGTGATCCAAGCAGAGACGGTCAGAGATCTTCTCCTCCATCTGAACTGCCACAAGTCCATGGGGCCAGATGGGATCCACCCAAGGGTGCTGAGGGAGCTAGCAGAGGTGATTGCCGAGCCACTTTCTGCCATCTATCAGAATTCCTGGTTATCTGGAGAGGTCCCACAAGATTGGAGGTTTGCCGATGTGACTCCCATCTACAAGAAAGGCCGTAAGGAAGACCCGGGGAACTACAGTCCTGTCAGCCTGACCTCAGTATCAGGGAAAGTTATGGAGCAGATGATCTTGAGGGAGATCACACGACACGTGCATGGCAATAAAGGGATCAGACCCAGCCAGCACGGGTTCACCAGGGGCAGGTCGTGCTTGTCCAACCTCATCTCCTTCTATGACTGGGTGACCAGACAGGTAGATGAGGGAAAGGCTGTTGATGTAGTCTACCTGGACTTCAGCAAGGCCTTCGACACAGTCTCCCACAGTATTCTCCTGGGGAAACTGGCAGCCTGTGGTGTGGACAGGTTCACTCTTCTCTGGGTGGAGAACTGGCTGGAGGGCTGTGCCCAGAGGGTAGTAGTTAATGGTGTTAAGTCCAGCTGGTGTCCTGTTACGAGTGGTGTCCCTCAAGGGTCAGTTTTGGGGCCCATCTTGTTTAATATCTTTATTGATGACCTAGACGAGGGAATTGAGTGTACCCTCAGTAAGTTTGCAGATGACACCAAGTTGGGAGGATGTGTCAAACTGCCTGAGGGTAGGGAGGCCCTTCAGAGGGATTTGGATAGGCTGAACAGCTGGGCTAAGCTCAATGGGATGAGGTTCAATAAGACCAAGTGCCGGGTCCTGCACTTTGGCCACAATAACCCCATGCAATGCTATAGGCTTGGGGCAGAATGGCTTGAAGAATATAGAGAGGAAAAGGACCTGGGGGTGTTGGTTGATGCTTGGCTTAACATGAGCTGGCAGTGTGCCCAGGTGGCCAGGAAGGCCAACAGCATCCTGGCCTGTATTAGAAATAGTGTAGCCAGCAGGAGCAGGGAGGTGATCATCCCCCTGTACTCAGCTCTGGTACGGCCGCACCTCGAGTACTGTGTTCAGTTTTGGGCCCCTCACTACAAGAAGGACATTGAGGCCCTGCAGCGTATTCAGAGAAGGGCAACAAAACTGGTGAGGGGTCTGGAGCACAAGTCTTATGAGGAGCGGCTGAGGGAGCTGGGATTGTTTAGTCTGGAGAAGAGGAGGCTCAGAGGAGACCTTATTGCACTCTACCACTTCCTGAAGGGAGGTTGTGGTGAGGAGGGGGTGAGCCTCTTCTCCCTGATAAATAACGACAGGACGAGAGGGAATGGCCACAAGTTGCGCTGGGGAAGATTTAGATTAGACTTGAGGAAACATTTTTTCTCTGAAAGAGTGGTCAGGCACTGGAATGGCCTGCCTAGGGATGTGGTTGAGGCACCATCCCTAGTGCTGTTCAAGAAGCGTTTAGATGAGGTGCTAAGGGATTTGATTTAGTAGTAGTTGGGTAGGGATAGTGATAGGAGGATGGTTGGACTAGATGATCTTGTAGGTCCTTTCCAACCTTATGAACCTATGAACCTACTACATTGCCAGTTACCAATTAATAGTTCATTTTAAGATTATTTTATTGTTAAATAATTTATTATTGAACTGTTTGTACTGCTCTTACTGAGATTGCATGGAGTACTATGAAAATAATTTTAAAATAAATAAAGAACAACAGGCAAAGTTATTCATGTTTATTTAGATGTTCAACGATTAACTAAATGATTTTGAAACAAAATTAGTAAAGTGAACTTTTTTACTGAGAAAAACATATCCTTTAAGTTTATTATAAAGGAATGTTATTCATTTGAAATTATCCTTCCAGATTCTTTTCAGATCTAACTTAATAGCTATTAAGTGAGAGCCAGGACCTGCAGTATGATTCATTAGCATCTACGTAGTACTCCTAGGCTCCTTTGTAGTCTATGGCAAGAGAGCTATTTAGTTTACATATCTTACATATACGATAGGAAATTAGATTTACTGTTTATTAGAAGTGAATCCTTATCTTTATTGTATGTAACAGATATATAGTTTAAATAATTTAGAAGCAGAAGCTTACATTTAATCAAATGAATTATTATTGCTTACTAACCATATAATCTTGACAGAATTGCTTCATATTTCCTTCAGCTAAGGTAAAATTTTATCATTGCTTTATTTACAGTGTTTTTATTTTATTGCTTTTTGAAAGAATGGCAAAGCAAGTGAAACTACATAATTCACCTAGTAGAAAAGGTTTACTTATTTTAAGAAGGTAAAGAGAGACAGAAAGCATATAAATCATCTAAAAGCTTACCAGTATCCTCAGTCCTTAAAAAAACAGTCATCAGTACCAATATGACCCAATGAATCATGTGAGGGTATTCAAAATATGATGTCACTGTGTTCACAGATGTGTAAATTCTATGGGGCTTTTAGCATTTCACAGTACGTATGTGACATTGTGACAACTTTTATGCATGCATTCATCTATAAAGGGGTAAATAATTAACATAGTGAATTGAATAATATAAACCAGAGAGAAACAATCACAGGAGAAAGGAACAATCTTGACTGCAGGATCTGGAAAATATAAAAAAAGCTGAAAGAAGAAGTATCGGAAGGCCATAATGAAATTTCCTGGGAGCCTTTTTTTGTCCAAGCTGAACAAGCCATGCTTCCTCAGCCTGTTTTTACAGGAGAGGTGTTCCAGCCCTCTGACCATCTTAGTGGCCATCCTCTGGACCTGTTCCAAAAGCTCCACATACTTCTTGAGCTGGGGACCCCTGATTTGGATACAATACTCCAGTTAGGACGCCAAAAGGGACAGAGTACTGAGGGACAATCACCTCCCTCATTTTGCTGGCCACCCCTCTTTTGATGCATCCCAGGATACTGTTGGCTTTCTGGGTTACAAAGGCACACTGCAGGCTCATGTTAAGTTTTTCTTCTGCCAGGACACCTAAGTTCTTCTCAGGAGGGCTGCACTCAAATTCCCCCAGTCTGCCCAAATATGTGTCATTGCCTTGACCAAAATGCTCCATGTTGCACTTGGCTTTGTTGAATGTCATTAGATTCACATAGGCCCATCTTTTGAGCTTTGGATGTGTCTGAGGCTGGTAAGGAATTTGTTGTCTCGAATTAATAGGAGACAGTTGCAACTCTTTGTAGACAGTTTTACATTTGTAAACATTTCTTTGGAGCTGTTTGCTTTCATAAATGAAACCAGTTTGATACAGGAGATTGGGAGATGATACCATTGCATCCTGTGAAGGCAATAAACAAGCTGGCATCTTCCTGCTGCTTTAAATTTGCAAGACCTGGAGGTATGAAAGAATTCCTCTGGATATCCTAAGAGCCAGAAGCTGTCATTCTGAAAGAGTGGTTTCAACCACTCTGGATTACAAGGAAGAGTATGTATGTACATTATTAGATATCAGCGTAACTTCACAAACTCAGATCAGTACCACCAAAACATTGCTGGATTGAGAAGTGGGGAACCGCTTTGATTTGCCATCCTTTATACATGCTTGTCTGACTGTCTTTCCCCATTTTGTATTTTTTCTCTTTATCTTCTTTTACTCTTTTCTTCTTTGTAGTAGCTGTTGCCTAATATTGTCTTACCTGTAATGCTTACTAATAATTATTAGGAAATTAACCAATTTTACCTCATGGTTCATAGTTATTAAGAAAGCTTTCAATAAATTGATTTGTATTATTCCTCTGAATTTTGAATGACTCCATTGAGGTAGTGACCTCAGTTGACTAGGGGAGGTGTGACTCAGAAGACAGGAAAACATTCATTTCCTCAAAAACCACTCATGTGTGACAACACATTTTTAATGGCAAATTCAGCAGAATATCTCCTGAGTGCAAGAAGAAATTAGTGGAGGTATTGTGAGAGTTGAGAAAGGAGAAAGATAAATTCCCAATGTGTACCCAAGTTCTCCAGCTCCATTAAAAAAAGCATAGTCAGCAGGTGAAGAGAGATACTCCTGTCCCTCTACTCTGCATTGATGAGACTTCACCTGGAGTACTGCATCCAGATGTGGAGTTCTCAGTTGGGGTAGAGACATGGTGCTGCTGGAACATATCCAGAGAAGGACCACTGAAGTGATCCAAGGGATGGAACATCTCTTCTACAAGGTCAGGGTGAGAGAGTTGGGGCTGTTCAGCCTGAAGTAGAGAGAGCTCCATGGAGATCTGATAGTGACCATTAAATTGTAAGAAGGAAGGGAACAGATTTTTTACCAGGATCTGTTGTGATAAGACAAGAGGAATTTGTCTCAAACTAAAAGAGAGAATGTTTAGATTGGACATAAGAAGTTTTTTTTTTGCAATAAACAATGCACTAGAACAGGTTGCTGTCACGCTCCAATATAAAGGAGGGCAGCGAAGGTTCTTTGATTACGTGTATACCCAGTGTGAGATTAAGAAACAATGGTTCAAATATTGGTCTGACCAGTTTATTACCAATACAGACCAGGGAGATAGGGAAGGAAGACATTGTTAGGGTGATGGGGAAGGGAAGGCGAGCTATAGGAAAGATAGGAAAGAAGCAAGGATTTGTACAACACAGGGAAAGTCACCAGCCAGGATCCTAGGGGCAGTCCGGTTGCAAGCATATTAGTCTCTTACAGTTGCTCAGAGAAATGGTGGATGCCCCATCCCTGGAGGCATACAAGGCAAGTCTGGACAGGGCTCTGAGAAACATAACATAGCTGTAAATGTCTCTGTTCAATGCAGGGAAGTTGGATGAGATGGCGTTTAAAGGTCTCTTCCAATTCAAACACTTCTTTGCTAATAAATTGAGAAAATATGTGCACCTACAAAGGATTTTAATACTTTTTACATCTCAGCTCATTATTTTAAGCTGAAATTAACCCTCATCTGGAAAGTTATTTATCCCATTAAAAAAAAAAAACACCAAAGAAACAATAATAACAACAAAATAATTAAAACAGTAGATTAAAGGAATTCACATTTTATAAACTGAATGTATATTTGCTTTAAATCAGAGAAAAATCGTAGCATTTTATCAATCAGACAGCAGACAGAGGTCTCAATTTAGTGGTATTAAATTGTTTAGGAGTCTTATTGATTACTTGTACAATGAATTAGCTGACTGTACAACTAGTGTTAGTAAACAAAAATCATTTTTTTTCTGTTAACTAGTGTTATAATTCTATTCATTAAAATAAATACATCATTTTTTTTAATTTACTTTTATACAAGCCATCTTTTGATTTTTGCAAATATCACTGTTATTTCAGTTTAGAGCATCAATTTTTATTTAGTGTAATTCACTGATTAAGTAGTCCATTATTATTTTCTGATTTCAGTTAGCTTTTTCATTTTCTTTGTGATTATGGTTAAAAATACATATATTCATATAGCACTAGTCAAATGTAGGAGATGAAAAAATGTTTTGGTATAATATGTGTTTAGGTTTTTTTGTTTGCTTGCTTTTCAGGTGATTAAAAGGAAAAATATTTTTAGAGGAACTTGTAGAATCATATATTTGAGAGAGAGAGAAAGAGAGAGAATTAATTGACAGTTAAGTTAAATTCAATCTGCCATTTCTCTCCTTTCTCCATTCTCTTCTATTTCTTCCTCCAGTTTACAACATGCTCTTATTATTATATGAAAAATGTCTAGTATTTAAAATTACAAAATGAATTTCACTTGTACCAATGAAGTAAATTATATTTAATCTCAGGTCTTTTTTGTGAATAGTATTACATTTCTTTTAATTTTTCAAGTAGGCACATTCAAATCCATATCTTTGGATATATTATTGTATTCTTTTTGGTAAGAAGTTATTAACTACCTATTTATAAGTTAAAATAATGTATACGTATAACTCTACTTCTCTTAAACAACCAAAAAAAATTAGATGAGGAAAGAAAAAAGTAGCAGTTATTCCTCAGGAAGCAATGCTCATTTCAACTGAAAGAAACAACTGAAGAATAAATTTTCAGCATTGAGCTCAGCTGCTATAAGACTGCTAATAAATTGTTGAAAATAGTCTAGTGAACACTTCTGCTTGCTCCTTCAGCACACTTGGATGAATCCCATCTGTCCCCATAGACTAGTGAGCATTCAAATTGTGGTAGTCACTGTTTCTCATTGGGTATGGGAGTTACATCTTGATACATGTCACTATCTTCCAACTCAGGGGGCTTGGTACTTCTGCGTACAATCAGTCTTAATAACAAAGATTAAGACAAAGAAGGCATTAAGATTCTCAGTCTTTTCCTAATATTTATTTACTATGTTTCTACCTGCATCTAATAAAGGATGGCAATTATCATTATTTCTCCTTTTCTTACTTATGCAATTATAAAACATCTTTTTCTCATCTTTTACATCAGTAGACAAGTCAAGGACTCTGCTGCATTGAGACACTTATCTGGTTTTGTTTCATGTACAGCTAATTTAAAGTGCCAATCTTGTCAAAATAAAGTACATATCAGATTCCCTAAAATCCTATGAACTGATAAGGTGTTCTAATACAGGCAATTATAATTGTTCCCTGAAGTATTGAAGGCTATGCTGGAATTCATCTAGACTAATTTTAACTACATAAATGTAATGAAGACAGTCTGAATGCTTTGCAATAGCCAGTGAAGTAAGACAGAAATCTCCAGAGGAGAGTAGATGTCTGAAGAATTTATCTTGGCTTAGCACAAATTATCTGTACAATATGCGTATTTGTCTTGACTTTGACCAGAAAATGACTAGAATTTATTTGATATCTGCTTTTAAGATGGTTAGGTGAAGTTAAACTTCACAGCTAGAACACATTTCTTAACTCAGAGGTCAGATGTAATATGGTTGGCAAAGACAAAAATTTTGAAGACTACTGTGACAATTATAACCCATTCCTTGAACTAAAAGGATGACTTTTTTCTCTGCTCTTCTGCTTTGACTAAAGAATATGAGTCCCTAGTGGTTTCATTGTAATAATTTCTTGAAAAATCTGCTAATGTTCAGAATGTGTTCTCAACTTTGAATATCTCTGCTTTACTTATCGTCCAGTTCCAGCTCTCAGTGTTTTACAATAAACACTTCCTATCATTGCACCAAGTTTATTTGTCTGCAAAGTACAGCTTTTAAAAACCAAGTAACTAATACTGCATAGGTGATTATGATTTGTGGTCATATAAGTACAGAGTAGGAACAGCTGGTCAAATAACATAAATCTTAATATACAGATATCCTCACTAATACACAACAGTGAGTTAATTGTTCTGTGTAGGCCATTATTGTCCATTGTTTCTGATAACACAGATTGCAACTTGTCATCCAAAAGTCTGTGAATTCTGGATTTATTTTTGAAGTTAGCATGAATAATTATTTGTCTAAAATTTGTTCATAGTATAGTGTTTATGATCCACCATTGTCTCTTGTTCTTTGTTATCCTATTTAGTATAGTGAAGTGTGAGCCAATCTGGAAGCAAAACAATATCACATAAGATGAACAATCATGCACTAAAAATAACAAGTAACAACTACTCAATGTGAGGCAGCTGTGAACAGGCAATAGGCAATAGTCATATGAATAACAAATACATTCACAATCTCAGATTACTTTACAAGCAATTCACAAATAGAAAAAGAAAAAGAACAAAATTTGTAATTAAGAGTATTTATAATGAATAATTCAGAATACCCTCTAGAAATTTAATATATTCCAAAGATAAACATTTAGCTTTGACTTAGTCACTGCACTTCTATTTCAAAGTAACTGGAATGAAACAACAGGAAGAAGACAGTGATTTATCTGGCCTACTTTAGGGTGAGTCTAATTATCTTCAAGTGTTACATTATTTCCACTGTTGACTATAAAAGGGAATAATTAATCGACTAATTCAGAAATAGGTGTCTAAAACAAGGTCAGCAGTAGTTGATTAGAAAACAAACTGATTAAATTATGAAAGAATTAACATGAACTTCAGCAATTATCCTAAAATCTTTCCTACAAATTTTGTTTTGTTTTTAATGCACTGCAACATGGATTTGAAACTAAACAGCAGTATTACTAAATGTATTCCTCACAAATGGGAGCAGGAGATCAGGCACTAATGTCTTATCTTTGGTGGCCAGCAATAGAACCCAAGGGAATCATGGAACAGCAACAGGGAAAGTCCAGGATGGATATCAGTTTCTGCACCAAGAGCATGGTCAGTCACTGGAACAGTCTCCACAGAAAAGTGGTAATTGCAGACATATGGTCTGAGTTTTGCGTGATCCCTCATGGAGTTGGGAATTGGACTCAGCAATGCCTAGGGGTCCTTCCCAACTCGGGACTTTCAACATGATTCTGTGATTCTAAATAACTACATAAATATCTTTACCTAGGCAAAGTAACAGGTAATGTATCAACATCATATACATAATCTGTCACCAATAAGATAAATTTGTATTGTAGAACTGAACATGGACCAGAAGACATGTTAAAGCCTGTGTGAAAAAAATACTAGCATTTAGCAGTCTATAAAACAATATCAAAGGTAGTACAGTCATTCACCATGAGTACTGAAGTTCTGGTGCCCAGTGTTGTCTATCACTTTCTATGCAGTGTGTGGGAACTTCTTCACAGTGAGGGTGACAGAGCACTAACACAGCTGCACAGAGAGGTGGTGGAGTCTCCTTCTCTGGAGATGTTCAAGGCCTGCTTGGACGCCTACCTGTGCAACCTGGGCTAGGGATCTGATTTGGCAGGGGGTTTGGACTCGATGATTTCTAGAGGTCTCTTCCAACCCCTACAATCCTGTGATTCTGTGAATCATGTATTCACAAGACCATAGAATCATAGAATCATAGAATGGCTTGGGTTGGAAGGGATCTCAAAGATATCTACTTCCAACCCCCCTGCCCAGATATGGTTGCCAATCACTAAATCAACACTAGATCAGTTTACCCAGGGTCCCACCCAGCCTAGCTTTGAACACCTCCAAGAATGAATAATCCAAAATACCTCTGGGCAATATGTTCCAGTTCCTCACCACCTTCAGAGTGAAGAACTAATTCCTAAAACCTGTGTACCTCAAAGTTGGACGGTTCGTTCAGAAGAATGCTGGACAAGTACTAAAATTATTGTTTCAAGTAAACTTGAAAATTATACAAATGTTACTGTGATTCAGCACATGGAAATTAAATACAATTAATAAAAGTTAGGTAAACATGGGCAGCGAAACTGTTGATGACCTTCCTTTCATCCTTTCATTATTATTATTATTTTTTTACATATGCAGAACATGTTTTTGCCTTTTTCTTTTATCTTTTTTATCTTTTTCTTTTATTTTTTTTATCCTTTTTTTCCCCAGTCTATATCCCTTACCTTTTTTATTATGCAATACACTCTTCCTAAAATAACGCACAATGTCATTTCATAACAAGGTAGGAATGTTCTGTTCCTAGCAATTTCTAATTCACTGCTCTGAATAGATGATTTACGCTTAATGCACAGCTTCTCAATATTTTCTTTTTATTCTCATTGGTCAAGGTATGGCCCCAAGCCAAATATTCTGCACACCATTTAAGCTCTATTTGGAAGGCAGAGTTATTGATTTTGTTATGGACTTTCTTGTAGCAATCTCCACTAATGTATATGAGCACTTCACAAATAGTTTGTCTTCACAACTCTTGGGAGTAAGGTTCCTGGAAAGGAAGGGAAGGTGACACTGAGAGATCATACTGTCACCTCAATACAGAACAGAACCATATAATACTTAAGGTCAGAGATACGCATTACATTTAAGTATCTGATATGAGATGACCTTATTAAAATTTCTATTTTTGTAGAAAAATTGCCACTACATAATAATTCATATGTTCAAGCATGGTATCTTCTGAGTTAAATGTTTTCTTTTTGAACGCAATCTTATTTTGAAATCAGTTAACAAGTCAGAGTCTACAAAGAACTTGAGTGCTAAAGAGTATGTTGACATCATAGCTCTGAAGTATAATTCATAATTGAAAGGAAGAATTGTAGAGGAGAGCTAGAGACATGAGAAGGTAAAATAAAAAATAAGTGCATAAGCAAAAAAAATAATCTGTCTATAGAACTACAAATAGTAGCTAAAATGGAGGAGACATTCACTAATGCATCACTTCTTTGAATTTTAGTTCAGAGATGAAAAGGCAGATGCAAATCTGTACCGATGTTCTACAGTGTATTGATTTTCTTTATAAGTACATACTAGGCTTAATTTTCATGTAGCTAATTCATAGAAATACTTTAATGAGAAGCGAAGTCTGAAGTGGAATTAAAATTTACAAAACTGTAGCTGTTTTTTTGTCCTTTGAAGAAGATTAGTTGTGTACATTTTACTTTAGGACATCTATCTACTACTGAAAACAAAATGATGGTGAAAAAACTGGACATTCCTTCAAGATGGGCATATATCGATCCTTTATATCTCCGTTTTTTAATGTTGAAGTTATGCTTAGTATATGTACAATATATATATTCACAAATACATAACATACACACATGTAACACCCAAAGTGTATCAGAAAGTATATGTAACATACATATATGTATATTTAAAAATATATAAAGACATATTTTCAGATCAAGTTGAGAGAACAAATGTACTTTATTTTCTTCTGCATTTTTAATATCTTTAAAAGAAATTACTGATGACTATTTTGGCTAATAACTATATTAATAGTATAGTTATTATTATACTTTAGTATAATCTTTTAGTATGACTATACTAAAATTTTGCCTAAAATGAGAAGAGATTTGAGCCATATTCTCTAGTGTCTCTCTGTTTCGCTCTCTACATTACATTTTTCTTATTAGAAGTTATTTATTTTAGAGTACTAAAGTGGGAAACAATTTAAAAAAATAGAAATAAAATTAATTTAGCATAATTTTTTTTGGAAATATATTTTTATGTCCCTGTTTACATAAATTGATTCAATTTTACAAAGATCAAACAAAAAGAAGCACTGAAATGTACTAACAGAACTTCTTGTAGAATAAGAACTGTAAGAAGTGTTGTGCAATGCACTCAAGAGACAGCAAAAGAGTTTATGTCACATATAAGTCATTATTTTCACTAAGAAGTATTTTTTTTTTTTTTGAAATAAATACATGAGTTAAAGCAAGTTCAAATTTAGTTAATGAGCAGGATTCTGGTGTGCAGCACAGGAATTTCTTTTTCAGTATCTAAGTTATCTTTCTTCCCTTTTTGTAATTTAATGGACCTGTGAAGACCTTCAACTTCTGCATTGATATTGACTTTCTCCCCAGATAAATCTTTCATTGATTTCACATTTAGCTTCACAATTAGTATAAGCTGGACACACTAGACTATTTTAATGAAATTTTTATTATAGTTTTGACTATAGTTTTGGTCTCATCTATTAGTGGATTGGGTATTCTCAAATTTTGAAACATCTTCCTTCACCTTATTCACATACTAAGTCTGCTTTTTCCTTCTTCTTAGTTATACTTTATTTTCCATGTTTCTAGGACTCTGAACCTTATTTTAGAGTACTTACCCAAGAGATACCTAGGTATAGCTATCCAGTCAAAAAACTATGTTAAGTAATAGCACCATATAGAACTTACATACAAGTCTATGTACTTTGATTGCATGAAAGCCCGCTTCTGGATGAATTGGCTGATGTCATTGCTAAGCGTCAACGGTTTAAGGACTGGTTTGGCCCAGTTCTGAGATGATTAGTGCGGGAGACCCGCAGACCCACTCCCCAGGAAAGGGGAAGGGGGAAAGAGAAAAGGGAAAAGGGAGATGAGCCTAGAAACAAAATAGCAGCAACGATCTGAGGAGGAAAACTAATTTACTAAATAAGATATCAGAAAGCAAAATAACACAATATAGTACTATATAATTGGAATTAAAGCTAATAAATCAAAGAAATTGAGCAAGAGAGAGTGTCCGATAAACCGAAGGCCTTACGCTAACGCTGAAGGCGGACGGCAGTGAGCACCCACTGCTGAGTCGATCCCAAAGGAAAGAACGTGTCCCGTGACTGCAGACAGTTTTTATCTTTCCCTCTGAGCGAAAATACGTAAAAATGCAAAGCATTGCGCAGTCCTCTGGGGAATGGAGTTCTTCTTCTCTTCTGAGACAGGTATACCTGGAACTATCGATGATCCAGGGAGCTGGAACATTAAATCCTTAACTCTTAATGCACTACATGATGTTATGATGTGGAATACCCATACCAAAAATCATGAAACCATGACACTAAGCCACTCTCCATCATATTTGAAAAGACAGGGCTGTCAGATGATTTCTCCAGGGACTGGATAAATAAAATTTAACTCCCATTTTTAAGAAGGGTAGAAAGGAAGGTCCAGGGAACTACAGACTGGTGAGCCTTGAATCAAAAAAATCAATGTGTAGAAACTTAACAGCAAAGTTTTGTTACTGTTAAGCAAAGTATTGGTTATTGGCAGTTATATTGGTTATATTTTCACATGTATAACACATTCATTACATTCACAATTTCTTTATCCAATGCTGGTGATTGCCCAACAGTCATAGCTGTATTTCAGTGTCATCCAGCATCCTTCTAGCATTCAGAACATCCACTATTGGTTCATTGTTAGACCTTGCGGGGTAATTTTATTTCCTCCCAACACTTCTTTTGACCCAAAGACTGCTGTGGAATGAAAGTACAATTGGAGAAATCTCTGCAGATTAGGAAGACAAAGTCTTGATGCTCTCTGTCACATTTTAGGCAAATTCCACCTCGTATGTGTGGACCCTCGCTATAATTGCTTCTTAAAATAAGTCACATCTCTGTGCCTAAGAAGGTCAGAATTTACCTTATATTACTTGGGTTTTTTGGTCATTATTTTTTTGTTTCCTTTTTTTTCAGTGTGTTTGCTCATTTTGTGTTCTTTTTTTGTTGTTGTTGTTTTTTTTTTTTTTTTTTTTTTTTTTAATTTAAGAAAAAGTTACAACCAAATACTGAAGTTCTTCCTCCCTTTGTGAGGAGTCTTAGCTGCTAACCTTGTAAGGATATTGGTGGAAGATTAATCATACACGTCTACATAATGTTCCTATTCTTTCACTTTCTACCTAGTGTTTGTAAACTATCAGGACTGAATTTAGAGTGTTAAAGATTGATTTTTATTTTGCTTTATACAAATAACCTTTGAGATCTGAAAGTCATTAAGACAGAATAGAGCCTGTAATCATCATGTAATAAAAATTATTATTCATTCTAGTACTAGATAATGATTTCAATGGCAGAAGTAATCATGTGCATTTAGGTGATCTTTTCTGTTTCGAGTTTTTTAAAAATGCTATTTAAAAACAAAAACAGAAAAACACCACCAACAAAAACACTTAGCACCAGTATTTGTATTATTCAATCTAGTTTTTCCTCATAGAAGCTGGTTCAGTGGCAATTACATTTAATAGAAATGTTACCTTGACTTCAGGAGATTCGTTCAAAGTGAGAGCAAAAAGCCAATTGAAAATTCTATGAACAAAAGTGTGTTATTTTCTCAACGGGGATAGCATGAATAACAATGTGTCATAAGAGAGACCATGAATAACTTATTATTCACTGGAAGGGAGAAGAACAGACTTTGAACTGTAGTAATTGCATTTTGTATGCATTTGCTCTTAACAGCTATTAAACTTGCAATTGCTGATTTGCTTTTTAAGTGCTATTAGACATATGTGTGAAGATTCACCATTCTTCAATTAACTGAAGAAAAGCTAAAGGTTACTAGTGCATCAGATTAGAATAGTTAAGAAATGTATGTCTAAAATTCATTGTAGTGAAATACAAATGTAGAAGAGCAATACTGTGAAAAAAGTCATTATAATTGCGCAGCAACAAAAGTAAGCAACCAACTAAAAAAAAAACTAAGCAAAACAAACAAACAAAAACAAATGAGAAAAAAAAAAAAGCAATCAGCAAAAGTCTCTTGAATGTTTCCCAGAATATCTTAAAAAGCTTAGTGGTATAGAAGTATTGTTTTGCTCATTATATACTTCTTTTCTAACAAAGTAAAATGAGAAAAAAAACAACCTTCTGCCTTTGGGAAGAAACAAACCAGGAAATTAAAGCATGGAAATACAAATACAAATATCAGAGATACGTACTTTGGTTTATATAACTTTGTGCTATGAGATCAAGCTTGATATTTGTATTTACTCCATATTTTCATATCAATATCATTAAATATAAATCTAAATTATACAATTTTTCTTCCTCAATTTCTTAAATACATATAGCAAAATATTATCTTACCAATATCCATATAATCTTTTCAAGAAATACAATGATGAATATTTCTAGGCAATGAAAAACCCTTTGCCTATAGTAGTAGATATTTGACTGTTTCATTTGAAAATGTTTTTAAAATCAGGAAACAATGACAGAAATATCTTTTATGCAAGTCATGCTCTGTTTTCTTTTGTAATACCTTTTCTGTTTTCTTCACTACCATGAAAAAGGGTAAGGAGAAGTGGAATGTTGTGGAGATACATTTAGAGAGCAGGACTGGAAGTACTGCTCAGCTTGTAATAACCAACATAGATTTATTAGCCATTGTAGGCCATAAGCCTTGTCAAGAGAAAGCGGGATAAGAGAATGTTTGGTATGAGGCATACTGTAGGTATCTGGTTTGATTAAACATTATTATTTAGTTACATATTAAACAATATAGCCTCTTAACATGAATACTATTGTGTAGCTATAGGTGAAAAAGGTATATAAGCTCATATTTGTGTATTGTTAGTGTGATTGTTAGAGGATATAAATAGATTGCAAGGGAATTTAATGGATTGTAATAGTCTGCAATAGTTTGTAACAGCTTAAATAAAAGGGCTTCTTACTTGCATCAAGCTGGAGGCCTTGTTTCTTTATTACTGGGGGAAGAAAATAAAAATACATCTGAAGCGACAAAATTTCCTCAGGAGCATGAGGAGAATACTTCATTGCTTAAAATAAATTCTTACTGGAATTTTTTATCACTTACAGACCTTCAACATCAGTATGTCTGTATCCCCACCAGGACAGTAAGTAACTAACGGGATGCTTGGAAAAGAACTTACATCTATATCTTGACATACAAATAAGCATATTATTCTTTTGATGTGTGAAAATCTGAGATCTGTTTCATTTCTGCTAAATGTAATAGATATTTGTGCTTTGTATGAACCTGTACATCATATGTAGCTTTATGTTGACTTTTATATGTTATCATTGTTATTGCTAAGAGCTCTGTGTATGAAAAAAGTGAGCAATATGGAGATGAGAATCTAAAAGTTGAATAACACCATTTTTACTGCCTACCTCCAGATGTGTGGCTGTAGTAAATATTGTCAAGGAAATTATCAAAATCTGTCAGAAATTTCTTCACTCTATTTTAATGCAGATATATTTGGTATTTTCCACCTTATTTCATGCTTATTTTATTTTATTTTTTGCTTTTTCTTTAGTATGAAATTGAAAGAATTTGAATATCTTACTGATACGAATGAAAAAAATTATTAGCTAGTATATTAGTATATGCACACCTAGCCAGAAAGTATCTATTATTTTAATTGCCATTTGAAGTTTTAGGTAAACAGCTTTGATGCAACAATGCTTGCAGGTATTTGACTTTCAGACAAAATGCAAACACTGAGTTTGTTACCTAGTTGTCTCTGTCTCACATCAGTCTTTATGATGAATGGAATAGCCCAGAGCTAGCTACTAGACACAATGAAACAAAACAAAAGAAAAACCATGTATAAAGTCTGTCTTGGTCAGAGGGAAAGACAATATAATTCAGTATGCTGATTATAAATAATTTAAAATCGGTACCTAGTGGTGAGAAGAAACTTCAACAAGTCCTGAGTTTTGTTTTACTTAATGTATTTTGGTGTATTTGTCTTCTATAATCTCTCCCAGTTTCACTTTGATCGAACTTCAGTTCCACACAAAACGAAGAACTCCAGATCTTATCTTTATATGTTATTCAAGGAATCATTGCATTTTTGCTGGCTTTGAACCCACTTGCTACTTCTTTCAGTTGCCATTTCCTAATTCTTTTGCATTTGAAAAAGCAAAAAAAAAAATCCAACAAAAACAATAGTCTTGAAACATAAACCAATGTCTAATGACACTGAGGAAGGATACCTAGCTGTTCTTCAGAGTTTTACGAAGTTCTACTTAATCACTTTCTGAGCGAAAAGTGTGAAAACAGCACACATTTGGCATCTAGTAAAATTTATGTAATAAAGAAAATGTGACTTTCGTATTGAACTAATAATATTTTCCAGTTTTGGGTCCCAAAAGAACACTACTATCATGTAATGAATGTGAACATGGCGGGTAAAGATTTACAGTTTTGCCCACTAAGAGCTTCATTACACCTTTTCACTGTAACAGTAGTTATCTATAATCTTGTCAATTACTATCTATTTATTTTAGCTTTTGCTTAGCTTTGTGCAATTGCGTGAAATAATCTTACACAATGTACCTATTAGATGTATACATATATTTGTAACAAACAGATAGTACTTAAAAGCAGCTATACTAAGTGTTGTGAGCTATGTGGGACCTTACACTGAAATGCAATGTAATGGAGTACAAGCACAAATTGATAGCAGGAACTTTGAAAATATAAGCACAGGACTGTACCATGGGCTCCAAGGGCATAAGCATTCAATAAGCAGTTGTTTACACAGCTCTTGGAAGTTGCATTAAAACAAACAAGCAAACAAACAAACAGACAAACAAAAATTTTACGGCTAACAGAGAAAAATACAAGATTTATTATGAAATAAACAGTATATAGTAAGTTGTATGTAATCTTTACTGTAAAAAAGGTGTGAAAATAACCATAGATGATTCATAGAATAAGGAGGAAGAAACCAGCTACTCCCAGCATAATGCTCAATTCAGCTGAAGCCAGTGACCACAAGGTATATGAAGGCACTGAAAGATTGAGTATAACAACAGAGGAAGGAGTAGCAGCTTCAAGACTAGTGTGTACATCATATTAACTGTATAAACTGTAAGTACTAGTGTAACTGGACTAATGATAACTCATGATTAGATGGATCTACAGTAAGACTAATAATAATTCTTAGTTTTCCATATACGTTTTGGTCCTTGCCCCACATAGAATGCATTAGTTGTAACATGACAAAATGATGGAGACTTTGTTGACATATAATGCAAAAAAGTGTTGTGAAGAAGATTGCATCCTACTTCTTTACTCATGGGGAAATGAAAAGAGTTGACCATTTAAGCATATAAGTTCATAAGCATTTAAGCTCATTTAAACACATAAGTTCAGTGTTTCTCACATACACAGAATGTTGGGGGAACATTTAAAATAAAATCTATGTTAGCTGTGGAAAGAATCTATGTGATAATCAGAGCTATATAAAACATAGTTTAGGACTTTAGTATATGCCTCAAGTGAGATTCATAAGTCCAATGAATCCTGAGCAAACTTTAGATGTTTAGGTCTCAGAAAGCAACTTAGAATGAATGACTTCTTCCTGAAGTGCTTAATTCAAATTTGAATCAGTGCATATACATTGATCCTTAGTTTTTCAAGTAAAGAAGTGCAGGTTTTCTCAGCAGAATATCATTCTGGACATGCAGATACATGTTTTCTGCTGTATCGTCAGAGACTTGTTCCAGAGAGCTGCCTGGACTTCATCAAAAGAATGAGAACAAAATCTTCCATGGTGTTACAGTTTATATTTTTTCCCCTATAACCTCCTCTGTAAGCTTCCCTTATAGAGTTTAGCAGTCTGTTCACCAATGCCACAAAGTTCAGCACTTCACAAAGTCACAAAATTGTAGAGGTTGAAAGAAACCTCTAGAGATCAGGTCCATATCCCTGCAAAAGCAGGTTCCGTACAGTATGTTACACAGGAATGGGGCTTGAACATCTCCAGTGATAGAGACTTCACAACCTCTCTGTGCATCCTGTTCCAGAGCTCCATCTCACTGACAATAAATAAGTTCTTCCTTGTGTTATTATGGAACCTCATGTGCTCCAATTTCTGCCCTTTACTTTTTGTTCTATTCCTGGAAGCCACCAAAAATAGTATGCCCCCACTGACTTGAGTTCCACACTTTAGATATTTATAAACAGTTGTGAGATGTCCTCCTAGCCTTCTCTTCTCCAGGCTGAACAAATCCAGGTTTCTCAGCCTTTCCTTGAATAGGAGATGTTGCAGGTAATTAATTATCTTTGCAGCACTCAGTTGGATCTTATCAATGAGATAAGTCTGTCTTTCTTCTTTGTTACTAGGGAGCCCATATATAGACACAGCGTTCCAGATCCAGTCTTACTTGCGCAAGCTGATATGTAAATCATTTGTAGAATGAAAACCAAGTATGCTATAAAAGTATCTATTTTTTTCATCCTGCTTGGAAAGAAATCTCACATAGATGCCTGAATTCCAACCATTTTCCCATAATTTTGCTCATCCCTGAATAAAATCGTCCTATTTAAAAATGAGGAAAGTCATGGTGTAACCAATATTTTGAATAAGATATGCCAACTACAGAATTTTTCAGTAGCTATATCGAATTTATATGACATTAAATGTACAAATCTGAAACCTTCACTTTCTGGGTACATAACTTGGAATAAAATATTCATTGTATACTACTCATGATACCTTTGTTTTTCTTTAACTATCATTTGATTTGCAATGTTCTAGAAGTCATATCAGTAGGATCCCAAGCTTACAACTGCTATTCTAGCAGTAAAAAAATTGGGGTTAAGCTTCTGTTACTTGTTTTTCTCTTATTCCCATAAATCTCATTGTCAGCACTGGGAGTTATCTCAAAGTAAATGGCAAACCACTACAGTCTTAGTGGTTATACAATTTAGTAGAAAATGAACTGTATGAATCTGAATCCCTTCAGAGTGGTGTGAAAGCTTAAGCCAATTATCTCTTTTTCTGGATGAGTGCTTAAGCCTCAAACTTGAATGCAAAAGTCAATAGATTCTATCTTTGTTTTACAAGGCGTAAACCATCCTCATTTAAACATCTTCTTAAAGAAAAAGACTATATATACAAAATCCCTTTGGGCAAATATTTTTGCTCTGCAGATGAAGTTATGATTCCAATAAACATTCAGCAGCTGTCAACAAATGTCAATAGATGACAGTTTTTCCACATAGAGTAATTCAGTTATGTACCTTTGCTTCATATGCACTTCCATCTCAGAGGCCGTTTTGTCAGACTTCCCCTCTGCCGCTATCTGTTGCACAACAAGAAAATTTAACTGAACACTGGTGGGAAGGTTCAACCTTTACTGCTGTACCACCATCATCTGCCTCTGACTATATGGGACAACAGAATAAAACAGGAAACATCATTTTTGGAGCAAACCTCATAGTGTAAGATTCCTTGCTTATAGCTGATAATATGTAAATACCTTTCTGAGACTCAAAAATACAACTACAGAATATCACAGTACCACTCTTTTTATCATTTGTGTATAAGGTCCAGTTTTAACTTCATGCTGGGTTTGGATGGGGAGAAAAAGTTTGTCTAATCCATAGTGTTCTGGAAAATCTGAACATGTGACTCAAAAGCTACCCTGTGCTAAAGCTAGAGTCCAGTATGGATAAATGTGGAGTCAGGCTCTGTAAGTACCATTGTATTTATTTAATCTATATTTATTTGCCAATATCTGAGGTTGCTCTATTAAATAAATAGACAGATTTTCTAAAATAATTTAGAGAGTCACTGTATCACAATTATGTCCAAGAAATTTTTCTATTCTGTGTTTAAACTTTCTCACTGTCCTAGAGAACTCTGATGCTCCATTTTAGCATTTGTATTTTTCCATTTTTACATGTCTAAATTCATAAATGTGTTATATTTCAATAGACAACTTTATGTTATACAGGTCATCCTATAAATATGGTGCTTATATTTCTCTGCAATTTGCTATTGTAGATATTACTGGAAAACAAACAAAAACAAACAAACAAACAAAATTAAACAGTCATAAATATTTCATTCCTCTCAAGGAGTTTAAACTAGGCTCATAAGTAAACCTGTGGAAATGTCCAGAATTCCTGCACACATTGTGAATTTTCACCTTTAAGTACTTTTGAATATACTGAATTTTAACTTCTGAGATTTGATTTTGGGGAAAATAATAACTCCAATTTTATGCTTCCCAGTGTGAATAAGTTAATATTAATTAACCTATTAAGCCTGTGTAGTAAGTCCAAAGTTCATTAGCTCGATTTGGAGATTGGCTTTCGTAACTGAAGCCTTATTTGGTGACAGTTTACAAAGTAAGTACAGATATCAAGCAGAGTGAAATTTGCAAGCCTGTGAAAAAATTGTCTGTAAGGACACCTTGTTTGCATGCCTGTGCATAACTTGGACTTGTTCAAGAGCCTCTCTTATCTCAAGTGGAAAAACAAACAAACAAAAAGCAAAGTACTTCACTGCCTTGAGAGTTTGTACGTCATGAAATGTCTGAAATTGACACATATGCTTATGTCTTTTGAAGATAAAGAAGAAAGCTCATGCAGATTCATTGAGTCTGAATAGGAATGCATTGTAATTGAATAAATAGTTTGAATGGAAATTGATTATCAAATTAATTGCTTTAAAACAAAATTTAAAACAAAAAGCCTTCAATATATAAAGTAGTAACTTTCAAAATATTATCATTGCACAAATGCATCTTAATTCAGTTTTCCTTGTTTGCTTACTGTTTGTTTATTTGTAAAAATCAAAATGCTAAAAATTATGTTTTCAGGGCCTTTGAAGTAGGTTGGGATGTATTATAATGTTTAAGATGGGAAAAAAAAAACAACTTTTTCCACTTATTTATGTTTAGCAGACTTAAATGGACAAAGATTTTAAACCAGTTGTATATGAGATTTATATGCTGACATAGTGTTCAACTGAATAACACAGAATTGTGATCAAAAACATTACAGGGATTATGCGTTGCATGTATATTCATTTTGTCGAGTAATTGAAGAACAAATTTTCCTTTCATTACTTTTTTTTGTTTGTTTTTGTTATATTTGCAAAACAGTACTAAAGTGAATAATTGCAAAAATGTTATACCACATGATATTCCAGCTACACTGCTGCAACTGGAGTTTGTAAAGGTCTACTCTAATTTCCATTGTTTTGATGGCATGATTCCATGAAGTGTGGACAGAACAAGATAGATCTGTTGATGAAAAGTAGTGAATTTAATGACTTTTCAAGTTTGATTTCTAAGATAACACAGAATCACAGAATTGTAGGAGTTGGAAGGGATCTCTAGTGATCCTCTAGTTGAACCCCCCAGACAAAATAGGTTCCCTAGCCCAGGTTGCACAGGTAGGCATCCATGTGGGTCTTGAATGTCTCCAGAGAAGGAGAATCCACAACCTCTCTGTGCAGCCTGTGCCAGTGCTCCATCACTCTCACTGTGAAGAAGTTCCCACACACATTTGTGTGGAACTTCCTATACATCAGTTTGTGGCCATTTCCCCTTGTCCTATTACCACACACAGCAGAGAGGAGTTCAGCCTTGTCCATGTAGCGTTTGACAATGCAAATCGTTTATTACAGGTTCTAACATCCCTTATATATGTTCACAAGTTTTCTCTTTTAACTTTCCCACCCACCTTTACATGTCAACGAAATACTCCCCAAACACACCTTAACCATGCATACAGGCATTAATCCAACCAGGATCATGAGTCGTTCCAAGCCATTCTTCCTCCAATCAAGGTCTGCCATCACACAGCTTACTTTAACTTGTTTTCCTTCTCTTCTGGAGTGCCCTTGGTTCTCAGCCTTCCATTCTTAGGCTGTCTATTTTGCCCCACATCTTCTGCTCTGAATATACTTTCTTGTATTCCCACACGTTCCTTTGCCTCCTGCTCCTTAGATATTTATAGATGTGGATCAGATCCCCTCTGAGTCTTCTTTTCTCAAGGCTGAATGCATCTAGTACTCTCAGCCTTTCCTCACATGAAAGGTGTTCCAGGTTCCATGAGAGGTATCATCTTTGTAGCCCTCTACTGGACCCTTTCAAAGAGATCCCTGTCTTTTCTGTACTGGGGAGCCCAGAACTGGACACAGTACTCCAGGTGAGGCCTCACCAGGGCAGAGGAGAGGGGGAGGATCATCTCACTTGACCTGCTGGCCATGCTCTTCTTAATGCACACCAGAATCCCATTGTTTTTTTTTTGCCACCAGGGCACACTACTGGCTCATGGCCTACCTGTCATCCATTAGGACATTCAGGTCCCTCTCCGTGGAGCTCCCCTCCAGCAGGTCATTCCCCAGCTTGTGCTGGTGCATGCAGATATTCCTCCCTAGGTGCAAGACTCTACACTTGCTCTTGTTAAACTTCATCTGGTTCCTCTCTGTCCACCTCTCCAGCCTGCCCAGGGCAGTCATTAGTGCCTTAGCTTCCCCTCACTAGAGAAAAAAAACTCACTAGAACATTTATTTTCTTCCTTGGCGTCAGTGTACATAAATTAACACCTAATTAACTTCCAAATTCCCTCGACTTAAGTAAGGAACTTTATTTTATTGCCAAAGGTCAATTAATAGTCAACTGAGAGAGTTGCACAACAGACAGACCACAAATAACTCCTTTAAAGATCATATTAAGGACAATAGTTGATATGAAATTCTGTGAAAGAATTTTTAGTAACATTTAGAAAAAACAAATTAATAAAATTTGGATGACAACAGAGAAAAAAAATGTGGAACTATGTGAAAAAGTAACATTGTGCCATCTCATTCATTTCTATTTGAATCTATTCAGTAATTCTAGTGACAAAAATAGTTTATCTATTTTGTTACAATCAATAGCTTATAAAAGAACAATAAGCTCAATACTGTCAGGGTTCCCATTTTTACTAAAACGTGATTGATTATGATTTGTTTTGCTAAGCAATAAAAAGAACAATAGCAAAAACAACAACCCCAACACATTTAAATAGCCAATCCCAAACTCGATTAGAAAAATGTTAAATGAACCCAGATGATATTTTCATTGATATCTAAAAATAAAGAAAACGCTCAGGAAATTATGTATGAGACATAACTGGCATATCATGTACTTCAGTAATGAATAATTATAGCATGCTATCAAATATTACATAATCAAAAGAAGTAGCATTTAATAAGATTTATAAGACAGAAACAGTTGTGCTTTAATCTGGCAGGCAGTGAAACACCACACAGTCATTTGCTCACTTTCCCCTCCCAGTGGGTTGGGAGAGAATCGGGAAATAAATAAATAAATAAATAAATAAACAGACATAATGTATTGAGACAAAAACTATTTCCTAAGACAGGAAAGGAAAGAAAAGGAGAATAGCAATACTAATGATGATAATATATATTTACAAAACAAGTCATGTTCAACACAACTGTTCGCTATGCACAGTCCCCAAGACAATTCCTCACAATTTTAAAAGCACTTTTCACAATCTATCATATATTATTCCATATCCTTTTGGTCAGTTTAGGTCAGCTGTATGGATTCTGTCCTTTCCAAGCTCTGTGTGCTCCTTCACCCCTCCTCGCTAGCAGGACAGTACAAGAGGTCAAGACACCCTAAGCTATGCGCAGCAACTGCTTGGTAAGAACTAAAACATCAGTGTGCGTTATCAACATTGATTTTTCCTCAAAAACAACAACCCTCTGTCCAGATGAAGATAGGAGAACAGGTTAATCTAAATATGATTTGATGCTTGTGTCACAGGTTAAGTGATTTATTCTGTTCACTTGAGACTTAACATCAAATCAACCTAATGATCTTTATCATTTGGAAGTTGGCTATGCAGACAAGATAGTAAATTTTATTTTAAAGGGAAGAATCCATTTAAAATGCTTTCTATAATTTCAGTAAACCTAGTCTTCTCATTGCATTCATAGTGCAAAATAATGCCATTGTTACAAAAAAAGCCATGCATTTCTGCCTGATTCCCTTTATAAATCCTATAATTCATATTTCATTATTTTAATTATATAAAATTACTATATTCTGCTTCTCTCTTTTTTGAGGATTTCAATATTTTAAAATTATTAATGAACAAGTCTTAGTTGACTTTCTCCGTTGTTTTCATTGCTTGTTTTTTTCCATAATAAAGTTTTATTATTTGAATTGCACTACTGCCTTGTTCTACTTACTCCTTTCTCAAACTTCCAGATCATGTCAGCTGATGGTCTACATTTTTTGTTTTTATAATGGCATAGTTTGCACATAGGATTATTGCTGATTATTATTCTGTTTCAGTTAATACCTCATTTATTTACCAGTGTAGGACTACGTAGACTATTATGCTTTGTCTGATTTTCTGATATGTTTCTTCTTTCTCTTTTCCACTATAACTTGTTATTTATGATTCTGTCAGATCAATAAAATCATTGAATCATTCACTATTTCACCTTTTCAACCACACTAGATTCTTAAAATTACACTTATTTTTGGCTTTGGCAAAAATAAATAAAAAAAAAAAAAAAAAGGAAAAGGTGTGATGTTATCAGCTACTTCATATTACTTAAACATCATGCATTTACTTCATACTGGTCTTACAGATTTAGTCCAGATTTTAATTGGTCACTTTCACATTGAGTACCAAGATCTAACTTTGTTAAATTCTTTATTACCACTTGTTAGTGCTTGAGGTTCATCTTTTATTTAAATTGTGAACTAGGCTCTTAAAAAAAATAAAAATCATCACATTTTCTTAGCTAGTCCTTTAGCATTTGGTTGTTATTGCTTTAATCTTTCACTGGACTGGACTACTCACACCCCCCTGCAAAAGCCAAATCAAGCACCTGCTCAATTTTTGATGTACTACTACTATATTGGAAAGATTAATTATTAGTTAAAAGAGGAATCTGAATGATCCTTCTGCATGCAAGAAAATAGATTACCTAGTAGTTTAGTGAAAAAAAGAACTTTTCTCTCTTTCTCTAACACATTTAAGAACTAAATAATATTGAAATTTATTCAGGAGAGGCTGAAAATTTCTTGCAACCAGTATATATGAAAAGATCAGACTATATTAGTTATTATATAATGTTCAACATCTACTCTCTTTTCTTTTATCTATAAGAGTTGTACAATCAGCCATTCAATCTACAAGAGATTTATTGATGTCACTTGTTCTCCTTCACTGCTTCAAGGAATCAAATGGAAATGTTGCACACTTACTTTTTGGTTTATTTTAAAAAGCTATAGAAAACAACTGTAGTGTGTACTATCAGACTTAGCACATACTCCGTAAAATTACAGATGACACAAATCTAGGCTGCAATTCCAAATAGTTGTGATGCAATTCACAGGAACTTTGATAAACAGCAGAAATGAGTTACCAAAATCTCAGGATGTTTAGCAAAGGGAAATGCAAACTCCTGTTTCTAGAAATAAGTAACTCCAGGCACAGGCCAGGAGTCAATTGGCTGGAAAGCAGCTTTTCAGAGAAAGACCTCTGGGTCTTGGTGGACAAGAACCTGAGCATAAACCAGCAATGTTCCCTGGCCATGAAGAAGTCCAACAGCCATCTGTATTACATTAGGAATAGTGTCATTAGAGGACTGAGGGATGTGATCAGCTCTGGTGAAGAAACTTGCAGTTCTGGGTCAAGGTCTAGGAATTATATGATGAGATCCACCCTGCATCTTCTGTGAGGTGAAAATATCTGATCTTCTTCAGTCTTTCTTCATAGGGCAGGTTTTACAGCCTTTTGGTAATCTTTGTGACTCTGCTTTGGATTCTCTCCATTTCATATTTATCTGTATTAAATTACAAGAACCAGCATCATACAGAGAATACGAGGCACAGCTGAGTTATAGTAGTCTTTGTAAGCAGTTACTGTGTTCACTTATAAATATTTGGTATCACATTTCCATTTCAGTGCTAGTGTTTAATATACAGATACAATAAACAAACAAACAAATAAATAAGTCATTTACATGACTTTTGAAATCTAAAGTTCTTAATATATAGGAAAAAGATTGTTGACTGGTTATACAACGTATATATATATATATATATATATTTTTATATATTGATATATATTTCATAGTATTTAGTAGAATGTGTTTTGCTTTTTGCCTTTAAAATTTTTTTCTAAGCACCACAAGTGCTTATAAAAGAATAAGTTCTGAAATTTTCATTATACTTCTTTGAGTTTCTAAAGATCACTTGTCTTGGTGTACCATTTTTCTCTAGTCTATGGGTATTTGCTTTAAAGAGTTTTCAGTACAGTCATAGTCCTTTTTCCTTTTTGAAGCGGCTTCTACAAGAATAATTTTCTCAGAAAAAGAATACAGTTAAGGAACTATAGCTTCTGAAAAATTGAAACCACAGGGTAGCATCTACTGTCTAACCTGCTCAGTGATATCAGCATTAATATGAGTGTCCAAAAAAAAAAAAAATTCATCACCTTCATGATGATGCAGGAATGAAGGACATTAGAACAGGATCTTGCAAGTGAGGAACTGTTCATATAATAAATTATTATATTTTGTACAGACACTAATTTTCTGTATTTTGTTGCTACAAAAGACCTTGAGATAAAATAGGAAGTCTGTTCTGAAAGTAATTCCTCCTATTTTATTATGTTGTCCCACGAAGTCAGAGGCAGATGTTAGCGATATGGCAGCAGAGGTTGAACCTTTCTACTAATAATCCATTAAATTTTGTTACTGTGTGACAGATGGCAAAAGAGAGACAGTTTGACAAAATAGTGTCTGACATGGAAGTGGATATGAAGCAAAGGTGTGTAATTGAATTCCTCTATACAGTAAAGAATTGCACCCACTGACATCCACTGACACTTGCTGAATGTTAGAGATCAAACAGTGGATGTCAGCGCAATGAGGTTGTGAGTAATATGTCTCATCAGTGGCAACTTTTCCCTACCAATGACTGTCACTGAAGCTGTGAAACAGTGGGTCGTCTCCACTCCTGCAGATTTCTACAAATGAGGCATGCAGGCTTTTGTTTATCACTGATAAAAATGCATAGCTAATGGTGGTGACTATGTTGAAAAACAGTGTTTTGTAGGCAAAAATTTACTTCATCAAATAGTATTATTGTGCTCTTTGCATCTGTTGTAATTTCTATGAAAATAGGAGGCACTGCTTTAAGAGTGATCTGTGTATGTTTGACATTGATACAAATACCCTTTGGGAAATAAAAAATTGCAAATTTCCTGGCTCTGACAGCTAGCAATTAGTTGTTTCTGGCAGAAATGTTATGTCATAAGTTTTGTTATACTTCAGAAGCACTCTTCTGTACCACATATCACACTTCAGAATTGAATGAATTGTGTCAGGAACTTTGAATATTGTATATAGAGAGATGTCTATTCATTCCATATGATTATATTCTTGGTCTTTCTGAATTTCATATGCATGGACAGTAATATAACATGGATTTTTAATATTAAATATTATTAAACATTGCTAATACTGTAGTTCAGTTTTGTACAACAAGCTCATACACAGTACTCAAGTTACTACAATAGCAGCAGCACTGACGAGAACTTTCTATGAATATTTATGAATTAATATATTGAATATATTGTCTATTTTCTCTTTAAACTACATATTAGGAAATACCTTATGTCTTTATCTTTGTCCATTTTTGCCCTCATTTTCTACTCTCAAGGTATTTTACTGGAAATTTCAACATTATCATTATCACATGTATGGATTATGTTCTCTTGCAGATCACTTTCACGGTTGTATCTGTCATTTGGATTGTTTTAACTGCTATCTACACAATTAGCTTCTCCCTCTTTGTTGCTAGTACAGATCAAATATACCTTTCCTAGTAGAAATATCCACTGGGAGTGGGGAATGAGTGAATGACTGCCTGTTAGGTTGAACCACACCTGGTAACATTTTTTTATTTTTCAAAAATACATCTGTTAGGATTCAGTTTATTTGGACAATGTCATGGTTTTGTGATTTTTAGTATTGGTATTCCGCATCATAACATCATGTAGTGCATTAAGAGTTAAAGAGTTAATGCTCCAGCTCCGTGAATCACTGATAGTTATGGGTATACCTGTCTCAGAAGAGAGGAACTATGTTCCCCAGAGGACTTTGTGTTGCTTTGTATTTTTATGTTTTCTGCTCAGAGGGAAAGACAAAAACTGTCTGCGGTCATGGGACACTCTCTTTCCTTTGGGATCGACTCAGCAGTGTGTGCTTGCTGCCATCCGCCTTCAGCGTTAGCGTAAGGCCTTCGGTTTATCAGCCAGTCTTGCTCATTTTCTTTGATTTATTATCTTCAATTCCAATTATATTGTATTATATTGTGTTATTTTACTTTCCGATATCTTATTTAGTAAATTAGCTTTCCTCCTCAGATTATTGTTGTTGTTTTGTTTCTAGGCCCTGGAAATGGCCCTTTTCACGTTTTCCTTTTCCACTTCCCCTTTCCTGGAGCATGGGTTCATAGGTCCCCCACACCAATTGCCACAGAACTGGGCCAAACCAGCCTGTAAACTGTTGACATCTATAGCCATAGATGCCTGTGGTAGAGTTATCCATGCGCCAAGGATCTTGATTCTTGATCAAAGATAATAAGTTCAATATCATTAATGGAATTCAGAGAACTGCACTGCTGACTAAATAAATATTTTTGCTTTAAAATAAAATGAATAGGCTGTATTGGATGAAGGTTGTGTTAAACTTACCTGCAGAAAGCCTACTAACATTTGAAGCAAGTGAGGATTAAGAACTGTGTGACTGACAGTGTCTTATAACACCATAAAAGCCAATAAATATCTATATGTGAGTGTAATTAAGTTCTAAACGGCTAATTAAGTTCTACGGCTTTTATTGGATACCTTTAGGTATATATATGTGAAAGAATGCCTCTGTAATTGAATGCATTAGATAGGTTTATAAAGAAAATGCCAAGGTTAACACTTGCCAGAAACTAATAGCGTCTGACCAAATTCTTTAGTATAATATACCATCCCTGAAAGGTATAACATTTAATATAAAATTTACTTATTTGAAGATAGTTTATGTTACAGGAGGTTTTAAAATTAACAAAGTAGAAATGGTTTTGTGGGGAGAACAAGAGAAGTAATCCTCCCCCTGTATTTGGCCATGGTGAGGCCCCACCTCAAGTAATGTGTACAGTTTTGGTGCTCCACAATACAGGAAGGACATGGAGGTGCTGGAGTAGGTCCAAAGAAAGGCAACAAGGCTTGTGAAGGGCCTAGAGAATATACTCTACAAGGAGAGACTAAAAGAACTGGGCTTGTCTAGTTTGAGAAAGAGGAGGTTGAGGGGAGACCTTATTGCTCTCTTCAGATACCCAAAAGGTGATTCAAGTGAGAGCGGAGTTGGTCTCTTCTCACTGGTAACAGGTGAGAGGACAAGGGGAAATGCCCTTAAGTTGTGCCAGGGGAGGTTTAGGTTGGATAGCAGGAAAAACTTATTTACAGAAAGGGTTGTTAAGCACTGGAATGGGCTCCCCAAGAAGGTGGTTGAGTCACCATCCCTGAATGTCATTAAAATCTGTTTGGATGTGGTGCTCAGGGACATGATTTAGCAATGGGTTGTTAGAGTTAGGGTAGTATGGTTAGGTTGTAGTTGGACCCAATGATCTTGAAAGTCTTTTCCAACCTGAACAGATATATGATTCTATGATAATACAGCAATCTGCTTTCTAAAAATATATCAATGATGTACATTACACACTGATAAACACATTTTGGCTTTAACAGACATCCCAATACATTTCTTGGAGTACTTCTCAGCTGCTTCACCCAACAGTATAATGAAAACAAAATAAGAGGGTTTTTTTGTTGTTGTTGTTTTGTTTTTCAGAAACCCCATTTGGACATCTACAGTGCTGAACATGTGAGTTCATAGACAAAGCTATGAGAATCACCCCTTCTGCTTCAAGCCAAATGGCACAGAGTAGCTAGCAAATCCACACACTGAGAAACATATAAAAGGCTTAGTAAAGTACATGCAAAAGTTATAATGTGTGATCAAAGAATCACAGAATTGTAGGGGTTGGAAGGAACCTCTAGAGATCGTCATGTCCAACAGCCCTGCAAAAACAGGCTCCCTAGACCAGATAGCACAGGTAGGAGCCCAGGCAGGCCTTGAACATCTCCAGAAAAGGAGACTCCACAACCTCTCTGTGCAGCCTGTGCCGGTGCTCCATCGCCCTCACTGTGAAGAAGTTCTTACACATATTTGTGTGGAACTTCCTATGCTTCAGTTTGTGGCCATTTCCTCTGTGCCTGGAAAATTCAGTATGTAAACAGGAGTATTTACTTAATGAGGATTAATTTTCACATGTAGATATTTAGTGTCCTTTGAGGATGCTTTGCATATCCACCATGGTGTTCAACAGCTTAAAGAGGAATATGTGTCCTCTGTAGGTGATGTTTCCATATCTTTTAAACCCATAAATATGTCTTGGATATCCTAGGGAGATTTATATATGAGTAGACATTTAAGTGAAATGGTTTAAATAAAATGGAGTATAAAATCATACTGATGAAGCTATATGTCAGGGATGTTGAAGTCTCAGGCACCTAATTCATTTTACATTAAAAGACAACAAGATTAAAAAACAGATTGAAAAGAGAACATAATATAAGTCTTACCCCTTTTTAATCCTCTGCTGCAAATTACTGTTTGATCTATATCTCTTTGTTTTGGCATGTGTGTGTCAAGAGAAAAACAGTCCCTCTAGTTTTCTTGTACTTTTGCAGCTTCTACACTCTCTTGAAATATGGGAGTTTTGTTTCTGAACCATCTTATGCAAAAGTCTATATTTACTGAGCCTTTCTTCATGACATCACAAATGAGCACTTTAACTCTCAATGATTTCTGAAAGAAATGGGATGAAAGGCAGTGAACATGCCCTTTGACCACTAATTGAATGGCTCCTCTGCTTTAAGATAATTTCTCATTGACAAACTATACTGAATTCTGAGCAAAATTCAGACTTAGTTACTGTGTTTTATTCCTAAAAGAATATAAACCAAGCAGTAACAAAACAAATGTCTAGACACAGAATTTAAGGTTACCTCAGATGTTTTTTATTCTTATCTGTTATATATATATTTTTTTCACATATATATTTATATATATTTATCACAGTTTGGCAAGTTAATGTCTGAGGACTTTTGATGATTGTGTGTGAGAACTATTGGTGATAGGTGGACAGTTGGACTGCATGATCTTGTAGGTCTTTTCCAACCTTGTTATTCTATGATTCTATATGATTTATTACTTGACTGATTATCTGTTAAGGAATACTTGGAATAGATTGGCAAACATAAAGTGAATACTTCAAAATGAACACCTCAGGTAGCAAGCTGGTGTGCTATGTATTATCACTGCCTCAGATCTTCATTAAGAGGAGTTTCATGTTGAAGATCAAGTCCCTTCTTTTTGGAATTATATGTACATGTTTTCTTACCACAGACTTCTCCCTCCTTGTTGGGAACCAGGTAAAGTTTAACAGCTGTCCAATAATTTCTCCAAAAGTCAGGTAATATCAAGAAGTCTCTTGCTATTATGGTTGGACAAACTTTTATCCTATCCTATTCACAGAGCTAAGGCTGTAGAAGAGCAGGAAATATACACCTCAGTGCTTGATAGTAGTTAGAGAGAATAAAACTTTATCTCAGCCAAAATGAGCACTGACAGGTCCTAAGAATCCCCATTGCAAAGTCAATATGAAACCTATTTTCTCGTACTAGGAATAAAATAATATTTTTAATACCAGTAGTAATAATAATGAAGTAATAAAAATCACATTTAATGATTTATAAAATCATTCACAATAGGATAAATAGTTCCTTGGCTCATAACTGAAGTAAGAAAATTACAGTTTTATTGCTGCAGGAGTCTGATCTGGAGAAAAGCACAACTTACCTCAGGACATTCAATGTGTTTATCACGAGGATGCAAATCAAATAGAACTGCCTGATTTTGTTACCATTTCCTATTGATTCTTGCTCCTTGATTACAAAGGATTGTGTATTCAGTGTTTATGCTATATATATATATAAGAAAAAGTACAAAATTTGAACAGAATTTTTGCAGAAGGAAATATTTATTCCTGATGAAAAAAATAAAATCTTTATTTTAAATTACAGATAATTCTTCACAACTTGTGTGAACAGAAGTGATTATAGCAGGGGGATATCTGAATAAATAGAAAAAAGAAGAAGATAATTCCATAAAACATTAAACTGAGAAGGAAAAAAACAACAACACAAATTGTTTTCATAGAAAGTAGCAATTGTTTAAAAACTTACGAATGAATGCCATCATTAAGATGGTGTCATTATTAAATTCTAACGAATTTATGACCAAACAAATTGAAGAGAGAATCCTAGAATAAAATCTCAGGGAGATATTACTAATATTCAGAAGCATCCATTTCCTTTTCCAAGTGTTAAAAATACACTTACAAAGCCTTGTACTTTATCATCACTGTATATCAAGCTTCTTTAATATTTGTATGGGCAAAGATGCCTAATACCCCAATTAAGTAATCGCTGTCACTTATCATTGCAGATGTTTGATTTGAAGAGAGAATTTGTTAGAATCTGAGCAGCAAATTACAGTCATACAACAGAGCTAGTTAAATGGTTAGTTTATAATGATGTTCCTAGGTGTTTCACACTCAGAGCAGCTGAAATGTTTTAAAAATTCATTTCTTCAGCCACGACATTAGCAAAGCTGAAATGTAAAATCTCATCATAAATAACAGATCAAAATTGTTTTCAAATTATTAGTAATCAGTCATGTACTGGTCAGCATGGTTCTGCACGTTTCACTTAACACAAAAAATGAAGGATCATTTCTGTTTTGTTCCTTTAGATTTTTTTAACTCATACCATAAAATTCAAGAGATATGAATGGGATGTAATCTAGGTGCATGTTGATTGTTCTATATAATGGTAGTAAGAATGTGAATAATATGCATTTCTAAGGAAGTTACAGAGCCTTATTTTATTTCAGTGCAAGCAGACTCCTGTCAGTCTGTGAATATCTTCCAGTGACCAGTAAATAATACAGAAATTTGAAATGATAGTAGTAAGTTAGTCCTATTGTCCTAATTTATGAGAAAAAATCCTTGAAGACTGTTGAATATAAAGATATCATAACTTGTTTGGAAAAAAAAAAAAAAAACCTATCAGTATGACTAAAATAAGTTAGAAAAATTTAGGAGAGTCTGTGTTAGGAAAATATGTCTGATTTTCATTTTCTTCACTTGCTTTGTACTATCAATTGATCTTCAGAACAGAATGTTGGTCAGAGGCAGTATCATTTGTATGCTCTTAGGTTTTCAGAAATGTCCTAGAATATTATAGAACAGCTTTGGTTGGAAGGAACCTTAAAAGTCATCTAGTGTCAATCCCCTCTGCCACTGGCAGGATTGCCACCTTCAAGATCAGGCTGCCCAGGGCCCCATCCAGTCTGGCCATGTAGGCCTGAGATGGTACATCCACAACTTATCTGGACAAGCTGTTCCAGTGTCCCACCACTCTCTGAATAAAGAATTTCCTCTTAGTATCTAATCTAAATCTACTCTCCTTTATTTCAAAGCCATCCTCCCTTGTCCTATCATTATTAGACCATGTAAAATGTTGGTCTTCCCCCTGTTTACACACTCCCTTTAAGTACTGGAAAGCCACCATGAGATATCCCTGCAATCTTCTCTTCTGCAAGCTGAACAGCTCCAGCTCCCTAAGCCTCTCTTCATGGTAGAGGAGCCCCAAAACTATGATAATCTTCATGGCCTTCCTCAGGACCCATTCCAAAAAATCAAGTTCACATCCTTCTTACTCTGGGTGGCCCAGACCTGGATGCAGTTATCAAGATGGAGTCTCATGAGGATTGAGCAGAGGGGACAATCACCTCCCTCATCTTGCTGGCCTCCTCTCTTTTGATGCAGCCCAGGATGCAGTTGGTTTTCCAGGTGGCAAGTACACACTGTCGGCCTGTGTCAAGCTTTTCATCCACTTGGAACTCCAAGTCTTTCTTGGCAGGACTGTTCTCAATAAGTTCATTTCCCAGCCTGTACACATAACTTGGATTGTCCTGATTCAAGTGAAACTCCTTAAAATTTGCTTTGTTGAATTTCCTTAGTTTCTCATAGGATTACTTTCCATGCTCATCCAGGTCCCTTTGGATGACATTTCTCCCTGCTGTTGTATCAGTTGCAACACTTGGCTTAATATCATCAGCAAAATTGCTGAGAGTATGCTTAATCTCATTGTCTATGTCACCAATAATGATTTTGAAGAACACTGGTCCCAAGATGAACTGCTGGGGGATGCCACACATCACCAGTCTCCACCTGGACATAGAGCTGTTTACAACAACCTCCTGACTTCAGCCATCCAATCAATTTTTTATCCATCAAGTAGTCCACCCTTCAAATCCATATTTCTTCAATTTACAGTTAAGGATGTGTATGAAACCTAGCACAATTCCAGGTAGACAACATCAGTTTCCTTCTCTTTGTCTACCAGTGTCATCATTCCATCATAGAAAGACATCAGATTGATCAGACACAATTTACCATTGACAAAGCTGTGCTACCTGCCTGGGATCATCTTATCATCTTGTATTTGAATTAACAGAGCTTCCAGAAGGATCTACTCCATTATCCTCCTGGTCACAGAGGTGTGACTCACTGGCCTACAATTCCCTAAATCTTCTTTTCTATGCTTTTCAAAAATAGAAGTGATTTTCCCTCTTTCCAGTCACCAGGGACTTCACCTGAAAGCCACAACTTTTCAAATATGATAGAGAGGGGCTTAGAAACTGTATCTACTAGTTCCTTCAGGACCCTGAAATGCATTATCATTTAGCCCCATAGACTTGTACATATTCATCCTTATAAGGTGACCTTGGATTTGCTCCACTCTTATTCTAGGAGGGAATGTTGTACCCCTAACTTGTTTCAGGGACACAAGTAGCATAGGAAACTTGACTGGCATTGGAGACTGAGGCAAAGAACTCATTGAGTACCTCAGTCTTCTCCATGACTGAAGACGCCCGCTCTCCCTTATCATTTATCATTTATCTGACCAATGTACCTTCAGAATCCCTTCTTGTTATTTGCACATTCCTCACCAAGTTCAATTCCTTCTGTGCCTTGGCTGTATGACCTGATCTCTGCACAGCTTCCTTGGATGTTTTTCAAAGCCACACATTCCTGCTTTCACTGTCTGTATATTTATCCTATCCCTCAGTTTAACCAGCAGTTTGTTGCATAAGCATATTTTTCAGTGATCAGTATTCACCCTATTATGCTTTAGAAATCTTCTTCCTGTGGTCATGTCTTAGCACTCTTCAAGACTCGAAAAGTAAGTGTGGGTTTTTAGTACCTATTTTGTTGCTAAAACATCTTATAAATTAAAGAAAAAAATGTTACAGGGAAGATGAAAATAGTATACAAATGACACACTAGATATCACTAGATATATACTCCTGTGTATTTCATAAAATTTTTCTAGTTGATTTTCTATGTGTCTTTGATTATCTAAAACAGATGTAGTATTAATAATGCTAATTTAGTTTGATCTTATAAGTGGCAGACAGAAAGTTCAATTTTCTGAATGTTCAAAAATTTAAACTTACAGTATGGCAAACATTTACTGCAGAAAGGAAATTTTTTGCTCAGATAACAAATTCAGATTATTTGGACTAATAAATTGTGTACAGAATAAAATACACAATGGAAATTAGGAGCCTACTGTAGTAAAATGAATCTGATAGTATAACAGAGTTAAAAAGAAAAATTCACAGGGGGTTAATTTCTGCCATATATGCTTATAGAATGTCATGTAGAAAATTATCATTATTTGACCAAAATTACTGTTATGCTATCCTCAAGACCCTCCTGTTCATCCACAGTCTGAAAGTTATTATCAACAGTTCTAGCAGACTGACAACTAATATCTTCCCTAGTTAATCTGATATTTTTCAACTAAAGTTAGAAATACAGCACAAGGGTAGATCTGATAACATTATTTCTTTTAAAAAATGTATGTAATTTCACATACAGAAAAAAAATAACACTGTTCTCCAAACAATAAATAAACATGGTTGTTTCAAAGACATAAAAACCCTGGGCATCAGATTTTGAAAGCAGACATGAAATTCTTAGGGCATCTGATAAGGAGCTGTCACTGTTCTCTTGACTAAGAGTCAACTACAACCTGAATAAATGCAGCTGGCCATAGCCAAAAATGAAGAATTAGACAAGATATGGGTGATAAACCTTGGCATATGTGAGCTATTTGATTAGAAGCCTGTGCTTCCAAGAAGAAGCACAAAATGAGTCAGTGTTGCTCCCTGCCCAGAGCTTGATACAGGCACTGGAGGGAGTGTCATGCCTTCCCAGTCTAAATCATATTAACTCACAGATCTTGACTAATTATAATTCTGTATTTGCGTGTGCTTTTCTAACATCACTTCATGATGCTCATTGTTTACTTAGTTTAATTAATTGTGTTCAGTAATATCACGTTGTTTGGTATTATTATTGCTATAGTGAGAGAATACCCTGTTATTCCTGCTTTTCAGCATTAAGCTTCAGCTTAATGTACACTACTTTGCTGCATGAGATAATACTTAAGATAGTTTAATATGAATCTATAACTTCTAATGAAACCTTGTCTCATTATTGATTTCATTTAAAGATCTCTTGAGGTCCCTTCCAACCCCTATGATTCTATGATTCTGTGATTCTATGATTAGAGACAGTTTTATATCTGTCATATAAATTATACAAATTCCTGAACTTCTCTGGTTAGTTTGAGTTATGTTGCATCTTCCATTGCTTCAATATAGTTCCAGTAAAGCATCATTCCTTGTTTTGCTCTGCATTCAGAGGATACTAAGAATTAAAAGATATCTCCCACAGACACCCTCTGTTTTTAGTAACAGATGTAAGTAGAGCAGTGTGTTGGCTGATTGTAAATCTTCATATGGAAGAAGATAGGTCTACAGATTTAGGAGTAACAGAACAGCTTTCATTAAATATTCTGACACATTGCATCAATTAGATCATGAAATTTATGAGTTCCACGCACAATGAGAGAATGAAATATATTCCTGTCAGTCACAGGAGTTTGTGATTATCTGGAAAGATGTTTTTTGATAAGGGATACATTGTGCTTATTTTCAAGGTGGGAAATAAGGAAAAAATTGAAAATTAAAGGTTCACCTGTTAAACCTAAATCTTTAGAGAATTATGGAACAAGTTATTTAGGTAACGAAAGCAAATATTTCAAGGAAAGAAACTGTGATTAGAAGCAACTGTGCATTTAGCAAGAGTAGACTGTGTCAGACCAACATGCTGGATTTTATGATATAAAAAAAGTGAGTGTTGTCTACTCAAACTTTAGACAGGCAATTTCGATGATAAACTTATTCTTTTATTTTCCTTGAAGGCACACTGAAGAGATACAGTGTGCATAGATATATATTACTAATAGATATATTACTAAACTTAGATATGTTACTAACTGAGTGGAGAACTGACTGAAGTAATGGACTAACAGGAAGGAAAAAAAAGGACTGATTCTTCCTGGAAGCATGCAGAAAATGGACAAGAGGAAACAATCTCAGCAACAGAAGAAATTGTAATTGAATAGCAGGGAAAAATGTCACTGTAAGGATGACTAAACATAGCTGAAGAAATAATTTCCATTAAATACTTTAAACTGAACCTTAATCAACCTGATATAACTTCAAACCTACTTCTGTTTTGATCAGAATTATGTACATGCAGAAGAGTGTCTGTCTCAGGAACTTTTGAGATACTTCAATCCAAACTCAGTGTAATCTGAGACACATCACTTGGACTGTTCTGTACTCTCTTTTGCTCAACAAGGATATTTAACCAGATGGAGTGTTGCAGAAAGAAACTCATATTATTCTAATCCTAACATTGAGCAAAAAGAACTTTTCCACAACACCATTTTACTACTAGAGTGGAATGAGTTTGAAGACTGGAACTAAATGAATTTAAAACTGAGGCTTAATTGAATTAAATAAGACTCAATTATTCATTCCATAGCTCTCTTTTGGATTGTTTTGGGGCACAATTGTGAGGATCAGAATATAACAGGATACTACTAGGGAAAACTCATGCAATGGAAAAAGATTTATATTCTGAATTACTGAAAGGCAAGATAAATTCTTCACGAGTCTAATTTCTTGTATATGTGCTATTTGATTTGAAAACATCTGCTTGTTACAATACCAGCTTTGCATTTTTTCTTAAGTAGAAAAAATACTGAACATTAGTGGCTGTTGAAAGGCAGCATAAAGTTCACACATGATTTCAAACTTTCACATTTGTGGGCAAAAAGTGAAATTATTAATCTTAAGCAAAGTATGTAGACTTCACACACTATTTTTTATCACACTGTGGGCCTCTGAGGTATACTAGACCAAGGGAAAAGACACTATTTGAACTGATAATCAGTACTTCCAGGACATACAACCTCAAGATAAAAAGAAACAGAAATGTTATTTAGCAAAATGCCCACAATATCCCTACGGGTCTTGCAGACCTGCCTGCTATACAATATTTAAAAAGTTACCAGGATAATATCAGACAGCAAGCTTTTTACAGAAACTTCATCCTAACTATTTCGGACTACTTATGTTTTTTCATGTCAGTGTACATCTTTTTCTCCCATTTTCATCTGTGTATTTCTTCCATTGGCTAACCTCTCATCCACTACCAGTGAGTTCTAAAAGCTATTTTTATTAATATTTTATATCAAGGAGTTCTAGGAAGCAATAACTTAGAATGCTTGCTTTTAGAACATTATTTTGCAGCCTTGCTGTCATTTGACAAGACTGTCTATTTTTAACGGAGTTTTTTTTTGTTGTTGATCATTTGTTCGTTTGTTTCTTTGTTGTTGTTATTTTTTTTTGTAGTGATCTATCATGTGGATATTGTAGACACATTGAACTTTTCAACCTCACATTTGTCATATATTTTCAGATCCAGAGCCTCCTTCTAAAATTGGTGCAAGAGTTCATATGTCTGTATTTATGAACATTCCTTTGAACTATATCCTTGGGCCTAGATAGAGGCAATACATACTTTTATGTTTATAATGCTCATGTCAAGCTATTGGTTCAATCTAATGAGGTAAATTATGTGAAAATCTGCATCATATATTTTAAAAAAAATATTTTGTTAAAAGTACATTATTCTATTGTAGCTCTTCTGAAATATAATTTTACTCCTTTGCCAGTGGTTTATATGCCAGTTTGGCCTGATTCTGTGATGAATAGGTCTGGGAAAACCCATGGACCCATGCCCCAGGAAAGGGGAAGGGAGAAAAGGGGAAAGTACATGAGAACAGTTTTGTCTTTCCCTCTGAACAGAAAATGGAAACTTAACAGTGAACAGTCCTCTGGGGTACGTAGTTCTTCTCTTCTGAGACAGGTATACCCAGAACTATCAAAAATCCATGGCACTGGAGCATCAACTCTTTAGCTCCCAGTGCACTACATGATGTTATGATGTAAAATACTGATAAAAAAATTAATAAAACCATGACATCCTTACAAAAACAAATTTTAGAACTTAAGACTGTCAGTTACCGAGTCAAAGGATCCCACTGTAATGTTTGAACCTTATTTTCCCAGTTTTCAGTTCATATTAATTTACAATAGTTTGTAGAATCCTGATGTTTAGATATAAAGATGTTTCAGTTTACACAAGTTTATTTTTAATTAAGCAGATGCTATTTCAGCACTGTTTCTCATTTTTTTCTCTAATATATGCTTTCTACTGAATTTTTGATTTTGCTCTTAAGACATGTTTTTTTATACTGAAGTTACTCATATTTCCTTTTTAATTGGCCTTAAGAATATTGATTCTGATTCAATAAAGTGCCAAAGATTAATCCAAATATTTGTTTATTTGACACTCATGTGAATCCCTGAAATGTTCCTGGAGTGGCTACACAGGTGAACTATTTTGATTTATTAATTTGAGAGTCATTGTTGTTGTACAACAACAAAAGAATAACCTCCCCCACCCCCCAAAACAACAACAACAACATACAAACAATAAAATATCATGGTTGGCCCCTGAGCAAATTCCTTTCAGTTTATGGTTTTACATATGATATATAATATCCCTTTGAGGAGAGCTGTCCTGTCTCTATCCCCTCCCAGATCCTTGTAGACCCCAGAATCTTCACTGTCAGGGTGTGATATAAAGAAATGATCCTCACTTATTGTAAGATCTGCTCAGCAACAGATTGATGTATTAACAGCATTATTCCCATCTTAAATCCAAAACACATCACCAGCGTCTTGTCAGAAGTGGGTCATTAGTGTTTTGTCAATTGTTTTTTCTCTGTAAACATGCAGTCAGTGCTAGCAACAAGCAGTATGCTTACTGCCTCAGAAAATGTAAATGATTACTTTCACAATTATAATTAGGCAGCTGGAAATAATAAAATTCTAAGGCATTGTTGAGATTCTAGCTTTTTATTTGTCATCCCTTCTTGGATGAGAGTAGGAAAATCCATAAATTTTTGTTAGCTGCATCTACTTTGGAATGCCATACAATAACCAACAGTATGCCATCTATTTATGTTGATTTCCTGTCATTCTGACATGATTTCAAGGGAGTAAGATGAAGTCATCTATGTGGATGTAATAATCTTGCTTCATTATATTGAAAAGGTAATGCAAAAAGAAAATATCTCGAATAAAATCCATCCCTGTACAGAAAATGTCTGGAATTGAAACATGATTTTCTGTATCAAAAATACATTCTTTGTTCTCTGCTCTCATTATTTTTGTGAATACTTGAAACTTGTACATTTTTTGTGATATAGTGAAAAGTTATGAAGTCTGTAAATTATGATCATGGTTTCCTGAAGTCTGGAATTATAGATATTACTCTTATGATCTGTGAAATTTTAATATTTACTTCACTGTCATCAAAATTTATACCACAAAGTTATTTTTGTTTATTTATGGGGATTTGATAAATTGTCATGTACCGTTAGAACTCTATTTTATGCCAGAACAGTTTATTGAAAACTTAGTAATACTTTACAAAAGCAATGCTAGCTCATCAACTACTTCTTCATTCTTGATAGCTTCTTATAAATTTGAAATGTGTGAGTCTGTAAAAAGCATACTGCTCACCCCAACACTATATCTGAATCCATTAAAATCAATATGTTAACTCACAAACACAGTAGCATGGAGAAAAGGAAAAATAGATATATAGAAAAAGTAGAACTAAGAAAAGTGGAACTAGAAATAATAACACCAACTGGAGTTTTTGATTCTTTGTTTGTTTGCTTTTCTTGTTTTGTTTTAGTTTGTTTTGTTTTTAATATCTGGCTTAGCATTGTACTGCAGCAGTTTCAGAATTTCAAAAAAAAAAAAAAATCATTTATTTTTCTACCTTTACAATGTTTTACAGTAAAGTCTACTATCAAATAAAACAGGTCACAAAAAGTTCTGGTAATTGTTCTAAAAGAATTTGCACTGTGTTTCTGTCCTTTATATTCTACTTATTAATAAATAAATAAGACAAAATATATTTGACTAGTGTGTTAGGTTTCAGAAACATTATTTAGCTACATCTAATGAAGAGGAGAATTGAGAAAAGGAGAGTGCTACTGACAATGAGAATTTACTGGTTACCTCTCAAAAAATTATTCCGAAGAAACTTCTCAATTTCTCTACATTTCCCTCCTTAGATGTAAGTTATAAACATGCAACTTCAGATCCAAAGTGTGATTGAGATGTATGCTATTATTTTCTGAAAACTTTTGAATTTGGTTCAAGTTGTGGTTTAACAAGAGCAGGTATAGTGTCTTACATCTAGAGAGGAATAACTGCATGCACCAGTTCAGGTTGGGGGATGACTTGCTGGAGAGGAGCTCTCAGGAGAGGGACCTGGGTGTTCTGGTGGACTATAGGTTGGCCATGAGCCAGCAGTGTGCTCTGGTGGCCAAGAAGGCCAATGGGATCCTGGGATGCACTCACAAGAGCAAGGACAGAAGGTCAAGCAAGGTGATCCTCCCCGTCTACTCTGCCCTACTGACACCTCAACTGGAGTATTGTGTCCAGTTCTGGGTTCTCCAGTACAAAAAAGACAAGGATCTCCTTGAAAGAGTCCAACGGAGGGCTATAAAGATGATAGAGGGCATGGAGCACCTCCCTTATGAGGAAAGGCTGAGAGAAAGCCTGGGTCTGTTCAGCCTTGAGAAAAGAAGACTCTGAGGGGATCTGATCCACATCTATAAATATCTAAGAAGTGAGAGGTAAAGGGATGAGGCTGGACTCTTCTCAGTCGTGCATGGTGATAGGACTAGGGGAAATGGCCACAAACTGAAGCATAGGAAGTTCCACACAAATGTGTGTGGGAACTTCTTCACTGTGAGGGTGATGGAGCAGTGGCACAGCTGCACAGAGAGGTTGTGATGTCTCCTTCTCTGGAGATGTTCAAGACCTGCCTGGATGCCTAACTGCAACCTCGGCTAGGGAGCCTGCTTTGGCATGGGCGTTGGGCTGGATGACCTCTAGAGGTCCCTTCCAACCCCTTCCATTCTGTGATTAATAAAGTTGGCTCAGCTGCATAATCATATTGATGTCTCTCTGAGTCTTTGCATTGGCATCTTAAGAAGATCGTTCTGATGCGGCCGTGGTTCATCCTCCTGTGGTCACCGCAACATTTCATATAGCATATGAAATGCTATATTTCATATAGCATATTTCATATCATATAAGCAAACTTAGAAAAACACATACAAAAAGAACATATACAGAGAAAACCAGAATTCATAGGACATAAATGAATATTCTTCACGTCACATAAACATCTAAGCTATTAATGTACAGAATTGTAGTCATAATTACCTTTGAAAATTCCACTAGATTTTACTGATTAACATTATCAAAATGATTTTTATTTTTCTTTTTACCTCTTATTTGGAAGGGCTTTTTGAACATGAGGAGTTGTGTGTATCTGAATTTTTTTTCTGATCCCCAACTAACTGTTGAAGAATGTTTAATTTATCAAAGAAAAAAGATCAAAATAGTGGTTAGATATACATATCAAAATATAGTTAGATACAATAAGCATCTAAGCATCAGAGAAAACAAACCATCAAAAAAAGTTTGAGGATAAAAGGATAGAGCACAGCCCTGCTAAAATAAATGACTTGGAATTACTGATGGATGGCAAGCTGTATATGAACCAGCAATATGCCCTCATGACCAACTGTATCCTGTCCTGCATCAGGAAAAGGCAGGCTAGCAAGTCAAGGGATATGATCCTGTGATCCTGTCCCTCTACTCTGCACTGGTGAGACCTCACATGGAGTTCTGCATCCAGAATTGGAATCCTCAGTAGAGGAGAGATATAGATCTGTGGGAGTGTGTCCAGAGGAGGGTCACAGAAATGTTCCAAGGGATGGAACATTTCTTCTGTGAGGACATGCTGAGAGAGCTGCGGCTATACAGCTTGGAGAAGGGAAGATTCCAATGTGACCTGACATTCACTGATGTTTGTTGAATGTTTATGGAGGTAGAACTGTGGATCTGAGCACAGTGAAGCAGTGAACGGTGCATTTCAACAATGATGACAGTGACAGTGGGTCACCTCTGCTTGTGCAGATTTCTATGAGCTTGTGTAAGAGATTATTATTTCTTATGCCATTGCCTCAAAGCTTGCTGATGAACGAGTCTAAGCAAGTCCTGGGCAAGGGTTGTGAAATCCTTTGCCTGAGAATATCATTGGTTTATGATTTTTGTTATTGGTATTCCACATCATAACATCATGTAGTGCACTGGGAGTTAAAGAGTTAATGCTCCAGCTCCATGGATCATCAATAGTTCTGGGTATACCTGTCTCAGAAGAGAACTACGTACCCCAGAGGACTTTGCATTGCTTTGTATTTTTACATTTTTCTGCTCAGAGAGAAAGATAAAAACTGTTTGCATGTCATGAGACATGCTCTTTCCTTTGGGGATTGACCCAGCAGTGGGAGCTTGCTAGACATCTCGCCTTCAGTGTTATCATAAGGCCTTCAGTTTTGCCTTCAGTTTTATTGGACACTCTTTCTTGCTCATCTTATTTGATTTATTATCTTCAATTCCAATTAGATTGTATTATATTGTGTTATTTTGATTTCCAATAACTTATTTAGTAAATTAGCTTTCCTCCTCGGATCTCGTTGCTGCTGTTTTATTTTTAGGCCCATCTCTTTTTCTCTTTCCCCCTTACCCTTTCCCAGGGCGTGGGTCCATGTGTCCTGTGCTCCAATCATCATGGAACTGGGCCAAACCAGCCCGTAAACTGCTGTCATTTTTTGGTGCCCAATGTGGGGCTCAAATCCATGACCCTGAGATTAAGATTCTCATGCTCTAACTACTGAGCTGGCTGTTGACAGAAGGACACAAATAGACACATCCTGAAGCCACGAGGGAGGGATAAGCTGCAACTCAATGGCCAGAGGACCGTCTTTCATGTGGACCCATCTCAAGAGAGACAGCCATCTCAGGAGGCACTCAAATGACACTTATCCAAGCACCCAGGGACGTCACGTTGGCAGGAAAAATGTAGGATAGAAGAGGGATAAACAACCATGAGGAAAGTTGTTCTTCCATCAGAACCCTTGCAAATTGATCCCTGCACGTTGATGGACTCCCTCGTGGGCCTGCTACCTGAGACCTGCTGCTTTCTCCTGGACCTTGCCTCTTCTTCCTGGTAACTGCTTGCTGCCCAAGGCTGACCATCTCCTCCCCCTGTTCTTCTGCTTCACACCATCAGAACAGTGCGCAATGAGTGCTGCAGGATCCGGTTGGTGACTATCCCCACTTAACGTAATTCTTGCTTCTTTCCTAACTTTTCTGTCACCTGCCTTCTCTTCCCTATCACCCTAATTGGTAGTAGTGTCCATCCTCCCTCTCCCCATCTCCCTGATTAAGATTTGTAATAAACTGGTTAGACCAACATTTGAACTGTTCTTTCTTAATCTCACCCCACATATACATATATCAAAAAAACTCATCTCCCTCCTATAAATTGGAGTGAGACAGCTTGGCATTGTGTCACTGTGTTCTTTTAATCTGTTGGATTTTCCATGGATATTAATAGGAGGCATTCCTTTCAGTGCTACCTACTTACTTTCCATTTTGAGTATCACCATCAATCCACCTAGTAACTTTCTTGGCAAGATGGGACTGGGAAATGATAATGAAGTAAGTATTTCTGAAAGCTATTTTTCTGCCTGCTATCAAAAATATTACTGCCATCAGTTTTCCATGATTGTGTCATCTTTATCAGTTAATTTAATGTTTTGTTCAGTGTTACGAGAACAGAATAGTAAAATCAGACTGAAATGCAAAAGCAGTGTAGTAAATCTTGTACTATGAATGTATTGATAATTGAATAAATTATTTTGTTACTTAATGGTCAGAAATTGAATAATCACAAAATATGTTGAAAGCAAAATTTAATCCTGAAGCTATCAAGTCTTTTCATTTGCATGAAATTGTTATGTCTCTGAATGCACAGGCGATTTTTCTATTAATATCAGAAGTAGTAATATTTAAATCCATATGTGAAAACTACTCCTAACAAAGTAGGTCAAGATCCTGGTTCACCTCAAATCTACTAGTATTGTGTACTATTGCAGTATACTATGTAGTTTTCATTAGTAGAGAGAAAACAAGAAAAGCCAAACTCAGTTTGAATTGACAATGGCCACTGTGGTGTTTTTTGAAGTATTTTTAAAGCTCTAGGGCAGACTAGTCTTCTGAGTTTCTAGACTATGACTAAGGGAGAAGCAGTAACTTTTTATTTTTGGCCACCAGAATTGTAAGGTAACAGTTTTATCAGCTTAATGTTCACAAGTCCATGGGACATTATGGCGTTTATGGCAGGGTACTGAAGGACTCAGTACATTATAGCTGTATTCCTCTCAACAATCCTCCAAATAAAAAGGTCTTTGGAGTCTAGCCAATGTACTACTGATCTGTAAGAAAGGTGCGAGAGAAGACCATAGGAGCTACAGATCTGTTAGTTTAAATGTAGCACCTGGAAAAATTGCATAGAAGATTGTCCTGGGTGCTGTTGAAAGACAGTTATAGAACAAAGCTATTATCAGGTGTAATCAACAGTGGTTCACAAAGGGAATGTTCTGCCTTAGTAATTCACATCCTTCTGTGCCTTAGTGAATGAGGGAAAGAAAGTGAATGTAATCGTTCTGGATTTTAGTAAGGCTTTTTATACTGTCCCTCTCAATATTCTTCTGGACAAACTGTCTACCTGTGAGATGAGCAGGTGCATGTTATGCTGGATGATGAATGGGTTCAACAGTAGAGCTCAAAATGTCTTAGTGAGTGGGGTTAGATCTATCCTGAAAACAATCACTAATGGTACTCCCTACAGCTCAATTGTAGGGCCATTTACGTCCATAGTTAATTGCATCCTTTTCAAATTTGCTGACATTATCAAAGTAGGAAGTGCTGTTGACTCTTCTGAGTGATAAGAGGCCTTGAAGAGGGAGCTAGATAGACAGGAGTATTGGACAATCATCAATAGCATGAAATTCAGTAAAGTAAAATGCTACCTTCAACATTTGGTAATGCCAAACACAAATATACATGGGGAAAGGAGTAGCTGGAGAGCAACTCAGCAGAAAGGGATCTGGCTGATAAACAGTAAGCTTGATACAAATATGTAGTGTGCCCTGGCAGCCAAAGATGGTTATCCTTGCTTCAGGTGGGATAGAGTTAATTTTCTTTATAATGGCTATCTAGATGTTGAGTTTTGTACTGTTTTGCAAGCAAGGAGATTGGAAGTGCTCAATAAGTTGGGAGGAGAGCTAATATAAACTTACCAAAGGGGTAGCCCATGCCATGTGGTATCATGTAGGACAACAAACTGGAGTGATGTGACCGTTTGGGACTGCCACTCCTTGGGGATTGGCTGAGCAGCAGTAGTGGGTTGCATTTTCATCACTTGTTCAATATATTCTTTTAACATTATTTCTTCTTTACCGTCCTTATAAGTTGTCTTCATATTAACTCGTGAATTTTTTATTTTGTTTTTTGTTGTTGTTGTTTGGTTTTTTTTGCTTCTTTCCCCAGTCTCAGTGGACATTCATTCAATAAATGAATGACTGTGTGGTGCTTAGCTACCTATCAGGTTAAACCAGTACAAGAGCAGGTGACGATGCTTCATTCTTGGTAAGTGTTCAAGAAGCATCTGGAAAACAGCCTTGACAATAGTTTTCTGACTTTTAGTTATCCCTGAAGTGGTCACATAGTTGCCAATGATCTTTGTTGGAATCAACCAGCTGGAACTATTGGAATCCATTCCAGTTTTTTGTTGTTGTTGTTGTTGTTGTTTTTTCTTTTTTTGTTCTATTTACTTTAGTTCCATGTTGGTAAAATAGCAAAATTCAACTCTCATTTCCATACACTGTGAATCTTAATGGTACCATTTTAAAATCTTACCATTATTATCATAGTGTGTAATTGTTCATTATTGGAAGAAAAAGTTTCTGTGTATTTGTTTTACATACTATAAGCAACAAATGCTGCTGGATTTTTCTTGTTTCTTTGATTCTTCCAATGCATTTCTTCCTTTATTTGTTTTTTATAGGACTTTGCTCTGGTGCCTCACTGCAGTAAAGTCATTCCTCTTAAATATTAAATCAAACTCTTTAAATCAAAAGGCACAAAATTTTTATGCATGAAAAGCTTTTAACAGTTTTCTTACAGCTAAAAGATTATTATGATTCCTTAGAGACTCATCATTTCAGATATTTAAGTATTTCTGAGGTTTCATGTTTTCAAATATAAAATCCAAAGGAAGAATTTATCAAGTAACTGCTTTGTAGCCCTCTGCATGTCTTAAAATCCATTTTCTCTGTGCAGGGCAGATAGAATGTAGAAGTATCAGCTTCAAACTGCAATGATTCCCTTTTTCTTTCTGAACAAGAATGAAGCTGTCATAATAATCAGAAGTGTTGATTCCATATTAATCTATTACCTGAATAGCTACAAAAGTTTATTCTCCAAAATGTGTCAATATTCTTCACTGAGACGGATAAAGCATTTCAGTATAAGTCTTACCATGGAGCTTGGTTTAGGATTTGCACATCTTATTTGAGGTCTATCAAGGCATTCCAATTCCTAGCACATTAAACATTTTTGAAACAAACAAACAAACAAACAAAAACAACAACAATAACAACAACAACAACAAAAACCCTAATAGAGTGAGAAATCTCAAATTAAACATTGCATTGATTGCTTCTTTATGTTGAAAATTAAGTCTCAGCTGGAAATAATAATTTGTTATATCCTCCCACACTGAGGAAGCACTGAAAATAGCTCCAAAAAGCTCAGAGCTATGAAGCAGTAAAATAAATAAATAAATAAATAATAAAATTGTAGGTAATAACCTATTTTCATTATTATCTATCTTTGTTATCATTACTCAAAGCACTATTTCATGGTATAAAAAACAGTACTATATTTTGTCGAGAAAAATGATAATATACAGCACATTTTAAAAGATAGATCGCAAATATTTCCTTCTTTATAATCTCAGTCATCTGAGATTACTTGCGCAGAAAAAACAAAGTGTTTACAAAATGAAAATTATCTTTTATTATTATTTTACTTTTCAATTTAACTAGAGCCATAACAATAGTCTGTACAGTCTAAAATTTCCAATATGTGATAAAGAATATAGATACATGAATAAACTACTTCAGCAGAGGATGGTTAAAGGTGAAAAAAAAAAAAAAGAAAAAAAAAAGACATTTGGCTGAACCAATTTAAATTTACATAAAATGATATTCTCAACTTCATAGATTTATGTTCCACCAATAATTAAATCAATGATATTCAGGACAGTAAGATAGTTTCTGGTGTAAATATCTTCATATGTCATTCATAGACGCTTAGTGACATCAAATATTTTCTCTAGTTTAGTGCTTGGAGTACAACATTTGATTATTATGCAGCTGTCCAAATGGCTAATTTCTCAAACACAGTAACAATGTTCATGAGGAGAATTCCTCAAAGCTCTATGCACATCATCTCTGTGATGTGTTTTCCTCATACCTAATTTATATACCGTGATAAGTTGGTGACAAAAGAGTTTGCACTGTATTCATAAGACTCAGTAAAAATTGGAAGGGCATCACCATATCTCATAGAATGTCAAACAAAGAGGTACCATGCTACAGAAAACATTTTTTTTTCCCAGCTCCCTTGCTCACATTACCGAGATTCATCATGTTTCTTCTTAGAGTTAGCATTTCCTCTTTTCTTCATTGAGAGAGTCATTGCCTGATCCTGATCCAGTGTAACCGAAGTGTTACAAAAGAAAATAAATCTTTGAAAGATTTCTGCATTGTGAATAGTATCTTTGTTATTTGGAGTATTAACAATATTCTATGTTTCATATAATCTAGTGAAACATAACACCTTAACATATGTTTGTTTTTTGTATCTTAATAAAAGATTTGTAGCCAGTATCTGGAAGGATTTCTTGCACCCTGATTTTAAGTTGTTCAAAAGGGGTTGATCTTCAATAATATTTATTTTACAGTTTCTGTAACAGTAGCTATTCTGTGTACAACATTTACTGATAAAATTTTGGATGATGCCAGCAGCTAGATCTGTTTAACTTCAAAAAAACGTCTAGTTTTTATTACTCTGGTTCTTTTTAGAGCTGTTAGAGCAATCAAATGAGTAGAAATACACTGTAAACATAATGTGCATGGATGTTGCAAATTTGAATATTCAAGATAACTTTTCCAGCATGTTCACATGTTCAGTTTACTGAGATACTCAGAAAAGCCACTGTGGCCTGATGATCCTTAATAAATCAATACATATTTGAATTCATAGCATAGGAATTTACTAGCTCACTGTCTTTCCAATCTAGATGTACTATTTCTTTAGTTTCTGGGATTCAATTTCCAGTCCTCTAAACAAAAGATTCCTACAGTTAAGTTTTAGAGATTTTCTCAGTCTCCTGTAAGAAAAAGACTGATCCTGAATATTCTATCAGATATAAACATGTATGACAGACAGTGTACAGATACTGATGCTTTAAATACTGAAAATCACTGCCACAGAAACAGCCTTTATGGAAATTATCACCAAATTTCTTGGGGAATTGGTTTTGCTGCCAAGATATCTACACAAGCTTCACAGTTACTGTCAAAGAAAGGGAAAATGATTCACTTCATTTGAGACTTCAAACAAGACATTTTTATTATTTATTTATTTATTTTACCAGACAGATTATGCTTAGATTAAACTTGTGTAAATGAAAGTCCTCACTGACTTCTCCTTGTTATATTCTGTATACATAGTCAATACAAGAACCTGCTTACTGGAACTATGAGGAGATATAGAAGAGACAAATTCTTCCTAACCAAATGGAAATCTTGCTTCAAAATATTCTTAAATGGTATTGTTATATGTAGTAAGCACCCTACTATGACAATTTACAACAGCCTAAGTTAAAGTCAAGTTTTGGAATTGTGTCTTCAATTGTATTGTATGATGCTATCTATTATCTAATATTGGTTTCTGTTTTGCTACCAGAACAAGTTATTTTTAGGGGACTTATCCAGAGAAGAAGAAACAGAAGTAAAACTTCTTACGTAAAAGTGAAGAAGCTGCACTGAAGTTTCTCCTCTGTTATCTATCAGCTCTAATCAATAGCTTATTTCTGACTTTCCTTTTTCATTTGAATCCATTACTCTCCTTTGAACATTATTCCAAATTAAGCACTGAAATAAACAGGAGTGAAGGACTTAACTGATCCAGATACTTTTCTTGCCATGTGCCTTGGAACATTATCCTGACAAGGCTGAAAAGATTCATATTAATATGAATTGCTAACTTGCTGAAGAGCAGCACCTAGCCTTAGAATTAAAGGGAAATCGAAATCTATCTATCTATCTATCTATCTATCTATCTATCTATCTATCTATCTATCTATCTATCTATCTATCTACCTATATTAGGAGGAATTTCTCTTGCTTCTCATTTTTTCCTTCTTTCAGTAGACAGGATATATAGAGGAAAAGCAGTTTTCTTTTTAAATACGCAAAGAGATGGTAATGATCTCACCAGTTGCTGATACTAGGACAATTGATTCACTAATTTCTGGGAGAAGCGACCAAGAAACAGATTATCAAGAGTCTGAAATAAAACCTCCTGAAATCTATAAAAATACTTAAATCATTTTAAATATATTTTGTATCAATCCTTAATTAAAGAAAAAATTGCCCTTCAACTTCTGACCTATGCCCAGCCAGTCTCCAAGCAGTGCCTAACTCCTGGCCAATCCTCTACTGTGTTTTAAGTATTTTTCACACAATATTGCATGATATTGACCACTCAGATGTCCTTGTTCTGTCCCATCTCAAATCATTATGGTTCCTCAGCCCTGCATGCTGACAGGACAGTACAGGTTGAGAAGCTGAAATGTCCTTCTTTTCATACAGAACTGCTCAGCAACAACTAAAGAATCAGTGTGTTATCAGTATTGTTGTTCTCCTAAACCCAAAGTGTAACATATCAGACACTATGAAGGAAAGATGAGCTATCCTAGGAGAAAACAGGACAGCTAGTTTTAATGCATTGATTAAAACTAGCTTAGCATCTCTGAGGAGTGTTTGCCTGAGCATTTTTTCTTTTTTTTTCAGTGAGAGAATTTCATTTTTAATTGAAGTATTTTTGTTTTCATCAGTAGAAAAGAAGTAAGAATTACGATATAAAGAATATTTTATCTTTCATCATCAGAACAGGAAGCCCTCAAGCTTATAAACTGTATTTTCCTCTTATGATGATGATTTACAGTTGTGGTTTGTGCCTGTTTTCCTGGGGCTATCCAGATGTATATGACATAATATAAACCTTTCTTTGTGTCACCGGTTTGCGGGACAGTTCGACCCGGTACCGTGACAATTGAGGCAGGGGACCCACGGGCCCACACCCCGGGGAAGGGGAAGGGGAAAGGGAAAAAGGAGAAGGGAGATGGGCCTAGGAACAAAACAGTGGCAACGATCTGAGGAGGAAAGCTAATTTACTAAATAAGATATCAGAAAGGAAAATAACACAATATAATATAATATAATTGGAATTGAGGCAAATGAATCAAATAAAATGAGCAAGAGAGAGAGTGTCCGATAAACCGAAGGCCTTACGCTAACGCTGAAGGCGGACGGCTGCAACAAACACCCACTGCCGAGCTCGGTCCCGAAGGGAAGAGAGAGTCCCGTGACTGCAGACAGTTTTTATCTTTCCCTCTGAGCGTAAACACGTAAGAACGCAAAGCATCGCAAAGTCCTCTGGGGAATGGAGTTCTTCTTCTCTTCTGAGACAGGCATACCTGGAACTATCGATGGTCCACGGAGCTGGAACATTAACTCTTCAACTCCAAATGCACTACATGATGTTATGATGTGGAATACCAGTACCAAAAATCACAAAACCATGACATTCCACCCCTTATTCAACATCATTACATCATGCTTAATATATATATATACATAAACAATGATTAACAAGCATTAAATACAAACACATACAACATACATATATACATATATACATAGTAATAGAATTACTGAGGGCGCTCTCCCCACATCAAATTCCCTTGTGGTACACACTGAACATCCCCATTCTTCTGCATCACCCACCAGGTAGACCCAGGTCCCTGAGCAAAAACAGTCCCACGGAGAGGTTTGCCCTCTCCAGAAGCTGGAAGAACCCAAACCGCTTTTCCCAACATGTTCTTCACATGTACTACAGGAACCTTATCTCCTTCTACAGTGGGTAGAGAGCTGGATTGGGCAGGACCATCGCGATTGATGGATCCTCTGGTGTTGACCAACCAGGTGGCTTCTGACAAATTCTTCTCCCAGTGCTTAAATGTTCCACCACCCATTGCTTTCAACATTGTTTTTAACAACCCATTGTACCTTTCAATTTTACCAGAAGCTGGTGCATGATAGGGGATATGATAAATCCACTCGATGCCATGATCTTTGGCCCAAGTATTTACAAGAGAATTTTTGAAATGAGTTCCATTATCAGACTCAATTCTCTCTGGAGTGCCATGTCGCCATAGGACTTGTTTCTCGAGCCCTAAGATGGTGTTCCGGGCGGTAGCATGGGGTACTGCGTATGTTTCAAGCCACCCAGTAGTTGCCTCTACCATGGTGAGCACATAACGCTTACCACTGCGAGATCTTGGTAAGGTGATATAATCAACCTGCCACGCCTCTCCATATTTATACTTTTGCCATCGCCCTTCCTCCCAAAGAGGTTTCATCCTCTTGGCCTGTTTAATTGTGGCGCATGTGTCACAGTCATGGATAACCTGAGTAATAACATCCATAGTTAAGTCCACCCCTCGGTCTCTAGCCCACTTATATGTTGCATCTCTTCCTTGATGGCCTGAGGTCTCATGGGCCCACCGAGCTAGAAATAATTCACTTTTGTGTTGCCAGTCCAAGTCTACTTGAGCCACCTTAACTTTGGCAGCTCGATCTACCTGATGGTTATTTTGCTGCTCTTCAGTTGCCCGGCTCTTAGGAACATGAGCATCTACATGGCGCACCTTTACAACCATATTCTTTATTCGGGCAGCAATGTTTTTCCACAGTTCAGCAGCCCAAATAGGTTTACCTCTCCGTTGCCAACCATTTTGTTCCCACTGTTGTAACCACCCCCATAAAGCATTTGCCACCATCCATGAGTCAGTGTAAAGATAAAGCACTGGCCACCTCTCTCGTTCAGCAATATTTAAGGCCAGCTGGACAGCCTTTACCTCTGCAAATTGACTTGATTCTCCTTCTCCTTCAGTGGCCTCTGCAACTCGTCGTGTGGGGCTCCACACAGCAGATTTCCATCTGCGGTGCTTACCCACAATGCGACACGATCCATCTGTGAACAGGGCGTATCTCTTTTCATTGTCTGGTAGTTCATTATATGGTGGGGCTTCTTTAGCACGTGACACCTCCTCAGCTGGCGTTGTTCCAAACTTTTTACCTTCAGGCCAGTCCATGATCACCTCCAGGATTCCTGGACGGTTGAGGTTCCCCATCCGAGCTCGCTGTGTAATCAGTGCAGTCCACTTACTCCAAGTGGCATCAGTAGCATGATGGGTAGAGGGAGCTGTTCCTTTGAACATCCAGCTCAGCACTGGCAGTCGAGGTGCCAGGAGGAGCTGTGTCTCAGTACCAATTACTTCGGAAGCAGCTCGAACCCCCTCGTACGCGGCTAAGATCTCCTTCTCGGTTGGAGTGTAGCGCTCCTCAGACCCCCTGTACGCCCGACTCCAGAATCCAAGGGGTCGGCCTCGGGTCTCTCCAGGAGCTCTTTGCCACAAACTCCAAGTGGGACCTTCCTTTCCAGCAGCAGTGTAGAGGATGTTCTTTACATCCTGTCCCGTCCGCACTGGCCCCAGGGCCACGGCGCGGGCTATCTCCTGCTTAATTTGTTCAAAAGCCTGCTGCTGCTCAGGGCCCCACACAAAATCATTCTTCTTCCGCGTCACCCGATAGAGAGGGCTCACAATGAGACTGTAGTTTGGAACATGCATTCTCCAAAAGCCCACTACACCCAGAAAAGCTTGGGTTTCTGTCTTACTGGTGGGTGGAGACATGGCAGTAATTTTGTCAATCACATCTGTAGGGATGTGACGACGTCCATCTTGCCACTTTATACCTAGGAACTGAATTTCTTGTGCAGGCCCTTTCACTTTGCTTCGCTTGATAGCAAAGCCAGCTCGTAGGAGAATTTGGATAATCTGCTCTCCTTTCTCAAAGACTTCCTCTGCTGTATTGCCCCATACAACAATGTCATCAATGTATTGCAGATGCTCAGGAGCACCACCCTGCTCCAATGCAGTTTGGATCAACCCATGGCAAATGGTTGGACTGTGCTTCCACCCCTGGGGCAAACGGTTCCAGGTGTACTGAACGCCCCTCCAGGTGAAGGCAAACTGTTGCCTGCATTCTGTGGCCAGAGGAATTGAAAAGAAGGCATTAGCAATGTCAATGGTGGCATACCACTTGGCTGCTTTTGACTCCAGTTCATACTGGAGTTGTAACATGTCCGGTACAGCAGCACTCAGTGGGGGTGTGACTTCATTCAGGCCACGGTAATCTACCGTCAGCCTCCATTCTCCACTGGCTTTACGCACCGGCCATATGGGGCTGTTAAAAGGTGAGTGAGTTTTGCTGATCACTCCCTGGCTCTCTAGCTGACGGATCAGGTTATGAATGGGGAGCAAGGAATCCCTGTTGGTGCGGTACTGCCGTCTGTGGACTGTTTTTGTAGCAATTGGTACCTGTTGCTCCTCCACTTGTAGCAACCCCACAACAGACGGATCTTCTGATAGGCCAGGTAAAACAGATAGCTGCTTAATGTTGTCTGTGTCCACAGCAGCTATTCCAAAAGCCCATCGGTACCCCTTGGGATCCTTAAAGTGCCCCCTTCTGAGATAGTCTATACCAAGTATGCATGGAGCCCCCTGTCCGGTCACTATAGGATGCTTCTGCCAGTCTTTACCAGTGAGGCTTATTTCTGCCTCCAACACAGACAATTCCTGAGAGCCCCCAGTCACTCCAGAGATATAAATCAGTTCTGCCCCTTTATAACTTGAAGGCATTAGAGTACACTGTGCACCAGTATCCACCAGTGCCTCATATTTTTGTGGTTCTGATGTGCCAGGCCACCGAATCCACACAGTCCAATACACTCTATTATCCCTCTCCCTCCTCTGGCTGAGGGCAGGGCCCCTCTATTGGTTACCTGTAGTGACAGGAACAACTTCACTGGTCGTTGGTCTGTGTTGTAATTCTCTCACCCGTGCTCGCAGTGCAGGGGTGGGTTTTTGATGCCATTCCTTCATATCTTCTCCATTTTCACGTAAGTAACTCCACAGAGCCGCGCGTGACATGAAGTTAGTGCTGTCATTTGCTCGAGCAGAACGGCGTTTGCTTCTGAAAGCTGCAATCTTTTCAACCCTATCAATCAGTCGGGATACTTTCTCTAACACGTCTTCCATCTGTACTTCTAACCTTGATATGGCTGAAATGGAAGCGTGTGATGGTGGAAATTTTTGTTCAAAGTTTTGAAGTGTAAGAATCAGTTCAAAAACTGGGGGTTTTCTGTCTTGGTCCTCATATCTGTTGAACGTTGTCACTAGTGTACCGGCGTACCTTTCTGGTGCTGTTTTTGAAAGCTTCTGACATATTTCGGGTGTACTCCTTACTTTCTCTGGATCATGGTCCCGATCTTCAGGATCAAACGTGGGATCATACAGCATTTCCGCCACAGCTGTTTCTCTCAAATACTGGATGCCTTCCTCAATAGTTTTCCATCTTTTCACTTTAGGTGCCAGGTCACTCTTGTAGGGATATCTTTCCCTCACAGCTACTAACATTCGTTGCCAGAGGCTGGCGATTCCATCCATATACCGGCTGATCCCTCTGTCGACAGCTGGGTCACGGGCAATGTTTCCTAGTTGGCGAGCTTCATTACTGTCGAGGGACACACTGTTGGCCCCGTTGTCCCAACACCGAAGCAACCAAGTGACAATACTCTCATCCGGACGTCGAATAAACTCTTTTCTTGAGCCTTGAATCTCAGACATTTTCATGGGTCGACGAAACGTGGTAACTTTGACTCTCTCATCATCCTCATCATCACTATGTCCATGCCTCTCACTTTTCTTTGTTGCCTTTCTTGGTGGTGGTGGTGTTGAGGACCCCCCCTCGCCTGGATCTTCCTCTTCTTTCGCCACCTCTTCTTTGCGTTCTAGGCGTGAGGACACACGTTTCCATTTCTGGCCTTCTACCGGGGCAACTGACTTTGATACTGGTGCTTCCTTTGGCTGGTCAGATGTGCCTGGGAGGTTTTCCTCTTTGGCCTGAGCCTCAGTTTGGACACTCTCTCTCTCTCTCTCCCGAACAGTATATATGCCTCGGTAAGCATAAGCCAAGCCCCAGATAAGCTGTTCCACCTCAGATCTTTCTGAGCCACAACACCCATTACTCAGATACAGGCCTAGCTCCTCAGGATCCTGCAAGTGTTCAGGAGTAAAATCCCATGGCACCGGGGGACCCCATGCTTCTAATTTCTTTCCTAAAACTCTCCACTTTCCCTGCCATTCAGCATTCTCTGTTTCTGGGAAAAGCTTCCTCCACATGGTGTAAAGTGCCATTATAAGGGATACATTCAGGAGGACCGATATCCCAATCGTTAACATAGTCCCTAAGCTGTAATCTTGAAAATTCATAAGAAACTGAGAGGAGAACCTGGACACCCATTCAAATGTTGTTTGGTTTGTTAACACGGTATCGTTTGTTACATTAGCCGGGGTGCCCAGGTATTTGGCAGGTGCCTCCATCACTGCTTTTAGTTTGTCATATAGGGACCAGGCTCCATAGATCAGACTGGCAAGCTTAACCAAGTTCCAGTACGTTTTGAGCATTAAAAGGGAAAAAGCAATGAAATACAATCCCTGTAAGGGCAGTTTTAACAGAAACAGTAAAAACATTTTTTTTTTTCTTTTACTCAAACAAGCTGGCAGCACCCGAAAAGTTTACAAATATTCCAGGAGAACTGGCAGTACGCCTGGACTTCAAGGTCGTGTTTTGCCGTACAGGACCTGCAGTACAGATAAGCTTCCGAACAAAAGACAGAGATTCACTCTAAAAATATGTCTCTGCCCGGCTAAGGTAGCTAGTCGAGCCCCACGTTGGGCGCCAAAAATTGTCACCGGTTTGCGGGACAGTTCGACCCGGTACCGTGACAATTGAGGCAGGGGACCCACGGGCCCACACCCCGGGGAAGGGGAAGGGGAAAGGGAAAAAGGAGAAGGGAGATGGGCCTAGGAACAAAACAGTGGCAACGATCTGAGGAGGAAAGCTAATTTACTAAATAAGATATCAGAAAGGAAAATAACACAATATAATATAATATAATTGGAATTGAGGCAAATGAATCAAATAAAATGAGCAAGAGAGAGAGTGTCCGATAAACCGAAGGCCTTACGCTAACGCTGAAGGCGGACGGCTGCAACAAACACCCACTGCCGAGCTCGGTCCCGAAGGGAAGAGAGAGTCCCGTGACTGCAGACAGTTTTTATCTTTCCCTCTGAGCGTAAACACGTAAGAACGCAAAGCATCGCAAAGTCCTCTGGGGAATGGAGTTCTTCTTCTCTTCTGAGACAGGCATACCTGGAACTATCGATGGTCCACGGAGCTGGAACATTAACTCTTCAACTCCAAATGCACTACATGATGTTATGATGTGGAATACCAGTACCAAAAATCACAAAACCATGACACTTTGCCAAATATATTTGGAGTTCTTTGTTTCTTGTTTTAAGTAAACATTCAAAAGGAATCCAGAAATCACTTCTACTCAATTTCAAGTTAAATAAGTCATATTATCTGTGAAATCTAGGAATGAGGAATTGTAATCTAGAATCTTGTTGCAGAAAAGTATCATTGCTGAGTACTGATGAGGAAAAAGTATCATTGCTGAGTACTGATGAGGAACTTGAAGCTGTTAAAAGCCTATTATTTCATTTGTAATTTTTTTAATTACTGTTATTATTATTTAAGCATTTATATGAGAAATAATTTGGGACTCATTCAAAATCCAAATATAGTTATTACAAACAAACAGAAATTGTGCTTTGTGCCTATGTTCAATTATCTATCAAGACACATGAAATCAAGTGTTATTTCTTCCTATTTTAGCATTTACAATAATATCACTGTCTAAAACTGGACAACAACAACATAAAATATTTTAAATACAGTCTTGTTCTTTGATTTTACCTAAGGTTCCTTTTTCTGCTTGCTAGGTGTATGGTTTGCTTTTTATTGTAAAATCTACCATTTCAAACTTTTCTCCTTGGGAGTCAAGATTAGTCTGTAAATCTCCAGGAAATAAACACATTAATAATGATTCAATATGAATAAGTAAATAAGAAGCTCATTCCCCTGCCAAACAATAAAACAAGTGCTATCTATAATTGCTGTTTCAGATTATGTTTGGAACGTTTCTCACAATTCCTTTAAAGCTGTCTTAAATTATTATATTTCCTAAGGTATTAGAACAGTTGGATCTTTTGGTATTAATATTATCCATTTTATATTCCTTTTTAGCATTGTAAAATAGAGACATCTTGGTGAACAATGATGGAAAGGATCGTAAGTGTATTGTATAGTAACATAGCACTGAAATGATACAGAAAAATAGAAGCAGATAGCTTGATTGCATCCAGCCCAGTCATATATCTCACTAATCACACACCTCTCAAATTAGTGACAGCCATACCACAAAAAATAAATGCTGTAATGTTCTGTCAGTTACACGTGTTTAATTTATACTTCATTGTAATGTCACATTTAGTGTGATAAAAGTAAGGTAGATAGTCTGAAGAAAAAAAAATAGAGATCTAAAAGAGTAATTCCAGTTTGAATATGAGACCTGCCTTTTTGTACATTTTTTTTTCTGTGTACCTGAATGAATAAACTTTGCCTTTCTCAGTGAAATTATCAAAATCAGTAGAAGTTCAAAAATAGGTATGGTTCTAGCAGTCAGAAAAAAATATGGCTGATAAACAGCAATGACAATGTGTTCTGAAAACATGACATCAGTCACTACAAGATTAAGGTAATTAAATCCAAGCAGAAATACTAAAAGAATTTGTTCTGAACTTTCTGTTGTCCTGAATTACAGAATCAGCAGCCAGTTTAATGAGTTTATCAGTACATTACTCTGTGGCAATAGCAGCATTCAGTGGTCAGTGAAGCTTGGTCTAGTTGTTGCTGCCTTTGAACCGAAGATACATGATACTACATTTTCTAATTCTAAGATTTTATTCTATCATGTAAGAAGCAGGTAGGATTTCAGGAGGCACCCTGCAGATTTTATATGACTCTGAATATATTCTGTACAAAATATAGTTCTTTTGTTCCTCTCTGGTATGTATAACATTAAATAACATGGGCAAAATCACTTGGAAAAACTTTGTGGATTTCAGTTTGTTTTATTAAGTGTCTGTTTGCTGAGACAGAGGAGTAGTATATTTAGAACATTACGCACATAAGACATGGAGCCTTAAGGCTAAATAGTACGCATAGGTGTTGGGGAAGACACAGTCCTTATCTACTTAAAAGTTATCAGATGAACCACAAATGCTATTTCGTGCATGTCTACATAATGTAGTCAAAATAGCAGTAGTCTTTACAGAACATGAGTTATGTTTCTGTTATGTTTGGTGCTACATATCTGTTCCCTGAGTGGGAGAGGAAGGGCAGATCCTTCTTTCATGTGCTTATAAAGAACTACACAGAAAAATTATGAACATTAGCTATCTATAATACATAGTAGGGAGAAAAACAGATTAGCTTGTCTTCCACAATATTACATTAAGAAGATTCCACCATGAAAATGGAAGAAGCATATTAAATATGTGATTGTTTTTCTTTGCTTTAGCAGTATTCTGTTTTCTCAATGATTTTTCTTTTGTTAATTTATATATTTTGCATCTATAAATGCATACCTTCTCTGTAAAATATAGTTACTCAGTAGATTTTTGGAAATGTCTTGGAAAAAATTGTTTTCACAAATAAAGATATAGCTTCTGTGGAATGTTAAATTCATTGAAACAATGTGTAATTGACGGTTTATACATTTTATACTTTCTAAAATAGCATTTTTTACATCTGAAAGGAGAATAGTGTTTTTGTAAATTTAATTGCAAGAGTGATAGAATATGAAATTAAAAAACTGTGTTGATTTAATGACAATATTGTACATTCAGTCCTATCTATCAACAGTAGTAATCATAGCTCTCTATTCATTATTCAAAGATGAAATATTTAAAAAAGAAAGATTACTTAATAACGGGCCATGAGTTTTGAGAACAAGTGAACTACTATGAGTAACTAAATGGTAACACATTCTTGCATTCAGCATAGGAAAACAATTTCATTTGTCTCAAGTATCAACATAATGTCTGATAGCAGTTGCATGCATGATGCCTAACAAAATCTAGCCAAGATTTAAGCCAGAGCATTTTGGAAATGACATTAGCCAAAATAAATACACAAATGTGAATACACACATAGAAGAATACCAAATTTATTGCAAGATTTTCTCTCTGTTTCTTTTATGGTAGTATCTCCTGCTGCCTTTCTCCCATTAGGAACTTTCCTCCTATCTCTAATTTCCATATGTCCCTAACATTATATGAGGTCATTACTTAAAGAAAGAATCATAGTGACTTGGTCTGGCATGTACTCTTAAAGTTCAATTTGCTAATCCCTGCCCTGCAATGAACATCTTCCAATAGATCAGGTTTCTCAAAGCCTCAACCTGGCCTTGAACACTTTCAGGGATTGGACATCCAAAGAGTCTGTCTCAGTGCCTCCTCATTATCCTCATAGTAAAAAATTTCTTCCTTAATTTCTTATCTTAATCTACCCTCTATAAATTTAAAATTATTATCCCTTTTTCTGTCACTACAGACCCTTTCTTACAAGAACCATGAGGCTAAGAATGACTTGTATTTTACACCAAGATGTTATGATCTCCTCATATTTTTTGTTATTTGAATTTCTGTTGTCAGGAAACGATTTTTTTTTTACGACAAGTTTGCTAATAGAAAAATCACATTAAATTAATACACTTAACTTAAAGCAGACAACTCTGCTGTATTTAGGTTTTTCTAAAATATCTGTTAGTACATCAGAGAAAGTTAGGAATTAAATTCAGCCATCTTTTGTACACACCAGTTGCATATTAGTGCGCTTATAAATTTCATTTGGATTTGTTTAAATATTACTGTCATTGATGCTGGTTTTTGTGTGTTTTTTTTTCCTACAAGTTTAATGGCACAAGTTCAAAATTATTCTGAACCTTCTACCTTCTCATGCAACCATGCAGAGAGAATGAGGGGCTGAGACACTGGAAAAGGCTACTCAGTGAGGTTGTGAATATCCCCTCTCTTGAAGCATTCAAGGCCAGGCTGGGTAGGGCTTTGAGCAACCTGGTTTAGAGAAAAGTGTCTGCCTATAGCAGGGGGATTGGAACTAGATGATCTTCAAGTTTCCTTTAAACACAAACCATTTTATGATCCTATAATACTGATTATGGCTGAACACATACCAGAAGAACCAGAGTTAAGAAAACAGAGGAAGGTGACACTAAGTTCTGTGATGCAGCCAGCACACTTGGGGGATGAATATTTATTTAAATAAACAAACAAACAAATATAATTTCATTCTCAATACCTATGCTTTTAAATTAAAGAGACTTTGATTTTCTTTTTCTCTCAACTACATATAGCAAGATTTTCGTTATAGTCCAAATTGGATGTGAAAAATCAGTAAATCAGAATTTCTACCAACTAGACCATCACTTTTGTCATTAGATGACTTCATAAATTTCAAAATTAAATTACTTTTTCAATGCTATCACTCAAAACGTTGGGTTTTTTTGTTTGTTTGTTTGTTTTTTGTGTAGGTTGCTATGCACACATCTCAAGGCAAAAATGTACATCTGCAATTTTTTAATGCAGAAGAATGTATTTTAAATTAAAAAATACATCTTTTGAATAAATACTCTGTCACTGGTGGTTGCACTACATATGACAGAAATAAGAAAATACATTAAAAAAATCTTCAATAGATTTGCTTTTTTTTTTTTTAAGTAATTAGTAACTTGGAGGAAGTAACCAGCTAACTGACTACCCAAAAATAAGCAGATACACATTTATATGTGTTCTTATTTATACAGATGAGGAGGTCAGGGCATTTTCTATTGTAGTCTTAAAGTCAGCAGACCTCTTGCTCTTACTGTTTCACATTAGTCTTAGTCTTCAATATGACAGATTACACATTTAAAAATGGTAGCAGTTCTACATGACCTGTAGCTAATTAAACTATACTGCAAAAGATATTAAAATCTTCAGCAGAGTTGCAGAGGGAAAACAACTTGCAGTATAAGCAGAAATGCAAAATTACAATCTATAGGAGTAGTATGTATTTCCTGCTTGACTAATCTGAAACAGCTTATCTTAGTTGCTTAAAATGTTCTAGTGTTTCTTGCTTGTTAAATAGGAAGTATTATGTGTCATAAAAGTGGAAAGTTGTTACCAAGTTAGAAGCATTTATTGTTGCTAGCTTCACAGCTTTGGTAAAATGGATTAGTGTATTCATGGATGAGAAGTTTAGTATTCTATGTTTTTGTATTTAATTTTCCTGTGTCAAGATCAGATTATTTTGTAAATCATATAAATTATAAAACTGACATATTTCCTCTTGCTGATGAGGATCACAGTTGAAGAAAAAAGCAGAACAGGTTTTTTTTAACAAAATAAAAATTATGTAATTCCAAATGCATCTCATGGGAGTTAGCTTGAAACAAAAGGTTATTCATGCACCTGAGCATGTTACTTTATACTGTTAATTGTAGGTAAAAAAGAAAACTAAGATTTATGGAGCAATATGATAATTTTAATTCTATTATTACTATCAGTCACTCATTCAAAATAATTATAAAATATAAAATGCTATACACAAATTTCACAGTACCTACTTTCATATGTGATAATCTGTGCTGATCTTTCCTATGTATTACTACAATGAGCCACCAGCATATGAAAGCAATATAGCATTTGTCCTGAAGGTTTCTTCTTCCTTGGTCTTGAGTCTTTCAAACATCTTTTCTCTCTGCTGCCAACAATGAGATACCACTTGTAACAATCTTAAGTATCAGTCATGTGGGAGTTGATAGATATTAGGCCCGAGGAGCAGGATTTTTCCTAGTAAAGGGACTGGTATGATGAGGAGTGTACACACAGCAGCAATTTCCCAAGTTAGTTTTTACATTCTAAATTCCAAAACATGATTTTGTGTGGACAAGGTGTGGTTTAATGCTTAGTTGAACCTAAGCAAACAAGAAAGAGGTGATGATTCCTATGAGAGATGTGAATGTGAGGTTCTGGTTTGCATACCAGGTTCCAGACATTTTTGAAAGAAGTATAGAAACTGGTGGAAGAGAAATATTAGCTAGACAAGTAGGTCAGGTGCTCCTGGTGGGGAACCAGAGCAGTGGGGTAGACATATTTAATCTTCCTCCTTCTTCGAAGATGAAGAGGGTTTGTTTCTTCTCCAGGGGAAAGCATCCCCATCACAGTTATTAAAGAAGAACAATAGAAGAAGGAAGGCTATGGGTCCACCCCAGGAGGCAGGAGATGTGTAGGAAGGAGGGCAAGTGCAACGGGTGTCTGGCTGTTGATATGGAGCCCAAGTAGCTCCAGCAACTTATTGCTCCAATAAGTTCTGTGTTCTACTGTGCCCTGAGGTTGACAAATAAAAAAAATTAACATTTACATAAAACTCTCCGTTGTTCTAAGTATTCCTCTGTGCAGTGGTTATACCTCTAGTGAAGTATTATTTCTGTGTTGTTTTTCATGGTTTACAAAATATATAGATCAGTTAAAGAAAAAGTGAAATGAGATAACCATTTTGTGCTATTTGGTTATTAGCTATGGTAATTCAGCTGTTCTGCAGAGAAGCTAGAGATAGGTTGAGACAAAATAGTTGTGCAATTGCATGTCTTAGGAGAAAACTTTTAAGGAAAGACTGCATTTCTTTAGTTAAGCAATTTGTTATAGGGAATCAGTTATATAAATACATTCTAGATAGAATAAATAATATTTAATCTCTTTCAAAACATCCTGTTTTGGGGAGAATCAGGAGCTCTCTTTTCTTCCACTTAGCAGAATTTTGCAATTCAGGAAACTGATACTCATCTGTTCTTTTAATTATTTGATCAGTTGACACATCACCTAGCATAACAGTCATTTATTAAAACAAGCTCAATATAATCATAATGTGAAAAAAAAATTACATTGCACAAATCTCTGTCTAGAGCAGCAGAATAAACCCAGAAAAGATAAATAGTTTTGTTTTTGACATCAGTTAGCCATAAACCTCTTCTATTCTTCTGTGAAAACAATTTAGTAAGTAAATACTTATGGAGCTCCAGTACACTGTCAATGGTTTACGTGCAAGTTCGGCCCGGTTCCATGACAATTGGGGCGGGGGACCCACGGACCCACGCCCCAGGAAAGGGGAAGGGGGAAAGGGAAAAGGGATATGGGCATAGGAACAAAACAGTGGCAACGATCTGAGGAGGAAAGCTAATTTACAAAATGAGATATCGGAAAGCAAAATAACATAATATAATACAATATAATTGGAATTAAAGCTAATAAATCAAAGAAAATGAGCAAGAGAGAGTGTCCGATAAACCGAAGGCCTTACACTAACGCTGAAGGCGGACGACAGCGAGCACCCACTGCTGAGTCCATCCCAAAGGAAAGAGAGTGTCCCATGACCACAGACAGTTTTTATCTTTCCCTCTGAGTGTTAACACGTAAGAACGCAAAGCATCGCAAAGTCCTCTGGGGAATGTAGTCCTTCTTTTCTTCTGAGACAGGTATACCTGGAGCTATCGATGATCCACGGAGCTGGAGCATTAACTCTTTAACTCTAAATGCACTACATGATGTTATGATGTGGAATACCAGTATCAAAAATCATAAAACCATGACATACGCTCTATGAGAGAGAGGGTTAACTTATTCTAGAATATTGTACTTAATAAGTATTTGTTATGTTTCTGACCTTCATGTAAGATGGCTTCAAAATATTTAGCAAAGGCTTAATTCAGAGCTCTTTTATGTCAGTGATCATCCTCTTGTTTAACTCAATAGATTTTATTTACATCAGATTCCTGTTACGTATATTTTTAAAAGGGGGAAAAATCCACAAGTTTAAAATATATTTTTAAACAAATTAAGCAATTTTAAGTAAAACTAAAACAAACTACCCAATCACACCCTGCAGAGTCACAGAAAATTTGAGATTTGTAGGACAGAGGGACAAAGAACATCTGAAGATCATGAAGTCCAATTCCCAGTAGAATGCCCAACCATGTTAATTGAGTTCATAATAATTCCAAGGATTCCATATTCACATTTGACATCTTCTATGGGAAGGCTTCCCAGTGTGACCGCCTTCAGAGCAATTAAGCTCACTCTCCATCTGTTTTTTTTTCTTTTTTCTTTTCTTTTTTCTTTTCTTTTCTTTTCTTTTCTTTTCTTTTCTTTTCTTTTCTTTTCTTTTCTTTTCTTTTCTTTTCTTTTCTTTTCTTTTCTTTTCTTTTCTTTTCTTTTCTTTTCTTTTCTTTTCTTTTCTTTTCTTTTCTTTTCTTTTCTTTTCTTTTCTTTTCTTTTCTTTTCTTTTCTTTTCTTTTCTTTTCTTTTCTTTCTTTCCTTTCCTTTCCTTTCCTTTCCTTTCCTTTCCTTTTCTTTTCTTTTCTTTTCTTTTCTTTTCTTTTCTTTTCTTTTCTTTTCTTTTCTTTTCTTTTCTTTTCTTTTCTTTTCTTTTCTTTTCTTTTCTTTTCTTTTCTTTTCTTTTCTTTTCTTTTCTCTTCTTTTCTTTTCTCTTCTTTTCTTTTCTTTTCTTTTCTTTTCTTTTCTTTTCTTTTCTTTTCTTTTCTTTTCTTTTCTTTTCTTTTCTTTTCTTTTCTTTTCTTTTCTTTTCTTTTCTTTTCTTTTCTTTTCTTTTCTTTTCTTTTCTTTTCTTTTCTTTTCTTTTCTTTTCTTTTTTTCTTTTCTTTTCTTTTCTTTTTTTCTTTTCTTTTCTTTTCTATTTAAAAAAGTTTAGCTAGAATGTTTTGTATTTTAGCTAGTACTGTTTGCCTCCTATCTTTTCAATAGATACCACTGAGAAGAGTTTGATTGTCTTCTTTATTCCCCATCCTCCTCTCCCCAACTGATATTTTATACAAACTTCTGATCTGCCAATTTTTCTCATGTCTCGGCTATTCTATTTCTCTCTCTATACTATCCTTACAAGCAGTCATTTTTTAAGTAATTCAATGAATCTTCTAGCAAACAAATTCAATTTTCAAATATTTACCCGTTGTTTCAATTGTTGAATATTTTGATGCTTAAAAGAATTTAAACATCTGACAATAACAAACTAGTGTTAAAATTCAGGTTCAAATGTTAATCGTACACTTATTTCACAGCAACCATTTGTATACCTGAAGATACTTTAAAAAAATAGCTACAAGTATAACATTTAAGTATGTTAAGTTACTTCTTGTTGTATTTGTATAATCATTAGCAAAATACATATTTTTGTTAACAATTATTTCATTCTGATTAGTTTTCAAATCAAATTGAAAATTTGTACTGTGCTAAGTAATACAAAGGTAAAATGCTCCAAATTATAGGAGATATTATCACTATCACATAGCAGCAAATGATAAGCTATTTCTGTAATGTATGTGATAGAACTCAAGTCACAAGCATGTATTTTGGCCATGAAAACAGTGTCTGTGTAATTACAAAAGAATGCTCTTTAAGTCCATAATATAATACACCTAATTATATAGTTATGCACATAAATGTAGTTCAAAGTTTTTAAAAAATTATAAATCTGAGCTTGTAATGAATCTACAGTTTGATCAAAGAAAACACATTGTAATTTTTATGCTCTAGTCATCAACTTTCACTTTTTTGTGAATGTTCTCAATTTTGATAAGGTGCATATCACGTTATAATGTACGTTACATGAACAGTGCAAATTGTCTTTGTGTAACCACTGAAAATATTATAGCTGTATATTAAATCCTTTATATTAGCTTTTATAATTTCTCATATCTGCTTCTCCTCTTCTGCAAGTTGCTTCTGCTGCACTTTATTGAGTAACACTGGAAAATAGCCTGTGGCGTCAGACTGTGTCTTACATAAACAGGTTTTCAGTTCAGTGAAACTGACCCTTAGTTTAGCCATGACAATCTTCTAGCCCAATCAAAATTTCTATGCAATTAATCTGGATGTTGCAACTTCTTATCTGGTAGATCTTGTAATTGAAAATTCCTCGTTTGCTTGTTTGTTTGTTCATTTTACAGATATACTTTAGATGCTTTCTAGTATGATTCTCCTTCCTTGTCACTATTCTCCACAAATATTCTCTGTTTCTTCATCATTATAATATGGCATATAGTGTTTGCATATATTCCCATGGAGGATGTAACCAAGTATCTTTCTCCTTGTTCAGACTGCTTACTTTTAAAATATTTTCATAATTTGCAGATTCAGTAGCATGTCTATGTGAATGCTATTCAGATTCCTGTAATGATGTCAAATTCTCATCAGCTAGCTTGCTACTAGAAACAGCTTAAGATTTCCCCTTGTGATTCAATTCAGTAAAAATCAATACAAACTTTTTACTTTTTTCTTTGCAATCTATCCTTTAAAATAAATACTCTATCTTGGCATTTCACTTTTCATAGTGTCTGAATTCAGATTTAAGTTAGTTGCTATTGAATACTGAAAGTTTATGGTTCTCTGAATCAGAAACTATACAGAAGAAATCTTACATGGCTGTAATTGAGTTATACTCTTACAGTACTTTCATTTCATTGTGCCATTTTTAATATGGGTTCAGGATTGTTACATTTAAGTGGACTCCTAAGAGGAGCCACTTGGAACGATTTTCTTTGGATCCTACTATGCTTCAAACAAAACCACACACATTCTTTTTGTCACAAAATCAACCTCTTAATTCTTATGATAAAATGAAAAAGTGGCGGGGGGGCTCAGGATTTCACCTGCATGAGGCGCAAGCAGGTAGATGAGCTGCTTATCCTGGTAGTGGAGATCAGGGAGGAGGTGGGGAGATTGAGAGCTATCAGGGAGTGCAAGCAGGAGATTGACTGGTGGAGTGACTTGCTGGCAAGAGAGAGGGAAGGGTGCTAGGGAGGCACCCTCAAAAAAGTGGTGGACACCCTGCCCTGTCACATTTGGGCAGATCTGACACATGAGTAGGGCTGGAAAAAAGTCCCAGACCACCATCAAGGGCGCACCCCCTGTCTGCCTACCCAAGGGGAACTTCCTTATATCCACTTAAGCGATAGGTTTGGGGTGCTGGAAACTGATGAGGAGGTGAGTGGGGAGGCAAGAGAGGATCTGCTTGTTAGGGAGACTAGGGTGAGGTGGTTGTCTCCATGCCTTGAGACTGCCTCTTTATGGAAAGACAGAAGGGTTATTGTGGTAGGTGATTCCTTTCTTAGGAGAACAGAGGGCCAAATATGCAGACCTGATGTGACCTATAAGGAGATGTGCTGCCTCCGTGTGAGAATAGTGTGGGGAACACTGGTGTGAGGGTGTATTCTAGGCCTCCTGATCAGGAGGAGGAAGTTGATGAGACCTTCTACACGCAGTTGGAAATGGCCTCATGATCTCATGATCTTATGTGGGATTTCAATTATCCAGATATTTATTGGGAAAGCAACATGGCCAGATGTGCACTCCAAACAGTTCCTGCAATTTGATGAAGATAACTTTCTGATGCAGGTAGTGGAGGAGCTGATGGGGAGTAGGGGTTTGCTGGACCTTGTACTTACTAATAAGGATGGGTTTGTTACAGAAGTGAAGGTTGGGGGCAGATTGGGATGTAGTGATCATGAAATGGTCAAGTTCAAGATCTTGACTGAAAGAAGAAAACCAAAAAGTAGGATTGCTACCCTGGACTTCATGAGAGCTGACTTCAGTCCCTTCCAGGACTTTTTGGGAGCTATCCTGTGGGCTAGGGTGTTAGAAGATAAGGTGGTCTGTGAGAGCTGGTCAGCATTTAAACAGCACTTCTTCCAAGCTCAGGATTGGTGCATCCCTGTGAGTAAGAAATCAGGCAAGGGTGGCAGGAGACCACCCTTGTGGATGAGCAAGGAGCCCATGCATAAACTCAAAAGGAAGAGAAAGGTCCATGAAATGTGAAAATAAGAGTCTGACCACTTGGGAAGAATATAGAAATATAGGAGCCTGCAGGGATGTGATGAAGAAGGCCAAAGACAACCTGGAATTCGATCTGGTAAAGGAGATAAAGGATAATAAGAAAGGTTTTTTTAAGTACATTAACTAAATGAAAGACTAGGGAAAATATGAGTTCCCCACTAAATGAGGGGTGTAACAGGGTGTCTGGTAACAGGGGATGCTGAGAAGGCGGAGATACTGAATGCTTTCTTTGCTTTTGTCTTTACTGTAAAAACTCCCCCTCAGGACTCCTGGACTGTGGGGTAAGTGAGAGGGTCTGGGGAATGGAAGGCTCCCCTTTAGTGAGAGAGAAGATGGTCTGAGAGGATCTAAAAAATAAAAATAAAAATAAATAAATAAAAGACTATAAGAAATATAAAGAAATATAAGAAATATAAAGAAATTTTACTAGGAAAAGGACAGGTAACCACTGAAGACACTCAGTACTTTCAGTACTTGTGATAAATATTTAGCTACTTATTTTGAGAGTTATTACTTAGTTTCTGTTATCACAGATGTCCCACAGACAATTATTTAAGACAAGACTTAGGTCATACATTTCATGCTTCAGTTTTATTCTTGCACTCCTAATTGTAGTACAGCCTCAGTTGTGTTCAGGCTGTAGTCACTCAGAAAACAATTTTTACTTTCTGAGTAAAAGGACAGTCTTTATTTTGCTTTGTTTTCCAAATTCCACTGTCCCTTATCAGATGACACAAAACATGTCATAGGATGGGTTTTTCACTTTCTTTTACTCCCAAGTCAAAGTTCTTTTACTCAAATTCCTTCCTCATTGTTTTGTGAATCTTAGGTTGTATTTACAAAAGATTTAGAATAGAAATCTGATGTTGTCTTTTAAATATTTTGTTGAAAGGAACAGGTTTCACAGAAGAAAGAGTACACAGCAGTTAGTAAATTGGAGGTAGGTAACTATAAAAAATAATAATTAAAAAAATAAAAAAAGAATGAGAAGGAATGTCCTTTATTGCTTCTAGATCAAATAGCATTTGCTCTAGATCAAATACGATTGCTTCTAGATCAAATAACATTTTTCCTGATCAATTTCAATCTAATTCAGAATGAGAGTGGTACTTTTCCCTGGATTTCCACTTGTCCTGTCAGTTCAGTAATGTTCCCTACTTTGTCCCATCCCCATCTTCCTGAATCAGTTGTTGTTTAAGGGGCAATGTATCTTCCTCTAAAGGCTTTGTGGAGTCAGGCTTAAGTTATACCATTTGCTAAGGTCAGATGTGCTCCAGGTGGGAGCAATTTAGCTATGAACTGAGATTTAACAAGGTATGTATAGATTTCATAGATATGCCTCCAGAACAATTCAAATACTGTTAGTTTTGGTTTTATTTTTTTAAGATTTTGGGGTTTGTATTTAAGCATCCAAGTAGGTCTTTATCTTAACCTCCCCATCCTTGACTCCCCACCAATGTAGCTGATATAACAAAAATGAGCATCTAAGTCTTCCAGAACAATTTTTATAGCTTTGTTGCAGACATGAAATATTAAACTTGCAACCTACAATAATAAATAGCAAAAATTTTACTGACAATTTTATTGTACTTTATTGTTGCTACTAAATTATCATGTTAACCATGGCAGAAAGGAACAGAGATATGCGTAAGTGGACACAGAGAATTTGTGGGGCTAAAGATTTATATATCCTAGTTTTTAAATGCCATGCTAAAACTGTCATTCTCAACAGACAGATTTGCTTTAAAGAAATTATCCTAGGTTTTAGAGTAAAAAGAAATACTGACAAAAATGATTCGGTTATTAGCAACTTATTTCTAACTCATCTGTGGTTAAAAATTTTAAGAGTACATTCTGAATGTTGAACTTCAAATGATGTTTGGAACAGTTAAAGAGAGCATGCTCCTTCAATGCAGGCAGTGGATGTTACATCAGAATTTAAAAAAACACCTTCTTGTGAGATGCTTTCAATACGTCTAGAACTGGCATTTATTTAATATAATTTATGGGCCCTTGAAATGAGATTCTTCTGATGTAATCTGAGTTATTAAACACTGTGCCCTTTACAGCTAATAAAAAGACATTTCTCTGACCTAGTTAAGGATTATTCCTGTGTTTTGATTTATATGTGAGGACTTTGTTGAATCAATTATACCTTGGAGATGAAAACAGTGGTCTGCCAAGGTAACATCCTCAACATAATTTTTTTGATACTTGAATGCTTAGGTTCTCAGCTGTGAGTCCTCCTTTAAAAAGTTTGTGCTAAATAAAAGCTATAGATAAATGCTTAGAAATAGAAGACACAGTGGGAAAAATTGGAATGGGAAGGAGTAATTTGTGGAATTAAGCTGTTTGGAACATATTTTTAATGTGCTTTTTTTTCTAAGATGTATAGTTTGCTGTATGATTAATTACAATACTTGCAAAGCAAAATTGCCATTAAAAACAAACAAACTAACTAACTAACAAAAATGAAAAGAAGTGAAGTCTGTGAAACTATCACTACGGTGTTATTCTCTAGAGTTCAAGAAGATATCCACTGACTGTCTGGTAGCCATGAACAATTGAAGAACTGGAGGTGCTATTAAACAAAGCAACAAGTGCATTACAAAATGTATTGCTATATTTTCTAATGCAGAGTGATAGAAAGAGTTCCTTAAAATTCTCCAGTACCTGGCACTAAGTTGATTCATAAACACACACAGATCCCACCAGTTTCCAGTTCTGAGACCTTGTACTCCCTCTGCTAGCTGACATCACAGGCCAGGGTTCTTGTTCCACAACCTAACCCCAGGAGTCGACACTGAGTTTCACTCATCCACATTCATGTCACACCAGCAGTTAGCATGTGCACACACAGGAATGTGTAATACAGACAGTTAAGATTTAATGAGAAAATAGAAGAAGAAAGGACAGAATACATTGATTAGGCACAGGATTCAGTCACACAGACAGACAGACTCGCATGATTTTACATGCTACCAACCCTTCTTTATCCATCCTATTCCTGCTCCCCCTTTCTCCTGTACTTCTCCCTGTTATTTTGCAGGGCTCCACACTTTCTGCATTGTCTTAATCTCTCTCACACTATCCACAGTCTTATAACTTGCAAAGTCCAAGCTGATCTTTCTGAAAATAACACTTGTAGATTGATAGTGCTTGTCCACCAGTACGACTGGGAGTTCTGTTTCTTGCCACTGTCTCAATTTTTGCTTCATCAAGTCTGTGTCTCAGCGTTTTGTTTATTGTCCCCCTTTTACTACTTACCATCTCTATCCAGAAATCTTCAATTAGACATTCCTGTTCGAATCAACATTCCTACATTTCATCTTTCTCCTGGCCAGGTTTGTTTTCCATCACTTTCTGCTTTCTTCTTATTACTTTATTGCTTTGGAAACCATCCTTGACCTAATACCCTTAAAGAAGCAGACACTCTCCTTCTACATACCTTATCAGCTGAATAAAAGTCTTACTGGGCTCTGTTCCTTTATTAAAATTATTCAAAGATTCTAAAAAAGTAAAAATAAAATAAAATAAAATAAAATAAAATAAAATAAAATAAATAAAATAAAATAAAATAAAATAAAATAAAATAAAATAAAATAAAATAAAATAAAATAAAATAAAATAAAATAAAATAAAATAAAATAAAATAAATAAAATAAAATAAAATAAAATGTATCATTACAATATATTTACTATTCTAAAACATATAACTGATGTGTTGAATGCTCACTGTATCCAGTGTAATGACATGGTTATTTAACATTTATGAACCAAATAAAAGGTTACTTACTTTTCTTTTGCTTCACAGCTTCTTGTTGTTGGTGTATTTGTTTTACGGCTGTAAGAAGCAAATCTGTTAAACTCTTTCTCCTTCATTTCATCTGTTCTCTTTTCTTAATTGATATTTATTTATTTGTTAATTTTTAGTTTCTTTTAAGCATTCTCTTTGGTTACATTTTTGTAAGCGTAATGCAAAACCAATCATGCTTTATTGTTGGAGAGACTAATCTTTTAAGGAGAATTAATAGATCACTTGCTCAAAAAAAATACTATTCAAAGTTCAAATCCAATGTCCAAATAGCTAATCACAGAGAAACAGATAAGACTCTAATCAGAAATTAGTGATGCTACTAATATCTGAGGGTCTTGGTGAAGCAAAGTCATTGATGAAATTGAACATACTGAACCTTGGTAAATAATTCAGATAACATACTGACTGTGTTGAAAGTCTCAGTTGCCCTGATTTACATAATGTTTCTGCTCCTAGGATTAAGTGCCTTACTTCCTTAATTCTTCTGGACAGGAACTGTTGGATTGCAGTATGGAGAACAGGAACTGCTTTTCAGGTCATTAGATCTTTGCTTCCATCAGTTCCTAACCTCTTTGAGGTGCAGAATTGCAAGGAAAGGAACAAAATGATCACTCAGTGGGACATAGCAAGACAGTTCAGAAAAATCTTGTAGGGGAAGAGGTGATGTAAATCACTGAAAACACGTCAGTGAAATAAACAAATGATTCAGCCACATAATATAATTTGTTTGTAAATAATGATGTATTTTAACAGTTTCCTCAAAGTACTTATCTCCTGTATTGAAGTCAAATGTCCTCAATAGCATGGTCACTGATCTACACATAGATCTCCTCTTGGGAATATAAATGCAGCAACTGTAAGTATAGTTACCTTAAAATTTTGGGGAGATGGTCTTCATTCACTGAAGTTGAAGTTAGAATTTTACTAAAAATCAGTGCAGGAAAGTCCCAAAGAAGTTTTGAAGTTACATAAAGGTCACATCATGTTAACAAAGAAATTTTCCAATTTAATTTTTCTGCAGTTCTTAGTCTGTACTAAAGGCTGCAAAGGTTTTCAATACAAAATACTATCTTTTAACAATACTCATCTGTTTCATTCATTTGTACTCTTATAATTGGAAAATTATTGTCAATTGATTTCTGAATGAATTCTACCAACATTTCTTCTTTGTTGGCATAGAAGGAATAGCAGTTTTTAACTGTATGTAAATGAAGCTCTATTCTGAAAGAGACCAAACGGCTCTCTAATTCAGTTACATGTTTCTCACGGCAGCAACTATTGACACTGAAAAGAGTGTAAGAGCAAGATAACTGCATAATTCTGAAGCATTCTGGGGTTTAGAGACTTCTGACCTAGAATTTGTAGCTCTATTACCCTTATATTATGTAGTCATTATTTTAAACTAATTTTTAAATATTTGACATTCAGATGAAGTACCTCAACTAAATTATGTTATGTGAAAAAGCATTAGTTGGGGTTTGGTTTTTAACCTTAAACTTACAAACCTTTTATGATCCCCAATTACTTTTGTTAAAAAAAAAAGAAAAATCTTTTTGCTGTTTACCTGGTTTCTGTCATTTACGATATTTTGACCTCCAATCAGACTGTCTTTTAGTTGTTACTTAATTCATTTTATCTCACACCATATGGAATCCATGATATACATCCACATACTTTGTTGCCTGTATTTGATTTCTTTAGTTTTATTGAATTTATTTCAAATGAGCTGCCCAGAATGAAGCATGGAATTAAGCATGACACGTGACAATACAGACTGTAATTTTTTCTTTTTCTTAACTAGTTACTCCTGATTATTTCCTTCTTTTTGGTGCTGCCAACAAGTAAATACATGCTTGTCTAGGATATCTGTAATATATCTTTCTGAAGAATGCTATCTATTTTTTAACTATATTGCTAAATACAGTCATTATGAAATTCCTAGCTCTAAAGATAAATTATACAAAGAAAACTATATCCACAGTGCTCACAACTACCATTGCCTTTAGTAATATTTTTCTTTAAAAGGTTCAAATGAAAAACTGGGAATAAAGGGACAGTCAGGATTGTATTGCTTTATCTCTTTTTTGTTGTTATTGTTATTTTGTGGTTATTTTTTTTTCCTTAATTATAAAGAAGATAAAAATAATAACAATAAAATAACAATAAATAACTTTCATCTACTGTTTTGATAGCTGCAGTTAGAAATACTTCTCTCTTTATCCATCTTTATATTCACAGTAATTTCTTGCCTTAAGTTCATGCTATCATAACTACTAGATTTAATTTTAAAAATGTTGTAATATTAAGAACTCTCTATTCTTGCTAATCATCTCAATTTTTACTTCACTTTACCATTATGTTTTTCATAATAATTTTCAATACAAATCACCACATACAATTCTCTATTTTTATATTACTTTATAACAAAGTTGAGGAAATGTGGAATAGATGCGTGAATGGTGTTGTGGGTTGAGAACTGTCTGACTGGCAGAGCTCAAGGGGTGTGATCAGTGGTGCAGAGTCCAGTTGGAGGCCTAAACTAAGCGGAGTTCCTCAAGAGATTGTTGTTGGATCCGGTCCCGTTGAACATCTTCATCAGTGACTTCGATGACGGGAATAAAGCCCAGTCTCATCAAGTCTGCTGATGATATGAAGCTGGAAGGAATGGCTGAACCACCAGAAGGCTGTGCTGCCATCCAACAAGACCTGGACAGGCTGGAGAGTTGGGCAGAGAGGAACCAGATGAGGTTTAACAAGAGCAAGTGTAGAGTCTTGCACCTAGGGAGAAATAACTGCATGCACCTGTACAGGATGGGGGATGACCTGCTGAAGTGGAGCTCTCAGAAGAGGAACCTGGGGGTCCTGTTGAATGACAAGTTGGCCAAGAGCCAGCAGTGTGCCCTGGTGGCCAAGGAAGGCCCATGGGATCTTGGGCTGCATCAAAACGTGTATGGCCAGCAGGTCAAATGAGGTGATCCTCCCCCTCTCCTCTGCCCTGGAGAGGCCAATTAGTTGTATACTAATTAATTAATTAAAATTATAGTTAAAACAGTTTCTCCTGGCTTTCCTCACCAATATGTTCCCCACATCCATAGCATCATAGAATGGTGTGAGTTGGAAGGGACCTTTAAGATCATCTAGTTCCAAACCCCTGCTATAGTCAGGAGCACCTTCCTCTAGACCATGTTGCTCAAAGCCCCTTCTAGCCTGGCCTCGAATGCCTCCAGGGAGAGGAAATCCACAACCTCACTGGGCAATCTGTTCCAGTGTCTCACCACCCCCACTGTAAAGAATTTCTTCCTAATATCTAGTGTAAATCTACCCCATTTCTCCTTGTCATGTTGCTACATGGTCTTAATAAAGTCCCTCCCTAGCTTTTCTGTAGGCTCACTTTGTGTCCTGGAAAGTCATTACAAGGTCTCCTTGAAGCCTATACTTCTCCAATCTGAAGAACCCCAATTCTCTCAGCCTGTCCTCATAGGGGAGTTGCTCCAGCTCTCTGATCATCTTCGTGGCCCACTACTGGACTTGCTCCAATGTCATGTCCTTCTTGGCTTGCAGGCTCCATACCTGGATGCAGTGCTCCAGGTAGGCTCTCGCAAAAAATAGAGGGGCAGAATCACCCCCCCTCAATCTGCTGGTCACACTTCTCTTGATTTAAGCCAGGATATCATTGGCCTTCTGGGCTGCAAGCACATATGGCTGGGTCATGTTGAATCTTTCATTAACTGATATTCTCAAATCCTTCTACTCAGGGCTGCTCTCAAGCCATTCTCCACCCAACATATATCTGTGCTTGGGATTACCCTGACCTGGATGCAGGACCTTGCATTTGGCCTTCTTGAAGTTCATGAAGTTGCCATGGGCCCATCTCTTAAGCCTGCCCAGGTCACTCTGGATAGCATTCCTTCCCTCTAGCCTGCCAACTACAACACTCAGTTTGGCATTGTCTGCAAACTTGCTGAATATACTTGACCCCACTGTCCATGTCCCCTACAAAGATATTAAATAACACCAGTCCCAACACTGATGTTATGTATTTGGAAGCATTTTCTAAAAAAAAAAAAATTTCCTTGATTTTCTCTATTGACTGAAATTCGTTTAGACTAGATAATAGATTGCATATTGATTGACAGTCTGTGAATTCTTTTAGAATTTTTGATTGAGATTATTTATTCTATTCCTTTAATTGATTTGTTCTAAAAGTATGCTATTAACAAGCCAGTGTGTGGTATTTTCTTATATTCTTCTTTATAAAAGCAGAATACTGAATAGGAATGTCCCCAGACTCCTGTGAATGGTAATGTAAATAATTCATTTAGCTTTTCTAATGTGTTTTATCTTTCCTACAGTGTTCCATTTTTGAGACAATCATCTATCACCTTTGTCAGCTCTCTGGAAAAGATCTTATTTCTGATGTACTGGAAAAAAAGTTTTTAATATTAGTTTTTAATGTTTATAGCAAGCTGTTTTTCTTTTTTTTTTCTTTTTTTTTTTTTTGGCACGTGTAACTTTGGTTCATTTTTTTTGTTTGTTTAATTGCTTTTTAAATAGAGTCTTGTATCTTTACATTTCCTTGCTAGATTTTATGTTCCATTTATGAAATATAATATTTTGTTTATTATTATCTTCTGTCTTAAAACATAAATATTAAAACATTTAAAGATATATAAACACTTCAACTGTCCCCTCCCCTCCCCTCCCCTCCCCTCCCTTGCTAGAAAGCTGGGTTTCAGTGCTTTTCTTTATTTACAGAAAAAAATCCTAAAATCTTTATAATTTTTATTTTTTTCCTGCTTTGTAATTTCTGATCCTCAAATTACAAATTTATGACATGTAGGAAAGCAGAATGTAAGATTAATAACCAACTTTCTCTCAAAAAAGATGGAAAAGATGAGGCACTGATATTCTCAACTGAGATCAGCATTATTACAATTAAATATTCAGTATAGAAATATTAGCTAGCTTGTTGTTTTTGTGAAACTTTTGTAATTACTAGGGAAACATGATGCATTACTTGGATATTTTGGGAGTACTTTTAATAATTAGATATTTATACTCAGTGATTTTTACATCCCCTAAACTTTAATTAGATTCTCAGCGATTACTGTTTAAAATAAGATACAGAACTTGTAGAAGCTTCAACTGATAATTATCTTATAAGTCATTTTTTTTCCTTTAGAAAAGTAAAACAAATAAATAAAATTAAGTATTTCCCTTCTTGAGTTTATAATTTATTTTATAGAATAATTGGTGTGATTTTTAGCGAGCACAATGGTATTTCACATTGAATATGCAAATCATTTTCATCACAGCCGCATTCCCTCATCAAAGTTGTCACTTTCATAGGAAAAATTGATCAATGAAATAACTACTTTTTTCTGTCACCTTCAGCTGAAATTGAGAACTTAGAGATAGACATGCTCATTTTTAATTTTTAATTTTTAATTTCTTTTTAATGCAGCCCTCGATACAGTTGGCCTTCTAGACTGAATGCATATACTGCTGGCTCATGACCAGCTTCTCATCCACCATGTCTCTCAAGTACTTCTCTACAGGGCTGCTCTCCAGGAGTTCTTCCCCCCAAGTCCATATATATATCCAGAATTGCCCCAGCCCAAGTGCAAAAAATCGCACTTGGCCTTTTTGGATGTCATTAGGTTCTCATGCGCCCACTTTGCTAGCCAGTCCAGGTTCCTCTGGATGGCTTCCCTTCCCTCTAATATATCAACTGCACCTCTGAATTTGGTGTAATCTGCAAACTTGCCAAGGGTGCACTTGATTACATTGTCTATGTCATCAATAAAGATGTTGAGGAGCACTGATCCAAAGGCAGACCCTTGGGGTACACCTTTTGCGACCGGCCTCCAACCAGACCTTGAACCATTGATCACAACCCTTTGGCTGTGACCAGCCAACTAGTTCTTAAACCATTGAACAGTCTATCCTTCAAATCCACACCTATCCAATTTAGATAGATGGATGTGGTGAGAGACCATGTCAAAGACCTTGCAGAACTGCACGAAAATGAAATCCATCTCCTTTCCCCTGTCCACCAATTCCATCACTCCATAATAGAAGGCCTCCAGGTTGGTCAGGCAAGATCTCACCTTTGTAAAGCCATGCTGTCTGTCTTGGATCACCTCTTCATCTTGTATGTGCCTTAACAAGGTAACCAGGAGGGGCGAGGCTTTTTTCAGTGGTGCCTGGCAACAGGACAAGAGACAAAGCTCTCAAACTGAAACAAAGAAAGTTTCATCTGCAAATAAGAAGGTCTTCACTATGAGGGTGACTGAACCCTCCATGGAACAGATTGTACAGAGAGACTGTATATACCTTCTCTGGGTATATTTTAAATGCACCTGGATGTGATCTTAGCAGTGTACTCTAGGTTACTCTGCATGAAGCAGGAGTTTGGACTAGGTGATCCAAGTGGTCCCTTCCAACTTCAACCATTTTATGATTTTGATTCTGTGATTCTGAGGAAGTAGTTGAGAACTAGACTAGGCTGCCAGAGGAAGTAGTCACAGCACCAAGACTGTTGAGTTCAAGAAGTATTTGCACAACATTCTTGAAAATATGATTTGAATTTTGTGTGGCCCCATGTGGAGCCAGAAACTGAACTTGGAGATACTTAGTTGTGATTTAATCCAGGAGGCACATAAACACCATGCAGCCTTTCACTAAACTTTCTCCCACCCTCCTTCTCTGAATGAGATGGGAGAGAGAATTGGAAAAATAAAAAAATAATTAAAAAAAAAAAGCTGAGTTCATTAATTGAGATAGAATTTATTTACTAAGACAAAAGGAACAGTGTAATGGTTTTATGGGTTTTTTTGTTGTTGTTGTTTGTTTGTTTTTGTTTTTTGGGAGTCCACATCATAACATAATGGGAGGCACTTGGAGTTACAGAGTTATTGCTCCAGTTCCATTGACTGCTGAATTTCTGGGTACCTGGCTTTCAGAAGAGAACTACATATACTAGAGGACTTTATGTTCTCATTTTCAACAATTCAAGAGGGAATGGTAAAACTGCATGCAAGTCCCAAGACATCCTCTTTTTGCTGCTCATCACAGTAGTGGGAGCTTCCTAGCCATCTCTCCTTCAGCTTTAGCATAAGGCCTTTGGTTTTTGGACAGTCTCTCACTTCACTTGATTTATTAGCTTCAATTCCAATTATATTGTAATATATTGTATTATTTTGTATTCCAATATCTTGTTTCGTAAATTAGTTCTCCTCCTCAGATCATTGCTGCTGTTTGGTTCTATGCCTATCTCCTTATCCTCTCCCTTTTCCCCCTTCACCTTTCCCAGGACATGGGCTGTTGGGTTCCCTTCCCCATTCATCATGGATCCAGGCTGAACTGGCCCACAAAGAGTTGACAGAGTTGGTCATTAACCACCATTTCCTTCCAGTTCAGTGTTGACTTCCAGCTTGCACAAAGTACTATATTGTAGATGTTTGGAAAGGGAATAGGAATATATATATAAATAGTAATCCTTTCTTTTTCTAGATTTCATAAAATACAAAAAATAGATTTTCTCAGATGGGTGATTTAACTTAAGAAGAACAGCTTGACAGCATTTCTAAGACAAAAATAAAGTTATCATTAATTCTCTGAATGTGAAGTATGCACTTGTACAAACTATGTGCAAAAGACAAACAGCAACTGCCCCTTTATTTTCAAGCTCTTACACACATCAGAAGTCATATTCAATCTGCTGGAAACATGGTTATCTTTAAGGAGTTGATTCACATTTTCCAGATATTATTATGTTCTTCTCTTAAGTCTAAAAATATCAGAATCAAAATGCACATAAAAAGACCCCCAAGGACTGAGGTAATTGCTTTTGTTGAATGAAAAATGAACTAAAAATTGCAACAAATGTCCATGTGCACTTGGTAGAAAATCTCTTTTTCACCCAGGGGACAATTTAGAATATATAGAATGTGAAACTTATAAAAGAAAGCAAAACAAAGCTAAGAAAAGCACAGAGTTAGCAAGCAGAATCTATCATTTACCACCTCATATAGTTACAATTATATGATTATCTGCCCTCTTCTTTTTGTAACTTGGATGTATTAGTTGTTGTTATTTTTATTCTAATTAGTTTTTTGTGGGAAAAAAAAAAGATAATTGCATGCCACTTATTTCCATATATTCAGTGTACAATTATCGCTGAATGACAGTGAACTAAGTAGTTAATGATTGTATCAGGATGTATGAAGCTTGTTCATTCCAGGGAAGCAAGAATTGCTGTTTGATGACAGTTGCATTTGCTCTCAGAATTCCCCAAATACAATGGGAATATCTTTAGATTTTTATTTTATTTTATTTCAAATGAAAAAATACATATATTTTACCATAAAATCCATTGGAAGCTGGACATGAGGCAGCAATGCACCCTTGCAGCCTGGAAAGCCAACTGTATCCTAGATTGTATTAAAAGAAGTGTTGCCAGAAGTTCCAACGGTGTGATCCTGCGCCTCTGCCCTGCACTGATGAGGCCTCACCTGGAGTATTGAGTCCAGATGTGGAGTCCTTAGCATAGGAGAGACATAAATCTGTTGTTGTGCGTCTAGAGGTGGGACACAAAAATGATCCACATAATGGAACACCTCTCTTATGAGGACAGATTGAGAGAGCTGGGGATGCTCAGCCTGGAAAAAGGTGTGAAGTAACATGATAGCAGCCTTTCGGTATCTAGATGGGATCTACAGGAAAGAAGAGGACAGACTCTTCAGCAGGGTCTGTGGTGACAGAACTGGGGAAAATGACCAAGCTCAGGTAGGGTAGATTTAGGTTAGATATAAGGAAAAAAAATCTTTTACACTGAGAGTGATCAGTCACTGGAACAGGTTACCCAGTGATGTGGTTCATGCCCTGTTCCTGGAGACTTTCAAGGCAAGGCAGGATAAGGCCCTGGGCAACCTGATCTATCTCTGAATGTCCCCAGCCATTGCAGGGAATCTGTAGTAGATATTCTTCAGAGGTCCCTTCCAACTCTAGGGATTCTATGATACTATGATACTATGAAAATAATGTCTATTATTCCAGTGCAGTTCAGAAAAACGTCACACATTTATTTATCATCTTCACTGTCTTCCAGTCATTCACATCTACCTTCTACACTGATCATTATTTCATAAGATAATTGCTACTGGCATGAGTGAAGTCCTAACATTTGGAGAACCCAGCATAAAAGTTGTTTTATTATCTGTACATTATTTTAATTAGTTGAATATGGTGTTATCATTTCAAACTCAAAACATTCTTTATGGTATTTTTTATTTTATTTGGCTTTGCTTTTCACTTTCCGATAAATACAGTGATCTTATATTGTCTACAGTAAACATAATTTTCAATCATATGGCATAAACACCCTTGTATACATCTGGAAAAAAAAAAAAAAGTTTACTCTTCCTGTACTTAAGGATTGAAAATAGATATTCACAGATGTATGTACTGTCTAAAAGTGGTAACATAAATAATATGTGATAGTGAAGTGTTGGATATCTTTCTCTGATAAGAGAGTCTAGTAAAGACCCACTATCAAAATATTCTGTGTTGCATGTCTGATTGCAACTCTATATGTTCTATTTTGAAAATTCTGAGTTAACGTTTTTATGTTGTTGAAAATGAAGTAGCTAATATACCAAAAGTTTAGCGATTTTTTTTTCGTCAGTCTTGAAACCTATTCTCAAATTCCTTTATGAAAACATAAAGCACAGCTGCATATTTTTCACTGTTCATTGAACTGTGTTTAGCCAATGTATCAAAATGCATAACATTGTTTGCTGTAACTTCAGTCAGCACTGAACTGCATCCTACCTTGTTTCAGCCCAGAGAGAGCCAATCATACATCAATTGTACGGTTGTTGCTTTTTGATGGGTGCATGCCCAGGGTGGGGCTGGGCCACTCAATGGGAAGAGCCATTGCCTTGATGTTGTGGTGCTGAGGATGGTTGCAGTACGGGTTATACTTGGCCACATATAGAATTTATAGACAGGAAGAGAAAAAGCATTCAAGCTGACTAGTGTAAGGATTGAGGGCATATCTCAATTCCTTCTGGTGTAGTCTCAAGCCCAAATCATGAGCTTGAGAAAACACACTGAAAAACAGAAGCCTCTGGAATTGTTTACCCTTCCTGTCATGGGGAGCTACTTTCAGAGTCTTTTTGGCACTAGATATAGTCCTTGTTTCTTCACCGCCTTGCCCTGCCTGGCCATAGGAACCTTTCTAAGCAAGCCAACCTACAGACATACATTCTGGTCTGGATTTGGTCCATTTGTTTCCTGAAAATTGCCTGATATCTGTGGGTTAGTGTAACCTGCTAGAAACTACTCTCTCTGGTGGTAGAATGGGCCCTGACTGCCAGGCCATATCCAGCTGCCCCAGCCCCAGAGAGCTACTGTCCTGGGAGAATTCCTGAGGCTGAACTTAAGAAGTTTAATACTTATAATGAGGATATAAGAAACACCTTTTTTTTTTTTTTTTTTCGTGTGTGTGTGTGTGTGAGTGCACTCCAGGATAATTTCTGCAGAAATCTTTGTCTTTTCTATTTCAGTTTCAGAACTTTTTTTCTTGGGACCAGTACCCTTCAACATCAATAACATAGATGATGGGATCTACTTTCAGCAAGTTTGCTGATGACAACATGCTGAGTGGCGAAGTTGATATGGAAGAAGGAAGGAATGTCATCCAGAGGGACCTTGATAAAACTGAAAGGTGAGCCCACGTGAACTTAATGAGGTTCAACCAAGAAAAATGCAAGGTTTTGTGCTTGGGTTGCAATAATCCCAGGTATGTATACAGACTGGGAGAAAAACTGTCTTTGAGTGTAGCCCTGTTGAGAAGGACTTAGGAGTCTTCATAGATGAAAAACTTAACATGTGCCATCAATGTGCATTTGCAGCCTGGAAGACTAATATTATCCTGGACTACATCAAAAGAGTGGTAGCCAGCAGAGAGAGGGAGATGATTGTCCTCCTTTTTTTGCCATTGTAAGGCCCCATCTGGAGTACTGTGTCTTAGTCTGGGTCTCCCAGAACAGGAAGGATGCGGAGCTGTTGGAGTAGATCCAGAGGAGGGTCAAAAGGATGACCAGAGGACCGGAGCACCTCTCCTATGAAGAAGGACTGAGGGAGTTGGGCTTGTTTAGCTTGCAGAAGTGAAGACTCCGGGGAGACCTCATTGCAGACTTCCAGGATTTGAAGGGGGCTTATAAGCAGGAGGGAGACTTACTTTTTACATGGTCTGATAGTGATAAGACAAAAGGGAATGACTTTAAACTAAAAGAGGAAATTTAGGTTAGATGTTAGGAAGAAATTATTTACTGAGAGGACAGTGAGATGCTAGAATAACTCACCCAGAGAAGCTGTGGATTCCACATTCCTAGAGGTGTTCAATGCTAGATTGGATTGAGACCCGGGCAGCCTAATTTAGCAGTTGGAAATTCCGCCCAAGTCAGGAAACTGGAACTAGTTAACCTATAAAGTCCCCTTCTATGATTTTTCTCCCACTGTCCTGTTCAGAGAATAGCATGTTCAGGATAGGACAATGTTCAGAAGACAATGAAGATAATGGGGAGAAAGGAGCACAAATGTTATGAGGAACAGCTGAGGGAACTGGGATTCGAAGAGGATGTTCAGCGGAAACCTTATTGCCCTCTACAACTACCTGAAAGGAGGTTCTTGTGAGGAGGGGTCAACCTTTTACCCTGGCAGCAAGTAACAGGATAAGAGAGAATGGTCTCAAGTCGCACCAGAGGACATTCAGGTTGGATATTCGGAAAAATTTCTTCCCCAAAGGAGGGGTCAGGCTCTGGAACAAGCTACCCCAAGAGGCGGTTGAATTACTGTCCCTGGAGTTGTTCATGAAATGTTTAAATGTTGTACTAAGGAACATGGCCTAATGGGCAACACTGGCAGTACGTAGACAGGTGGAATAGATGATCTTAGAGATCTATTCTAACCTTAATGATTCTATGATTCTAAAGTACTATGATTCTATGTTTAGAAGTGTGAGTGAGGGAGAGCTTAGTGTAGGGGAGGGTCTGGAAACCAGACAATGTCACAGGTGTATTCTGTTAACATTCAAAAATTTTGAAAATCATTTGAACTATATCATTCAACTAATCATTAACTGATTCCATAAATGAACCTTACTCTCCATCACCTTCCTATTCATTTGCATTAGTCATTGAAAGTACCATAAATATTACTGCTAGAAGAGTTGAATTAAAGAAATTTGATATTAATTCTGGCATTATTCTGGCAAAAAGATAGTAGGAGTTGGATTCAATGATCCTTGTTGTTCTTTTCCATCGGAGAAAACAAATCCATTAAAGAATGCTGAAAGACGAAATGTACAGGGAGATCTTTGTGTAAATTTAACAACCTGCCATAGTTACCATCTCCTTATTATTTTTTTCGTGGCCGTGCCTCAAAACAGATCTCATTTTGTCCTTCTGAAACTATTAATAAAATATGTTATTCATCCTTTGGAAAAAAGAATAATGATCTGATAGTAAAATATTATTTTCCTGATCTTATTAGTTAAGAATAATCAAAAGCATCCAAATAAGTTCTGAAATATAGTTTTCAAGCTTTAGACTATCAGACAAGAAAAAATGAGAAAGGACTTCCAGCCATTCTATCTATTTCCTACAGAATCTCTGCAGCTCAGTATTAATTTTGGATTGTGATGACCTAATGGAAGGAAGATTATTTGTTAGATTATAGTTATGATGACAATTAGTTAGATTAGTTATGATGACAATGGCTCACTCATCAGAGGTCTGAAAAAGGATGATTTTATATTTGAAGAAGATCGTTAACCAAGTTAAAACAGGATTTGAAATTGAGGTGCCCAGGCCATACAGTAAGAAATGTTGAACAGGAAGAAATTTAAATGGGTGGGAATGGATGATATCTTCCAGTGTTACCGTGCTTCCAGAAAACTAAAAAGGAGAAAATCTCTGAAGGTATAATTCAAAAGCTAAATTTATGGGACCAAGGATTTTAAAATTATTTTAGTATATAGATAATGAAATATATGAAATTCCTTATAAAGGTGTCTTCATTTCATCTGGGCTGCAATTGATTTCTTCAGAGTGTCTGGTATTATACTATGATTTGGTTCAAGAAGAAAAACAATTTTGATAACACACGGATGTTTATAGCTGATGTTAAGTAGTTTTGTACAAAGTCAAGGTTATTTGCAGTGAAGGGTCAGACAAGCTGGAAGGGAACAGAATTAGGACAGATGAATTAAACTGGCCAAAGGGATATTCCATATTATACAATCTCAAGTGGAAGGAGTTTTGAAGAGGGGATTCATCTTACTCTCTTCTGCTGCTCAATAGGATAGCTGGGCATCAGTTGGGAGCCAGTGAGTAGTTGCTTGTGCACCACTTGCTGTAGACATATATATATTTGTCAGAACTATTTTTTAATTTTCCCTGTCTTAGTAAATGATTTTATCTTAACTCATGAGTTCTACTTCTTATTTTTTATTTTTCATTTTTATTTTCTTATTTTTTATTTTCTTCCCTGTGCCATTGGGAAGGAGGAATTGTGCAAATGACTGTGTGGTGCTGAGCCATATGTGAATTTATACCAAAACAAAGGGGCAATAGGGAATGTGCTTAAAATGTTTACAGAGTTAGTGAGAAAAGTGGACTCAATTTATTACTGTCAAAGTATATTTGTAACCTTTCTTTCACTTCACAGAGACAAATCCATGCCAGGAAATAAGTGTCTCTTGTTCAATCTGTGGTACTGAATGAAAGAATTAACTGGAATCATAGAATCATCAACCTAGAATGTGTGGTTATAAAGCACAGGCACTAAGGCAGTGAAGCACTTTTTTTCTGCACTGTGAATGTATCTTACACTTAATAGAAGAGCCTTTATACTTTAAAACCAAAAAACTCACAATGCATTCAAACCTTTCCCATCTTTTACTTTAACGGATGGCTGAATTTGAGTTGCTGGCAACACAAGTTTAAATACAGTTGCCAAGCTGCCAGTCCAGCTCTTATGTTTTTAAGTTATATATACTGAACTCAGCATCTAATCAATCAGGAAAACTTCAGAAAAGGGATAGTATTCCCTGATTTTTTCTACAGATTGGTTTTAAAGTATCTGTGTTCATTTTGCAAATTAATGAAAATTAAAAGACATCACATTAAGACACTATTAACTCAGCCCTGATTGTTTAATAAAAATCAGGTGGCTTAACTAGGTAGATAAGCAAATTTCATCACTAAGTAAGTACAAATAACTTACAAAAAGGCCTACATAGATCCCATAGTTTCCGGTTAGATACAGGTACAGTTAGATACACTTGAAATTTAAGACATAAACAGTAACAGTGTGGATTACTCAGTGAATCATGAATAATGTACTTATATCTGTCATCTGCAACACTTTTAAAAACAAGCTGAATCAGATCACATTTATATAGCTGTTTCCTCAAGTCATAAAGAGCATATATATATATAAAAATATCTATGACTCAATGAATTACTGTTATCTGTAATTCTCTGTCTTACAATGTTTTCTCACTACAATGCCTGTATAGATGATACAAGATCTGTTTCCCCTCCTTATGAATAATTTTGCCTAGACTTCATAGACAAAATAAAAACACAAAGCTAACAATAAATAAATAAATAGCTGACGGTTGCTTTTTGTTGTATAAGATCTAGTATATTTTCTTGTCTGCTTGTTCAGCAACATTTTACAGAACAAAAAATAAATTATTGTTTGTTTGCTTACTTTTCCCTTTTGGCGAATTTTTGAAGTTATGAAAGGCACCATGGGCAGGGTACCAAAGCTCCACCTCACTGTCCTCTACACTCTTGAACATTAAGTCTACCAAAAGTAATGAAGAATGTTTACTTCAAATTTATTTTAAGAATATACAGTTTTCATTTAAATAGACAAAAAGGCTGAGGTATTTAGGGAGCCTGAAACACTCTTATTTTATGTAGGAAACTCTAAGTCTGGAGTCCAGCTGATGGCCTGAATTTAAGCAGACTTAAGGTTCTTTAGTAAGGTGAAAATGCATATACATAAAACATAAAAACAAAAGTGTTATATCTAGCAGAACTAACAACTTAGTTAGTTAGTCCTTAGTGTCTAGATCTAAACATTTGTCTTCATATCTGAAAGACTGAAATAGATGTATGATTGAGTAAATATGATGTTCTCCATTACTAGTAAAATGTCATAGGCTTTGCATCGGTTCTCAGAAAATATGCCTGCCTTTGCTTGATTAGATTTTTGCTTAATCAGAGCTTGTAGCAACTTGTATGGCTCAGATATCAATTCCCTAACTGCATTAATGATTATTTCAACAGCAAATACATATATTAGTCCATAACCAAATTTTGTCTATGAAATCTATGTTTTCATGAGAAGTCATTCACATTTCCTCATCTACAGAATTTTCAGACTTCAAAAATCATAGACAAGATTTTTATTTTGTTTTTCTTTATCCCATTAATGTAACAATAATATTAATATATAATATTAATATATGTAGAAGTAATTTGTTTTGTTAAAAACTATAACAACCAAAACTAGATTTAACGGAGTTATATACCTTTGATTACAAGCTACTTAGTAACTTGGCTGCTCAACAACTTGAAGTAAGTGATGGTGAAAATAAGAGCAAACAAATAAGATTATGATCTACGTAAAATCTAGTTATTTAATCCCATCTTGCTTGAAGATGTTTGCTGAATCTTTTAAAACAGAATTTGGATTTTTTGAGTACTTCTGAAAGAACACAGAGTAATTCATGTGAATAAATATCTACAGTTAACAATGTATGGTTATACATTCTTTAATAGCTCCTTCCATCATAAAATTTACAACAGATATTTAGAAATGAAACAGATGATGAAGACAATGAAGACTCAATAAAGCAAAATCTTTGTGCATAATCAAAGCAAAATAAGGATCAAGTTCATTACTTCCCATTGGTGGGGAAATGTTCATCTATTTCCAGGAAAGCAGCATTCATTGTGTGTAACAGTTACTAGGGAAGACAATTAATAACTCAGAAAGTCTCCTCTTCATCCTTCCCCCCCCATCTTTATTGCTAAACATGTTGCCATATAACATGGAATATTCCCTTTGGTCAGCTGGGGTCAGCTGTCCCCTCTCAGCTCATCGTGTATTTCCAGCCTTCTCATTGTTAGAGCAGCACAAAAAGCTGAAGGGTAGCATGACTGTGTTAGAGAGGGAAAGAGAACAAATAAGAGTTTTTTTTGTTTGTTTGTTTTTAGTTTTTGTTTTTCAGTTTTTGTTTTCTTAACACTACGTAATTGAGTTTGCTGATCAGAAGGCAGACCCTCTTCTGTTTCAGAAACAACCTAGAATTTCTTGTTCTGACTACATTTAAAAAGTTTATGATTGCCTCAGATTCTGATCACTTAGAAGATATTGATAAGGTACAAATATGTTTTATATATATATATAAGTATGTATGTATTGTTTTCATTATCTGTTTCAACGCACTTCAAAAGTGACATATGTTAGTATGACTAGTAGTATTCTATAGAAAAAAAATATATAGGACATGAACTGGAAAACTCTTGGTTTTACATACATGAAACAAACAAACAAATAAATAAATAAATGCTGACAGAAAAATAAAATAATAAAAATAAAAAGCAGTCCTTAATTAAGCAGTATTTGAATAAAAAAAGAAAATAAGTATATATAAATAGTTAAGAATTTGACCTTGCTTGAAAGATATTAAATACAATAGCTGCCATTACTACTAAACTAATTCAATAGAGACAAAACTAAACCTGGGAAAATCTATAGTATATCTCTGTAAATGAAAAAATCTAAACATACCAAACAAAAACATTTAAATGATGAAGAGAAGATGAATTTTCATTTGATTGGCTGGGGTAAATGTTTAATGAGAATGTCAGGTAATGGTGAATCATATGTAAACCTAATTGCATCTAGAAAGAGAAATATCATAAAAAAAAGAATGGTATACCATATATTTCAGTAATCAATCTAGACCATTCTATGATTCTCATACATCCTCTTTATCCTGCAGTTCAGGGTTAATACAACTCTCCAAAACATTACACTATTTACTATACACTAGGTCATTGTTTTTTTGTCGATCGGTTGGTTGATTCACTGTCTAAATTTATAAAAACAAAAATTACATGTGAACAGTGGCTATAAGCTGATACCTTGTTTATTTTTCAATTCATAGAACAGTGATTTAAGATAACTATCAGTGAATAAACCTTTACCACACCTAATGTGTGCCATTCTTCAAAAGACCTGAGAGACTTGTTATGACTCCTTGTATCTGGCTGCAGTAAATCTTACATGCTGTCTAGGGGACTGCTGAGCATTTATACTATCTCCCATCTAAACAGCAACAGATTGCTCAAGTGCTCTAAGGTGAAGTTATTTCAGCTGTCCTTAGGAGTCTTCATAGTATCTGACTGGCATAGCAATTACATAATTTGTTTTAGGTTCAGATACTAAGAATCTTATGACTTCAGAAAACAAAACTTTAAAAATGTTTTCTCTCTAAACATGTGATTTTTGAAAAAATAGATTTCTATAGAAGAAAAAATAAAGTAAAAATATGGAAATAGAAACATGAGTTTTCCTGATGTTAAGATGACATCTCATGAGCTTCAGATTATGCACATTGCTTCTTGTTCCATCACTGGGCATTGCTGAAAACCGACTGATTACATTTTTTTTTCCAGAACTTCTTTGGATTTAGTATATTAAATACTTTGTTTCAGTTTATTTTATTTTGTTTCTTTAAAAGAGGATTAAACACGCAAGGTTATGAAGATACAGCATATCTAAATATCATTTGTATTCAGAAATGAATATTCCAACAAAAATGAGAAGAAAAAAAAACAACCTCACAGGGCTTTTGTTTTTGTTTTTCGTCTTGTTATTACTGTTTCTCTTTTGATTTGGTCTGTTGTATCTTCTTTTGATTTTGAAAAACAAACAAGCAAACAAAAAACACTAGATCAATTGATAATAAAGCTGGTTCTTGAGTTTGATAATTCTAATTAAATAAGTAGGAAGTATCTAAATAGATAATACTGAAAATATATACACTAACATGTTCTATGGATAAGTTGTTGCGGTGACCCCAGGAGGATGAACCACGGCCGCTCTGGAACGATCTTCTTAAGATGCCGATGCAAGGACTCAGAGAGACATCAATATGATTATGCAGCTGAGCCAACTTTATTGCACAGGTTACATACTTTTATACCCCTTGAACATATGCTATTTTTAGAATAATTGTTAAGCAGTGGTTCTTGCTCTGTCCTTGCAAGATAAGTAGTGTCCAATTAGTTCTTCTTTTCCCACACATACCAGGGCCATCTGGTTCCACTGCAAACTTACTCCCTCATCGTTGCCCGGTCAACGGTGCACCACTTCTCAAAATTCAGTGATCTGAACATGCTGTTTTGTTCACACTGCTACAAAGATAAGCACACACAACCTCCTTTCCTAAGCCAGTTCTCCACAATAAGTCATTGAAGATAAAAATTGGAACAAGTGGGAGAATGATTTTAATTACTGATTATTATTTCAGATGATTGGGTATTTACTGGATGGTCCACAGAGTAGACCTTGTAATAATAATAATTCAAATAAAAGAAATCCTGGCATTTTTTAGCAAGACAAAAATCATTTAAATATTATGTTTAGTAACTGAATTGTTGACTCTTTTTTTGATGTCTCAGTTTGGTAATTCTTGTTTTCATTTCCTATTACTTTTCCAGTCTAGATCTGACTTAATGAAGACCAGATTTCCTGACCCAGAGATATGTCAGATATATTTTTATCTTCTCAAGTTTTCACTAGGGCAGACAGTACAAAAATGACTTTCATAGAGATATTTGTATGTCCCAGATATTTCTTTAAATGGAGAAGCGCACGTTACAAAATGTATGCAAAACAGTACTTCAAAATAGAAGTTTTCCTCTAAATAAAATATAAAAAATATATTAAAAATCAGTCCTTCTTTTATGATTGAAAATACAGTATCTCCGAGACTTACCACTGACTGTAAAATTCCTGGTACAGTTTACAAATCATACGTATTCACATGTATGAGTTCAAATTCTTCTACAGGTACACAGGATTAAGAATGTCTGCAATTCTCTGGCAACTACAGGTAATAACATCTGTTTTTGATAAATTATCTTTTTTTTTTTTTTTTTCTAAAAATAAATTAAAAAAGAATTTCCAAATGCTATCTAGGCATTTTCATCTCTCAAATAAAACCCTAATTCAACCTTCCTTCTCCTTCTCAGGCATTAGTATGTGTAAAAATTTTCACACTTCCTACTTAATACATGAATTTGTGTCCAATACTTCTAAATAATCAAAATAATGAAAATGTCTGCAATTTAATACCTAAATAAGACTGCAGTTCTGTGGTTTTTTAAAACACTTTGTAGAGAAACACTGCTTAGCTCTGTATGCCACAAAGATACACATCAGACTATCATGGAAAGATCATTCTGAAGTCTTTATTGATTTGGTAACAGTGCATCCAAAACCAGGAAAATTACAATGTTTCAAAGATCACAGTTATATATTCATATTATAGACTTCATAGATATATATTTCTTGTTCTAATAAAGAAACTTCAAGCCAGGATCATAAAATCTGAATGGATTTTTTTATGGTCTTCCTATCCAACAAAATCATATATTTTTATTTGTACTAAAGATATTCACAAAATAGATGTTTTAAAAGTGACTAATAAAATTGGCAAGTAATAAGAAATAAATTGATCACCATTTCAAGTATACTGTAATTATTATAATTACTTCTGACTTTGAGCTAAAACTATTCTTCAAACAGCAACAAAAAAGGGTAAAAAAAATTAAATTTCTCATTCTTTGTATTTTATATTATTTTTTGACATATAAGATATGTTGAATTCAAACTAATATTTTTCTTTCATGTGTTTTTTTTTTTTTTTACTTATGAGGACAATTTTTGAAATTGCTGAGCAGAGCAGTGGTCCTTTGAACCAGACTTGAGCAGAGAAATGTACAAAAATCTCCAGTTAATCAGATGTAGCACATTTTCTTTTTTCCTATTTGTCATAGGAAATATCAAAAATGTCTTGTAAGGTCAGTGGGCTGCATTCAGTGGAGACAGGTTGGGAAACAGATGGAAAGCCTTTAGCCGTGCATGCAACAGCCACAAGAAATTAATTTTTGTTTGTTTTTCAGGAAATCTGTTTTTTTTTCTAGACAAAATTTGTTATACAATTAGCATCAGCCCAATACAAGAGTAAATAGGCCAGAATACAAACTTGTCTCAGAAATCAGAAGAATCTGGAATTCACATAGTCCAATTTGTTCACAAACAAACAATCAAACAAACAAACAATAGAGAGCAAGATGAGAGATGATTCTGAAAAGATTATCTCAACAACCATGGCACTCAGAATACAAGAAGACTGTGGAAAGTAAGAAGGGCTTGGATAGACTAGTGTCCCCTGCATACAGATTCAAATATTAGTACCTAAGAAGGAATCAGACATAATCTGCTCATGAGTTTATTACAACACAGGTCACGTGTTAATAAGTAAGTCTTATAGTATTTCTATATTATTTGAATTACATCTAGTTGTCAGTGGTTTGTGGGCTGGTTCGACCTGGTTCCACAAGTAATGGGGTGAGAGACCAGCAGACCCACACCCCGAGAATGGGAAAGGGGGAAAGGGTAGGGAGATGGGCCTAAAAACAAAAAAGCAGCAACGATCTGAGGAGGAGAAATAATTTACTAAATAAGAGGTTGGTGTGAAAGACAGCAATTGTTTCATGTCTCAAAGCTTGCCTTCTGAGGCTTATTTAGGTGTAAGTAGTGATTGTCACACAGCAACACTTTGTGAATAGTTTTACATTTGAAAGCACTTCTCCGGGGATGTTTGCTTTTGAGAGTGCTCAGGAGTGTTAACTGGAGGAAGATCTGGCCTATGACCCGATAACTGCTACAGGAGATTGGGGGATGATGTCACTGTATCCTCTGAAGGCAAGATACAATTTGGGCAACTCCCTGTTCCCTCCTGTCTGCTGGCAAGGCCGGGAAGATGGGAACAGAGGAGTTCCTGTGGAGATCCAAAAGCCAGAAGCTAGCTCTCCAAAAGAGCTGACTCAACCACTTTGGACTTATATAAGTTTGTACCTCCGTTAAGGAAATTATGGAGGAGGAAAAAGAATTCATCATCATCAACCAAACAACTCAGCCTCCAGCAACCCTTCACTACTGGAGACAAGTGTCTGAACTATGAACCTTGCTGGACCCGTGGTGGTGATTCTCTCTCTTGCTTTCTACGAAGACTTCTTGCTTTTTTATTTCTTATCTCTTTTCTATCGCCCATCTTCCCTTTCCCATATCTGTAAGCAACAAGGATTTGTAATAAACTGGTTGGGCTAACATTTGATCCATTGTGTGTTAATCTTGCCATCGGGTATATATACATTAAAAAGAATCCCTTCTCCTTCCTATAAATTGGAGTGAGACAAATGGAATGCAAAATAATACAGTATGATACAATATAATTGGAATTGAAGCTAATAAATCAAATAAAGAGTAAAAGCGTCTGAGAACCAAAGGCCTTACACTAAAGCTGAAGGTGAGACAACTGGGGAACCTCCTCTGCTGAGATGAACAGCTGAAGAGGAAGTCTCTGGGAATTGCATGCAGTTTTATCTTTCCCTCTGGGTGGAAAACGGGAACACAAAGTCCTCTGGGGTGTGTAATTCTTTTCTGAGAGAAAGGTACCAAAAATTTGACAGCCCATTGACTTGAAGCATTAACTCTTAAACTTCCAGTGCTTCACATGATGGTAAGATGTGGAATACTGATAACAAAAATCATAAAACCGTGAAACTAATTCACAGTGGACCTTGCTATAATATTTCAAAAGCTAGAATTTGTTCTGAGTAAATCTACTTATTGCAAACTTCCATGACTTCAGTATCTAATATTAAACTAATTTTTAATTGCTTGGGAAGTAATGTTAATAGCAGTAATAATAATAATTAACAATAACAATCATATTAAGAGGAATGTGTTGACTGGTATTGACTTAATTTGAATCCAATTTGTTTTTGTCTACAGATATGGCTTGGAATATTATTTTCTAAAACAAAGTGTGCTTCACTTCTTCATGGATTTATTCCTAAATCTCTACCAGTCTTACATGAAATTCATCCAAAAGAATAGCTTCTTCACCTTGTACTATTTACCTCTTCAAACACAAATTTTAAAAAATGCTGTATGTAAGTTGTACACAATACTTCAAGTTTTAACTGTGATGGATCAGATACAACATAACATACAGAAGTTTCACACTAAACCAGACTCTTTTCAGTATCATTCGATTGAATTGTCCATTACTTTTTCTGCTCTGTGGTAGATGACAGCAGGGGGACAGTCTGACGTGGAAAAAATGGTACCTATTGACTTTCATCATTGCTTGCTCTGCTTATGGAGACCAAACAGTGGACATGAGCACAATGAGGTGATGAAAGGTGAGTTTCAGAATGCAGACCCTTGCTAATTGCTCATGAAAACACAGTGGTGATGACTATGTTGAAAAAGAGTGTTTCGTAACTGAGATTTTTTTCTATCAAATATTGCTAAAAAATGTGTATTATAGAGAGTTTAAATACTTTCCCTTTTCCCTAAAAGAAAAGATTCTATCATGCAGTCTGAAAAGTTAAAGGAAATAATGATTCTTTATCTGATAAAGATATATTGTGTTAGAGAGAGCTAAACATAATTCCTCTTTTCTCCACAATCTATCTATCTATCTATCTATCTATCTATCTATCTATCTATCTATCTATCTATCTATCTATCTATCTATCTATTCACTCATCTATTTATTTATTTATTTTTAAACAAATGGAAAATATAAGGTACTAGAAGAAATAGTATGTGTCTTTTACTGTTATCTCTTATGCTGAACAGCAAATATTATTCAACTATGTATATATTAAGTGATTCTTTTTCAAATGTTGTAATCTGGAAAATTATTCATTCTTTTTATGTGAGAATTATATAGAAATAACTCAAATGTATGTCTGATATCTTTAATTTTGACACAATTATGTATTCTAGAATTTGACCATAAAAATTATATTTACTAGGAAATAGGAGAAAGTTAAAAATTATCCCTAGGAGTTAGAGATTTCTAGTTTTAGTCTAGATTGCAATAATTAATGTCTGAATTTATTTTCATTGCTTATTAAAAATGGTACTGATGTAAGAGGTAAGAATACTAGCTCTTTTTGTGTCTATTGAAGTCAGATGCAGTCAACAGGCATCAAAACCATAGTTAGGAAAAACTGTTCTGTATAATTAAAAAGCTGAAAATGAGTGCTGATTTTCTGGCAAATTCTTTACACAGCAGTACATGAACAAATCTAGTGCTGTGAAAACTTAAGGCAACTTCATGCAAAAGAATGAATTGCTGGAGGATCTAAAACTGATCTGAGCTTTCTTGGACTTCAATAGGCACCTTGAACACAAGTTTCTAAGAAAAAGCATGGCTAGAAGAAAGCAAGAATATAAATGAGCCATACTTTTCTACATTAATCCATAGCTGCTGTCCTAGTCTCTAAGCATTGCCAGCTGCAGATGTAAATCAGAGGCACCTGTTGGCATAAGAAAAATAGTTCTCAATTCCTTGGCCACTGGATCCGGGTAGGTTAAACTGCTTTGCTTAAAACTTCAGTAAATATGTAATCTAGTTGTCTCTGACAAGTAAATATTATACTTGATTTTCTAAATTATGAATGTAAATGTCTATCTGAATGAAGAAGAGGGTGTTGAATTTGTTTTGTCGAAGCCCTTTTACAATGCATTGTTGTAGTAGGCGTGGAGTCAAAAAGCCTATAGGCATATAAGTCTTGTGGAAAGTCATGCATTAAAAGACCATCACAAACATCAGTTATCAAAAAAGAATAACTTGAGAACAATTACCTTTAAAATGTAATTAGAGACTGTTAGTAGATTTATTTATTTATTTATTTATTTAGCCATTATTAATAACTACAGGATTGCTTTAATTAAAACAAACAATTTGAATCAGTGTTAAGTTTAAATTAATCAATGATTTGAGTTCTCTGGTCAGAACAGTGAAAGGAAATCTAGTGGACTAAGGATAACAGAGTCCATAGTACATGAAATACATGAGAAGTTAAAATCTATAAAGTGGAAGACTCTACAGGGATATTTACATTTGTTTTCAACTATTATGTAATTGACTTGTTTATTTTATAATACCTATCTGAATGACAGACATTACCACATTTTCAAAAATTTTGCAAGAAAGATAGTCCCAGTAATGAGAATATTGTATGAGAAATCTAATCAAACTAGTTATATCCTGCCTTTTACTCCAGACGACGATACTAACTGCTGTACCACATGTTTATCATTTATTGGACTCTACCAAGAGAGCTACTGTACATGCAAAATATTACAAGTTCTTTATGATCAGGATAAATTAAAATAGAAATTAATCTTTCCTGGGACTTGTTCAAAAAACATGTTCCAGTAAATGCTGGTATTATTCCTTGCATAACTCATACTTAAAAATGCAAATTCTCAAATGCTAAGTATTTAAAAGAAATGTCTTGCTTGAGACATATTTGAAATATACGGTACTTAGAAAACTTCATGTCAGTGGTTTACAGGCAGGTTTGGCCCAGTTCCGTGATGATTGGTGCGGGGGACCCATGGACCCACTCCCCAGGAAAGGGGGAGGGGGAAAGGGAAAAGGGAAAAAGGAGATGGGCATAGAAAACAAAACAGCGGCAACGATCTGAGGAGGAAAGATAATTTACTAAATAAGATATCAGAAAGCAAAATAACATAATATAATACAAGATAATTGAAATTTAAGCTAATGAATCAAATAAAATGAGCAAGAGAGAGTGTCCGATAAACCGAAGGCCTTACACTAATGCTGAAGGCGAGACGGCAGCGAGCACCCACTGCTGAGTCGAACCCAAAGGAAAGAGAGTGTCCCGTGACCGCAGACAGTTTTTACCTTTACCTCTGAGCGGAGCGTAAACACGTAAAAATGCAAAGCACCACACAGTCCTCTGGGGAATGTAGTTCTTCTCTTCTGAGACAGGTATACCTGGAACTATCGATGATCCACGGAGCTGGAGCATGTCACGGTTTGCAGGACAGTTTGACCCGGTACCGTGACAATTGAGGCAGGGGACCCACGGGCCCACACCCCAGGGAAGGGGGAAAGGGGAAAGGGAAAAAGAAGAAGGGAGATGGGCCTAGGAACAAAACAGCGGCAACGATCTGAGGAGAAAAGCTATTTTACTAAATAGATATCAGAAAGCAAAATAACACAATATAGTACTATATAATTGGAATTAAAGCTAATAAATCAAAGAAATTGAGCAAGAGAGAGTGTCCGATAAACCGAAGGCCTTACGCTAACGCTGAAGGCGGACGGCTGCAACAAACACCCACTGCCGAGCTCGGTCCCGAAGGGAAGAGAGAGTCCCGTGACCGCAGACAGTTTTTATCTTTCCCTCTGAGCGTAAGCACGTAAGAACGCAAAGCATCGTAAAGTCCTCTGGGGAATGTAGTTCTTCTTCTCTTCTGAGACAGGCATACCTGGAACAATCGATGATCCAGGGAGCTGGAGCATTAACTCCTTAACTCCCAATACTCCACATGATGTTATGATGTGGAATATCAACAATACAACAAAAATCACAAAACCATAACAGAGCATTAACTCTTTAACTCTTAATACACTATATGATGTTATGATGTGGAATACCAATGCCAAAAATCATAAAACCATGACACTTCATGACTGTTGAATGTCAAATAAACATACACTTATTTCAACACCAAGGAAGACTGAGATCCATTTGGATGAGTTTTTAAGTAATTGTATTTAGTAGTTCCACGTTATGGTAATTATTATCACTGTCATTATTTTATATCTTCTTTCTTTTCAGATGCTGCTGCTTGCTGTAATATGTAGATCAAGTAATCATAGCTTCCAGTGGAAGTTAAATGCAATATTATAAAAAAAAAAAAAAGAAAAAGGATATTTTTCATCAACATACTATTAAAATAGCCCTCAAACAGATCAATAGTCTTGTCATAGTTAATATTGTCCACAAAGTTACCAAGAGTACGCTCAATCCCCTATCCAGATCATTAATAAAATGTTAAACTAAACTGATCCCATTAGAGAGTCCTCAAGTAAACCACTGGTGATCAGCTACCAACTGGATTGAACTCCATTCACCTATCTGAGTCTATCTGAGGCCCTTTGACCTGTCTAAGGCATAAGCAGAAAGTTCTTCCAGTAGAATACTGTAGAAAACATTGCTTAGTAGAAAGTAGAAAACTTAGTAGATTGTCTTGTCATAGAAGAAGATTATGTTAATCAGGAAGGCCAGGAGTTACTTCATGTGAATGAACTATCTAGAGATGTAGAATAGTAATGCAGCATGAAGGAGTAGAAGCCTGGAGCGATAGTTGAAGAGCATCATTTCATCAACTACTCTAAAATATACACAAGTGCTTTAGTTAGTGAAGATTAATAAATATTAAATAGAATTTTACTAACATTAGATTACATTTACGTAACAAATCTACAGTTAAATCACAGGTTTTTTAGAAGAATAGTACTATAAATCCTTCTGGCATGAAGGAATTAATTTTTGTGGGAACAGTCAGCAAGGATTCACCGGGGATTACCATACATCATTCTTGATGAACATGACTACTGTTTTCTTCTGGTAAGAATTCTAGGTTTATGAGTGAAGGAAAAAGAGTGGAGGTCATTTATTTCAAATTTATGAATGTCTTTGACATCGTCTTCCACAACAGGGAATTAAGTTGCTGTCTGGATGATCTAGACAAAGCAACTCAAAACTGGGACAAGATAAGGACCAATGTGATAAGCTTGAGAATAGTACAGTCTTTTACAGGAACCTAGACACACTGGAGGAATAGGCTGACAGGAGTCTAAAGAAATTTAAAAACAATAATGCAAAATCCTGGCCTCAGAAAGGAAGCCACAAAGAAGTCTAGAACTAGTATATTTATTCCAGAAGAAGCTTAAGTATTTTTATTAACTTTATGCATATTATTGTAACATCTAGCACAGCTTCACCAAGGGAAGGTTTGGCCTGACCAATCTAGTGGCCTACTGTGATGGAGTGATGGTACTGGTTGACAAAGGGAAGGCAACTATTGTTATCTAACTGGATTTCTGAAAGGACATTGACATAGTCTTCCACCACATCTTTATCTCTATATTGGAGAGATAATTATTTGAAAGGTGGACTATTCAATGAATAAGGAATCGGTCAGAAGTTCACAGATAGAAAATTGTGGACAATGGTTTTATGTCCAGATGGAGGCTAATTATGAATGGTGTCCCCCAGGGGTCTGTCTTGGGACTGGTACACTTTTAAATCTTTATCAGTGACATAGATAGTGGGATCAAATACACCCTCAACAAATTTGCTGATGACAAAAAGCTGAGTGCAGTTGAAACAGCAGAAGGAAGGGATGACAGAAGGACCTTGAGAAACTTGAGAAACAGACCCACATGAACCTAATAAGACTCAAACAAGCAAAGTACAAGATTTTGCACTTGGGTCAGGGCATATATAAAGTCTGCGAGAAGAACTCCTTGAGAGCAGACTTGCAGAGAAGTACCTAGGGTTTCTGGTAGATAAAAACTGATCATGAACCAGTAATGTGCACTTGCAGCCCAGAAGGCCAACACTATCTTAAGTGCATTAGAACTAGATGCACTATCTTAGATGCATATCTATATATTAGATGCACTATCTTAGATGCATCAGAAGAAGGGTGGCCAGGAAGGCAAGTAAAATGGTTGTACCACTCTGCTCTGCCTTCATGAAGCCCTGTTTGGAGTACTGCATCCATGTTTGGGGTCCACAACACAGAAAAGATGTGTAGTTCTTGGAAAGGGTCCGGAAGAGGGCCATGAAGATTATCAGAGGGTTGGAGCACTTGTCCTGTCAAGAAAGGTTGAGGGAGTCGGGCTTGTTTAGCTTGTAGAAGTGAAGGCTCCAAGAAGACCTCATCGCGACCTTCAGTTATTTCAAAGGAGATTAGGAACAGGAGGATAAATAACTTTTTATATAGGTAGAAAGTGATAGTATGACGGGCAATGGTTTTAAACTAAAGGAAGAAAGATTTAGATTAGATGTTGGGGGGAAGTTTGGTTTTTGGTTTTCTTTTTTTTTTTTGACTGAGAGGGTGGTGAGGTGCTGGAACAAGTTGCCAAAAGAGGCTGCAGATGTCCCGTCTCTGGAGGTGTTCAAGACCAGTTTAGATGGGGCCCTTAGAAATCTTTCACTTGATCTAATGGTTGGCAACTCTGACTGCAGCAAAGAATTGGAACCTGATCATATTTAACCCTCTTCTAACCTAAGCCATTCTACCATTCTGCAATTCTGTGATCTTTCACTGTCACATATATCCAACGACTTTCTACTATGTATAGAAGAGGCTGTTTGGTATGCTCTAGAAGCTAAAACTTCTTGTAGAATTAGAAGATGGAATAACAAAAAAGAAAACAGCAAAACCAGATAATTGAGGAGATTTTGGTATTTTTTGGAGATTTCAGTGGTTTTACAGCAACCTCAAACTTTATATATATATATAAATAGCGGGAAGAAATTTTTCTAAAGAAGTTGCTGTGTACCTTGATGCCAGAAATTTTATTTGCAGAATCCTAGGTACTGTTAGCTGTAATGAATTTCAAGAGAGCAGAATTTTTAACTCATGTATTATGATACATACTCTAGAGTCCTAAAATTCATATTTAGAGTTCATGCTTGCTGTTTGTTAGGAGGGAATAAGGACATCATTGTCCTATTGGTATAAACACTTTGAAGTCAGTTAGCCATAGAGCAAGGAATACTCTACAGGAAAATTAATGCATTAGTGTATTCAAAGATGCATGCACTGTGGTGAATGCAGTATGCCAAAACATAAATGTTGTACTGTTCATCTTTTAGTGGGAGCTAAATGCACACAGAAAAGTGACATTATATAAATATACATATGTATATACACATACACACACATATATGTATATATATATATACACATATATACATACAAAGTTATCCATACAGAGAACAAATTATTATGTTAGTTTGCCTAGATCATGTGAAGAGTGTGACTAATTTTTTTCTCACCATACCTCTCTCTTCCTCCATCAAATACAGAAGTCTCCTAAATTCAAGAATGCATTTGAAAAGAAATGACATAACTTTCAGCAACAGATTTTAGCAAATAAAACAAAGCAGAAAAAAAAGGAGTAATAATCAGTTTTCCTTTTTCATGAAGACTTTGCAAAACAGTGTTTTTCTTTTTTTTTTTCAAAGACTTATTTTTAAAAAGAATAAGAAAAAAAAAAGCCTTATATGTGTTTTCCTTTCAGTTTTATGGGATTCTCAACTAATGCCTACCTTAACTTCCTGCTTTTCCCATAGATGCCATAGTTGCTTCTTCTTTTACCAATATAATTATTCTATTCTAAAGAAAGTGAAAAAAAAATGGAACCCATCTTCAATTTATATAATTGAAACACAGTATTGTATATATTGATTATTATATATATATATATTGATAATTGATTAACAATTTTAGATACTTTTTGAACTGTAACATATGACCTCGGTTCAGTTTCTTCTGTCTTTTATATAGTTCTAGTTTTTGTAAGCCTAGTCAATATGTGTAGAAAGTACTTTTTAATAATTCCCAATCTTATCTTAAAATTAAAGGGATGTATTTTTTGAAATTACTGAGCTGATACATTTTATCTAGCTGGTCAGAAAGCATACAGCCTTTCCTCTTATTGAGTAAGCAGAATAATCTGTCTCTTTTGAGGTACAACCTTATAAAGATTCAAAACACCAAGTCCTCTCAGGAGCATAATTGGTACAAAAGTTACATACTTTTACATAAGAATGGCATAAAGACATAACATTCTCTCTGCTGTCTCCTTGTAATCTAGTTTCTCCAGACTGAGCAGAAAATAGCTGAAGACGTTTTACCTTTGCCTCATGAACATTATCTCCTATTCCATTTTTCCTTCACACGCTATTACATCAGCATTAATTCTAGGCATGTAGAGTACAGAACTTTGTTCTTCAGATCACTCCAGCTGATAAGTGATACTGTCCCTCTTCCTGAGGATTTCAGAGCTCACTCTAACGCAAGAGTAACACACCTTCAGACAATTTCCTGTCTGACTTCTTTTTTTTTTTTTTTTTTGGTAAAACTATGTTAGACCATACTGAATTGCTATATAAGTGGAAGAATGTATTAAGTATTGCTACCAAATCTCATTATATATTTCAGAAATCTCAAAGCCTTTGGCATCTGCATTTTTAAATTTCTTATTGTCCTTTATCTTGGTATTTTTTCAAAATATTTTTTACTATACTAAGCATTGTGGTCATATCAAGAACTTTAAGCTTTTCATCTTCACAGATGAAAAATTTAGTTTACCCTTAAGAGAAACAAAGGGAGCAAGAACAAATCTGCACATCCTAACCTTGAAATATTTACAAATACACAGAAAAATACTAAAGAAGTTTCTAATTTTTTGTGTTTTCCCTCATGTTAATAAGTTAATATTACCAGAGATACGGAGATACATTGTAATTCTCACAGGGAATCTACAAGGGAATTTTTTATTTTATTTTATTTATTTGCTGTAAAAATAGCACTCCAATGTATTATAGGTACATTCACATATTTATTGTCACAGTGTTTTTCATGTTGGTCTGGTATATTTGTCAGTTTTGAAAAATTAATTCACCAGTTAGGTTCATACTACCTAATTACTATTTATCAGAAGATATTTCTAACTGCTCTGCCATCTCTATTTCAGTGGCAATATGAAATATGTTCTGTTCCCTAGATAGAAGGTGTCCACTCAGTTATCAAAATTTGATAATACTTAAAGTAACATCTCTTGAGCTGCAGACTGCTAAATGGATGAGAAGAAAAGCTTTTATCACCTTTTATTTTCCCACTAAGGGTTCAGAAAATGCTTCTGATTCTTAATGATGTGATAGAATTATTTTTTTTTCCAGAATCAATCCCATCTACTCTAGCATCTGTGTCCACTTTGGGGAATCAATATCCTAAAAGTTACTTGGATGAAAAGTTAGGTCTATGTTTTAGGTCAAGCCTCACTGACAGATTGACAAGTCAGAGGAGGTCATTTATTCTACATGGAAGAACCAGGACTAGACCTCTGCCCTGATCAGTTCAGTGATAGAATAAGAAGGGGTCTCAAAGTCATATGCTATATCCATCGAACTTAAAACAAAACCTGTCTGCTGTTCATTTTAAACGTTGCCTGTGGCAGTTTTCTGGAAATGTGTGTTGAGCACTTCAATTAGTTGTTATACTTCTGTCTGTAAGTCTGTTTGGAATTTTGTCCTTGGAGAAAATTTTCTTCTAAACAAACAACAAATAAACAAAAACAACTAATTAAGTACTGTTCCAGTACATAAAATGAATATCCCAACTTTACCTATAAGCACTGTCCAATGGCCCAGCTTGGATCATAGAGCAACTTTTACAGACTTTTTCAACTGTGATACATCTATAACCTTGAAATGATACATACTACTTTTTATGACTATTGAATATTAGGGTTTTGTGTATAAGAGTACCTCAATTGAAACTGGAGCTTTCCAAGCAAGGATTCTGAAAGGACTGTATATTTTTGTTTGCTTTAAAAATAGCAGTTAATTTCACCTACATTTTACAGTTACAGAAAAGAGGGAAGAAGAATAAAATATTGTTTTCATTAGCAATGTGTTATATTGAGCTGTTCATGGCTTTAAATTCTGTTCTTTGTGTATTTTCTAAATACACTTTCAGAAACACATCAGTCCGGCAAGAAGAAGCTAGGTATCTATCTTAGTATTGAGTTAATTAAGATATCTTAGTATCTTAGCTTTGATGATGTCTTTTCTTTCATGTAATGTTTGTCACTGATACAAATGGTCCTACATTTGCTAAGGATATCCTGTATTCTCATTAATATTTATGTGATTGGAACTGACTTGCAGAATCAAACTCTGTAACACCAAGTTAGGCTATAAAGCAGGTATGTTTATTCAACACTGCGCACACACACTGGGTGAGAGAGGGGTAGCCCTGCCTGACTTGCAAGAAGTGGAGGGAGAAGTAGTTACATATTTAGGAGCACAAAGCATGCATATTCATTATATACCTAAGAATGGGACAGACTCTTACAATCATGTCCAAGAGATTATTTACATAGGTACTGCCTCAAGTTCCTTTAGGGTGAAAATGACCTTCCTGGTGGTTGCAGGTAGGAGTTCTGAAGATGAAGGCAGTATGTCTTCCTCACTGTGTACATTTCACCCCATTGCATTTCGAGGAAGTAATACAGTTCCTTCTGGTTCTCAGCAAGCCATGGTTATGCAGTTTATTGTCTTTGCTCAACCACCATTTGGCTGTCATATTGCTTTTACTCAGCTTCCATTAACCTTGTCCTCCCTATCCCACGAATAGGGATTATCAATCTTGCCTTTGTTAATCTCTCTTCTTTTACCATGAACCATCCTTAAGTCTCTTAACTCACTCTTACCCCCAGTGAATCCCATCAAAGATGTATGGCTTCGTTCTTTCTTTCCTTCCTTCCTTCCAGCAATAGTTGGAAACGATTTTAAAATAATCTTTAAAAATATAAAATAAAATAAAAAATAAAATAAAATAAAATAAAATAAAATAAAATAAAATAAAATAAAATAAAATAAAATAAAATAAAATAAAATAAAATAAAATAAAATAAAATAAAATAAAATAAAATAAAATAAAATAAAATAAAATAAAATAAAATAAAATAAAATAAAATAAAATTGCTACCATTTACATTAACATCATGTTTTGATTATTAAGGAAAACAGATAAGAATTGAAATTTATTTTTTTTTTTATTTTTTTCAGAGCTTATGTGGAGACATTAGTAAGAATACTTTAATTTTATGATACTCTTTATTATGTATATTCAAAAGCAAACTTGGGTCTTCTCATTCCCAAATGGAAGGACGTTTTATATTCAGTAGTAACAACAATTACAAATCTGGTCTAAGTACCCATGAGGGAAAAGCTAGCATTTTAATATGCTGAGTATAGTTAGACAAAATTGCTTTTTGCTGCAGTTTATAAGGATAAATTATTCCCTCAAACAGATAATAGTTTGCCAGTCTTCTTTGTGAAACCATACTTGTGAATTTGTTGATACTAAGGGACATATGGTTTATATTGCTGGGAGATATCAAATGAACTTATAGAAGGGATTTGGGGCATATTTCAGGACAACAGAGGATAAGATACAGTAAAAAGATTCTACAACAGAAATGAATCAATTTTTACCTTTATACCTTGTTCTCCCCAAGATACATTCTTTATCACTACTGAATAGGCAATTATAAATTATTATTAATTATATAAAATTATAAACTATAAACTTGTAGACTGTATTTTAAAAGCTGATTTGTGGGGAAAAAATAGACAATAAGCATTTTTCAGCTTATTTGTATATATGAGTCAAGATGCAGGCATGCTGTAGAATTCCAATAATGATGATATAAGACTCTTATTCTGGAAACAAGGATGAATTCAGTGAATGAAAAGAATTAAATATTTTTCAGACCAGCTGTTATTGCTTATATAAATAAGCGTGAAGAACAAGATTATTATGTCAGGAATTTATATCACTGAGTGTTAACACGTTATAACTTCTCTCAGTAATTTCACGACAGGGTTAATAAATTAAAAGCAAAAGAAATCAAGGAATTAAAAAAGAATTTACTTGTAAGTTAAGTTGTTTAACTAACCCAGGTTTCCCCTTAAATCAGTATGATGTAATGAAATATCAGCTGGGAAATACTCTTCTAAAGAATACTAGAGTCAATTGGATTAAATGCTTATGGTGGTTATTCCGGAGGGACTTCTGTTAAAGAACAACCAGACACAGTAGAAGGAATTGTCACATACTTTTGAGATGACAGTTCATAATCCTAAGATTTATGTTTACTATATTAGAAAAAAAGTCACATTCAAACTCAAAGAAACTCAATGTTCTGATCTCTCAGATCTTCCATGAGTAAATATAAGACCATAAATATGTAATTTATATAAAAGCAAGACCATAACTTACAGTTAATATTTAATATCTACTTATATATATATCTATGAATATATATAGGTAGGTAGTATATAAAAAGAGTATTATTATGTTTATCTCAAAATTTTATTGTTTGAATTGCAAAAAAAACCTAGTATCAACAAGGAAATAAATAGAATATTTTACTGTTATTTGAATGATGCAATCTAGAACTTTCATGAAGTGTGCAGCTTTGCTCAGTAAGTAAAAGATGTTTAAAAATAATTATTTTAATATGTTATGAAACAGTTATAAAAAGGAATCTAGTTTAAATTCACCTAAAATGACTTTTACAATACATTTTTACTTGCAAAGAATAAGAACAACTATAAAATAACCAGAAAGCAGTAGAGTCAATCTATAGTAACATGAAATGTTTAAAATACTTTTTAAAGAACAGACATTAAACCATTCAAAAACAACAACTCAACCATTATATTAACAAACATTTATTTTAATCAACTTTCTGAGATAATTAACTTTTTATTTTGTCTAAACAGTAGCCATTTTTCTTCTGTCTCTATATTTTACTATAATTCATGTTAAATTTTGACATTAAACGAAGAAAGCTCATTATGATACTATGGATAGACAAAGTTACAATTGCACAAGGTTTATATGTGGATATTAATTTTTATGCAATACAAAATTTATTACTATTAAACATTACAATCAATTCAGCTATGAGTGAGACCAAAATGTTCTTGAATCTGACATGATATTCATACCATAGGACCATGGAATCATTAAGGTTGGAAAGGATTTCTAAGACCATCTATGTCTAGAGAATGGGCATGTCTAGAGAAGGGCAATGAAGCTGGTGAGAGGATAAATGCACAAGTCTTATGATGAGCAGCTGAGGGACCCTGGTTTTTTTAGGTCTGCAGAAGAGCTGGCTCAGGAGAGACTAGAGGGAATGGCCTCAATTTAAAAGATCTGCTCTGAAAATAATACCTCCCATTTTGTAATACCTACCTATTGACAGAGGCATATGGTAGCATGCCAGTTGAATCTTCCAGCCAATATTCTATTAAATTTCATTGCTGTGAAACAGAATTCAGCAGGGAGGTAGTCTGACAAGATGGTGTCTGACATGAAAGTGTGTATGAAGCGAAGGTATGTAATTGAATTCCTCCATGCTGAAAAAATGTCACCCATTGATCTTCACTGACACTTTCTGAATGTTTACAGAGACAAAACAGTGGACGTGAGCAGAGTGAGGTGGTGGGTGGTGCGTTTCAGCCGTCACAACAGTGATGGGAAAGACAAGCCATGTTCTGGATGGCCATACAGTTTTTCACAATGTGGCATGCAGGTTCTTGTTCATCACTAGTGAAAATGCATAGCTAATGACAGTGACTGTGTTGAAAAGGAGTGTCTTCTGGTGAGAATTTGTTCTACCAGTGTTACTGTGCTCCTTATATATATTGTGTTTCCATGGAACTAAATAGGAGATGCTACATTCATGGTGACCTAATTACTTCTAATAAATTAAAATAATACTAACTTTTATAATGCATGTAGCTACAAAATTGAGGGTGCTCCTATTAGTCAAGATTTGAACACATTTAATGAAATGTTTCTCCCAATATTTTCATTTGTTTTACAACATGTACATATGCAATAAGAAATGATTAGATTGATTTTACTTGTACTACAAAAGACATCTAAATTTAAGATATTTAATTTTTTTCAGTTAAGATAGAATATATCAATATCTCCATGTTTTAAGAAGTTTCTTTATTAGATTAATATTGGTTATTTCATTTGATCCATCAATGACATTTCTTTCAAGTATTTGAACACATTTGACAGCTTGAAAAAATACTTCACATCTATTTAATTAGCCTATGTATTATTTCATCTACTATTTTCTTAAGCATATTCTTATACTAAGATAACATAAATATTTGAAGACTGGAAAGAAAGAGAATAGATATTTGCCTATATACATAATTAAATCACTTCTAGGTCTTACAGAGAAAATGTAAGGTTTGTGAATATTTTCCAATATTCTTACATTATCTTGGCCTGATTTTCCTTTATTCTAATACCCATCAGACTCCTTTGGTTTGTGTTAAATATGGTTTGAAATTACATAGATGTCAAGTCAGCACTGTAAATTAGAATGAGTTTCTCTATCCGTGTCATTGTAACAAATCTTTATAGGACCATTACAGGAAGAGGACTAGTGATTAACTCCATTGCTATTCATTTCTATATCACTGCAACAGAGAATGATCATCAAATTCACATTATCTGGGAACTGGGAGTTAGCAGTAGTTGACCATGCCAGCTGGAAAAGGCTTAAAACATGTGTTATGTTATTAAGTGATGTTACAATGTACAATGGATTATAAAAAAATCGTTAGAGACCTTGTTACTCAGAAGTTTAGATGTACTTTCCAAATTATGCAGCCATGGTAATGCAGTTTATTATAAGAAAAAAGATGGTATAACATTTAACATAAACTCTGCAGAGGTTAAACTGTATTAAACTCTCACAATAAAAATAAATACAGAAAAAATAGAATATTAACAAGTATTAGAAAACTGTAGAATGCTCTTTTTCTTTTACTCATTTATTAACCCCACTGTAGTTACTCTGCTTATTCTGATAAGGGTTCATTAGTTACTACTGTTGCACTATGACTGTAATTAAGACAAATTACCAATGGACATTCTAATGTCTAATAGGAAATTTTAGAAAAAATTAAAATTAATTCCCTAATCATCTAATATAACACAGGAAACCATAGGAGATTATCATGGTTTTACGATTTTTGGTATTGGTTTTCCACATCATAACATCATGTAGTGCATTAAGAATTAAAGAGTTAATGCTCTAGCACCGTGGATCACCGATAGTTATAGGTATATCTGTCTCAGAAGAGAAGAACTGCGTTCCCCAGAGGACAGTGCAACGCTTTGCATTTTTACATGTTTTCGCTCAGAGTGAAAGAAAAATTGTTTGTATGTCACAGGACACTTTCTTTCCTTTGGATCGACTCAGCAGGTGCTTGCTGCCATCTTGCCTTCAGAGTTTAGCGTAAGGCCTGTGGTTTATCGGACACTCTCTCTTGCTCATTTTATTTGATTCATTAGCTTAAATTCCAATTATCTTGTATTATATTATTTTGCTTTCTGATATCTTATTTAGTAAATTATCTTTCTTCCTCAGATCATTGCTGTAGTTTTGGTTTTAGGCCCATCTCCATTTTCCCTTTCCCCCTTCCCCTTTCCTGTGGCGTGGGTCCATGGGTCACTCGCACCAATCGTCACGGAACCGGGCCGAATGAGCCCATAAACCACCAACTGAGATCCAGGTCAGAAAAAATCTTGAATCTGGAAATTCTGAGATCTTTAATCCCTCAATTGTCTTTACAAAAGTGTGTTGTCTCTTCTGTCAGCATTCTGTTCATGTGGTAAACTAATTTTCTTACTTCGCAAAAAAAAAAAAAAAAAAAATTGCCTCTCTGGTTAGAATCCAACACTGAAACAAAACTGTCATGGTTTTATAATTTTTTGCTATCAGTATTTTACATCATAACAAAATGTAGTGCACTGGGAGGTTAAATGTTAATGCTCTAGTTCCATGAGTCATCGATAGTTCCTGGTATACCTGCCTCAGAAGAGAACTGCATACCCCAGAAGACTGTGTTATTTTATGTTTTTCTGTTTTCCACACAGAAGAAAAAATAAAACTGTTTACAAGTCATGAGATCCCTCTCTTTCCCTTTCTGCTTGTCCTAGCAGCATGAGTGCTTCGTAGCCATCTTGCCTTTGGCTTTAGAGTAAGGCCTTCAGGTTTTTGGCTGCTCTTTTTCTCTCATTTTATTTGATTTATTATCTTCAGTTCCAATTATATTGTATTTTACTGTGTTACTTTGCATTCCCATATCTTATTTAGTTAATGAGTTTTCCTCTTCAGATCGTTGTGTTTTTAGTCTCATCTCTCTGCCCTTTCCATTTTCCCCTTCCATTTTCCTGGGACATAGGTCCATGTGTCCTGCCTCATTTGTCATGGAACCAGGCAGAACTGGCCCCTACACCACTGACAGAAACTCACTGCAGTTTAGTAAAACAGTATATATAACTTTATGAATGTCAGATTTGGTTATCTGATATATTTACCATTTTAATTGTCAACTATCTATGACCTGTTAATTGCAATAAACATTCTTCAAGAAAAAAAAAGTGACAAAATAAATGGACCCTATAACATGAAAATGGATTCTTCTATTTGTTAATATTTTTTTTAAATTATTCAGAATATAACTGTAATATTAAACTAAATAGGGTTCTGATAGCTCCAATGCCAGTTTTCACATCAAATTCTTAATAGAAACAGAGCTAAAATTTAAAAAATCTGATAGAATGCCCAACTGTGGAAAACTGATATATATATATATATTTCACATGAAATGTAGTTTCATGAGGGAAACAAAAAAGAATTTGTAAAATATATATTTTTCATTGACTAAGATCTACTCCTAACATTACCTTCAAACACAAAAGAAAAAAAATTATCCTAAGGAGTTCTTATGTCTAAAATACATAATAGAAAATACGTGACAATTTCAGAGAATCTTAAAAAAAAATGTTCACATTAGTTTTTACTGTGAAAGAAACTGTTTCTCATGCTTTAACTCATATTTGTGCAGAAAATCTCAGATGAAGTCATTGCAAAAGAGGTTGTGGAATAAACATAAAATTAATCTTAACTAAATATGACAGTCTACCATTGTTCATTAAGAAGATCAAATACAACTTTAGAATACATTAATTGAATACTTTTGCAACTTAAAATATCCTGAACACCTTAAGGTGGAAAGTGGTAAATGCCATATTTTTGAATGTATCTAAATGAAGCTCTGATGAACTACTAGCAAATGGGTAGAAAATACCATGAGAAATCAACTAACTTTGGAAGAATAATAAATTGGAAATAGGAAATCGGTTTATTATTTATAAACTAATTTTCATAATGTGAAATAGTCTAAAAACATATTGATAAAGACAATCCAGATGACATAGTCTCACTGGATTTTCATAAGGCTCTTGGCATATTGTAAGAGCCTTGTCATAGCCTTGAGAATTTCTCAAGAAACAAACAGCTAAGAATAGGATATTGAAAAGATAAATAAATAGCTGAAAGTCAGGAAATGGGGTAAAATTAAGATATCAAATCTGTTAATTGAGAAAGGTCACTAGAGGTCACTACAGCTCACTAACGATCTATGCTGGAGCTTGTGCTATTGAATGTATTCAATAAATAAGCCAGATGAGAACAACAAGTGCAGAAAATACTCTGATAGTTCAAAGTTAGTCTAGATAATGAGGAGATATGGGTAAGCCATGAAAAACTGCAGGAAGATCTTACAAATTTTATAACATCAAGAGACCATGCAGCTACTTGGAAAATGCATGTTAGCATAGACAAGATTGATTAAAAAAAAAAAACATAAAGCTTATGTAACCTGCACAGTTAATTAACTCCTACGTTGTAGTAAAGACAACAGGCTTATGAAAATGTAGGTTCAGCATTGATTGAAGTTAATAATAATAATTAAAAAAAAAAAAAAGTCGAAGGCAATGCTGCAAACTAGTAGGAAAGAAATTGCAAGTAAAATAAATTTTCAGTGTAAATTCCTATTTCAAACACATTTTGAAGGTTGTTAGGGAACATGACCAAAGTTAAAAAACAATTTTCATATAAGGAATAACGGAGTTGCAAAATTCACTGCTTGTAAGAAGACAAGTAAGGCATAGAGGAAAAATCTGCAATTCTATGTCTGTCAAAGAGAACAAGTGGATTGACAGTTCATTCTTATGTATGAAATAGAATATATCAAATGAGACTGTTAGCAACTGAGTGAAGTACTAAAAGATGATTCTTTAGATAGAAATTGGTAAACACATGGGTCTCAGCATCAAAGACACTGTAAAGATGATTAAATTTTAAATCGATTCAAGGTTTAACAAGAATCCAGAAATATCAGCTATGCAAACATGTAAATCCAATGAAGTTACAGAGCTGAAAACAAACTCAAGACTAAGAGAAAAGTTAAGAAAATAATTGTATTTGCACATAATGTTAGTGGGATTTTTTTGTTGTTGTTGTTTGTTTGTTTGAGTGGATACTATTGCTGAAAGGTTTCCTGCTCTAATAAAGCATAGACGTTTTTGTATTAGCATATATTCGTTCAGTACTTACACAAAAAAATGTTCTACAAATACAAGTTACCACCTCTGGCTCAGAAAATCTCTGAAACAGAATTTAAACCAGTTTGGGGAGAATGCTGATAAATTTTCCACATCTATTCTGTTTTGATTATCATTCCTGAATTTGCTGTTGCTGAGCCTCCTAGACAGAATTCTGAGATCTTTCATATGAAAGGTCAATACAACTATTTTTATGTTTGTAACAAATAACAGACATTTTATTTTCTCTGTATTTTGAACAATCTGAACTTTGTGTATAGATCTGGATAGGCTTGTATAATGAGTAGTCACAGTGATATTCATATATTTTCAGACAATTAATGTAGAACTCGCAAAGAAGAAGTGATTCTAGAAACTTAGTCTAATTTTCTCCTCCTTTCTTCTCCAATTCAGGGGATTCAAATTACAGATTATTGTTGGTTTTAAATTTCAGAGAAAAGATGTCATTTAATGATGGAAAAGATGATGTCGTGGGTCATGTTCAAGGCATTTATCCTGCAGCTGTTTTAAAGTAAAATTTTATGTAATCACATGCGCAAACACAGACATAATCTAAATGCGGGTAAGAAGTTGTGTATAGCCAGCCAGTAACAACGTATTTGTTCATGCTGAACAATATCTGAGAAATAGTTATTTGTAGATTTTCAAATATATTTATTTCATAAGCATTTGTTCTTATGCCTTATCTTACACATTTGTATAAAAGTTAATTATTTAAGCAACAGTACTTATAAACAGAGAGAAAAAAACCAGTTCCTTCAGAGATGCAGGGCACTAGACTTTAAAGTCAAAGTTGCTTTGGATGGACTTTACTGGCGGTGAAGAAAATCTAATTACATTGAAAGATATGTCTAGTATGTATAAAGCTGAAGTTAAATGGATTAACAAACTTTTGTGATGTCCGGGCATAAAGTTCATTGTATGTTTGTGCTCAAAATGTATAAGACACATTTTTGAATTCGAACTATATGAATCTTTGTGATATGAACTATAAGCATTTTATCTGTTCATGAGTATGTTTTACTTTATCAACATAAGCCTGAGAAGAATTCACTTTATTATTTAGTCCTGTGTCTTTCTACTGAAGATAATAATTTCGTAAAACTTCTTTCATAAAATCATTACATTTCCCTCAATAACTGTTTACATTTTTTTAAGGTAACTGTTTTGTTTAGGTTGTTGCTGCAGAATTTCTCTTAAACAATTATTGAATAATTGCTTTTAATTTTCAGCATATTTTGAAATATGTATATACGTAAGCTTTTTGCCCACATTATCTTTGAGTTATATATTTCTTTTCATGGTATCTGCCTCATTTTTAGAGACAAAGTGCATTGCCTCTGGCTATTTCTGTACTGTTAAATACATCAATTTCAAAGCTTCGTTCCTCTATTTGTCAAGTGGAATAAAGGGATGTGTGCCTGCCAAATTTAGAGAAATCTTTCTGTAGAGCATTTTGGCTGCACAAAATTTGTAAACAGATTTCTAGTAAAGTTGATATGTATAAGAAAGCATTCAATTTTACTGTTGGGAGTGTTTATTTGCTGGTTTGTTAATTTGTTCAGAAAGACTCAGAAAGGCTAAGGCTATAGAACAGTCTTTCTGTTTTACAGTCTTTAATAGCTTAAGACTGAAAATAAGAATGTTTAACGGTGGAAATCATTCTGATACAGTACAAAGTAGGACAAATCAGATTGCCTTTTAAGAGTGGTCACTGGAATCAATTACCTTGGAAATGATGACAATGCTTTATCTTGGAAAAAGTTAATTGAACCAGTCCCAAACAGAGTTAAAAGACTGCTGTGTTTTAAACTGGTGTCATGCTCCTATATAAAGGAGGGAGACGAGGTTCTTAGATTATGTGTATATCCGGCATGATATTAAGAAGCAACGGTTCAAATGTTGGTCCGACCAGTTTATTACCAATACTGACCAGGGAGATGGGGAAGGTGGACACTGTTAAGGATGATGCGGAAGGGAAGGCAAGCGATAGGAAAGATAGGAAAGAAGCAAGGATTTGTACAACACAGGGAAAGTCACCAGCCAGGATCCTAGGGGCGGTCCAGGTTACAGCGGCTCCGACAGTCCGAGGCAGAAGAGCAGGGGTGGCAGAAGCGGGGAGAACAGCAGCAGCGACGGGCAGCCTTGAGCAGCAAGCAGTTGTCCTGGAGAAGTGGCACCGGGTCAGCACCATAGAAGCAGCGATCAGTGATCAGCTCAGGAGGGTTCAGATGGTAGAACACCTCGAAGGAGCGGCGAGGTCCAGGAGAAAGCAGCATGTCTCAGGCAGCAGGCCCAGGAGGGAGTTCAGCAGCAGGGATCAGCTCATGAGGTTTCCGATGGAAGACCACCAACAATCTCATGGTGGTCAATCCCTCTTTTATCCTCCATTTCTCTTGCCTATGTGGTAAATCCCATGCTAGAGAGCCAGGCAAGCTTCTCCTGAGATGGCTATCTCCCCACGGAGATGAGTACCACACAAAAGAGTGTTCAGCGGCCACTGAGCTGCAGCTTATCTCGCTTTCATTGCCCCAGGACATGTCCATCTGCTTGTTCCTTAGACAAAGGATTTCACAACCCTTGCCCAGGACTAGCTTGGACATGATCGGACATGTTCATCAGCAAACTTTGAGACAATGGTATAAAATATTAGTCTCTTACAACTGGTAAGCAACTATGAGGGGAAGGAAAGGGAAGGAAAGGGAAGAAGAGATGGAAGGGAAGGGAAGGGAAGGGAAGGGAAGGGAAGGGAAGGGAAGGGAAGGGAAGGGAAGGGAAGGGAAGGGAAGGGAAGGGAAGGGAAGGGAAGGGAAGGGAAGGGAAGGGAAGGGAAGGGAAGGGAAGGGAAGGGAAGGGAAGGGAAGGGAAGGGAAGGGAAGGGAAGGGAAGGGAAGGGAAGGGAAGGGAAGGGAAGGGAAGGGAAGGGAAGGGAAGGGAAGGGAAGGGAAGGGAAGGGAAGGGAAGGGAAGGGAAGGGAAGGGAAGGGAAGGGAAGGGAAGGGAGGGGAAGGGAAGGGAGGGGAAGGGAAGGGAAGGGAAGGGAAGAAAATAATAGATATCTAAACAGAAATTGATGCAAATGCTCACCAACTCCCCTTGTTATTATTGTTGAATATGATGTCACATGGTATTGAATATCTCTGCCAGTTTGAGTAACATATACTCCCTGAGCACATCTAGCATCACTGCTGGCAATGTAGTATAAGAAACTAAAAGACTTAGAATAAACACTACTCAGCAAAACTTAACATCTATATGTTATAAAAAAATTTCAATATTTTTTCATCCTAAATGCAGCAATATACAAACTATGTCCTATGAAGAAAATTATCCCAGATGAACCCAGGACATTATCCACCCTTTAATCTACAACATTTCAAACTTTCTAAGGCACCCTAATTAATCACCAACACTTTTCCTATCCCTTCACATGCAAACAAAAATATCACTTTAATGACCATTCCTCTAAAATGACTACTGAGTTCATTTAATCCATGCCTTCTGGCTCCTTCTGTCTTACCAGTCCTTCAGTGCAGGAAAAGTGGTGCGTGGTATTGGATAGTTGTATGTTGAAGCCAGCAATCATTCCTTTTCAGCTGCACATGTATGATTCTATCAACACTGCACTTGCCCAGTTCCATCATTAGTTTGGGTGACTTACTGTAATACTACTGATGTGGCATATAGAAGCCATACAGAGATGTTATACAGCAATGTATATGAGGACTGCTCTGAAAGTAATGCCTCCTAGTTTATTATTATTGTGGTTTAACCCAGCAAGTGGCTGAGCACCACACAGTCATTTGCTCACTCATCCATCTCATCAATGAAATGAGGGAGATAATTAGAACAACAACAACAAAGCAAGACTTCTGGATTGAGACAACATTATTTATTAAGATAAAAAAGAGAAAGGATAATCATATAGTCATATATATATATGAATGTAAATAACAAGAGATGCACAAGCAATTTTTCACCAGGCCCTAATCAATGCCCAGCTAGCCCCCTGAGCAGTGGAAGAGAGTGAGATTAATTCCCTACCTCCTTCAAAACTCCTTCTGCTTTATGTTATATAGTATGTAACATCTCTTTGGTCAGTTTAAGCCAGGTGTCCTAATTCTATTCCCTCCCAGTTCCTTGGGCCCTTCACTGTGAATGTTCTTGGCTCTGTACAACACTGCTTAGCAGTCAACTATAAACACCAATGTGTTAACAACATCGTTTTTTCCTCAAACCAAAAGATAGCATCATACTAGATGCTCTGAAGAAAACAATTCCATCCCAGCTGAAATTAAAACAAATATGGTAGCGCATAACATCAGAGGCAGATGTTGGTGGTATGAGGCGATGTTGGTTGAGCTTGAATATTCCTGCCAATATTTTCTTAAATTTTATTATTGTGCAACAGTTGGCAGTAGAGGAACAGTATGACAGTATCTGACATGGAAGTTCATAAGAAGCAAAGGTGTGTAACTGAACTTCTACATGAAGAATAGATTGCACCCACTGACCTTCATCAATGCTTGCTAGTCGTTTATAGAGATTGAAGAGTGGATGTTAGCACAGTGAGGCAGTGGGTGGTGTATTTCAGCAGTGGCAACAGTGACAAGAGTGTCACTTCTACTGAAGAGTTTTACAACCACAGCATGCAGACCCTTGTTTATTGCTGGTGAAAATGCATAGCTACTGGCAGTGATTATAGTGGAAGTTAGTGTTTCTTAGGTGAGAATTTTCTCTACCAAATAGCATTGTTGTGTTCTTTGTATCTGTTGTAGTTTCTATGCCATTATGTAGCAATTGAGATCATACAGTTCAAATCACTGGTTATTTTCACTGAAAATCAAATCCCCCTAAGATATACTTTGGACTTCCATATCCTTCTACATTACCCATCAAGTGCACACAAGTCCTTGAACAAAAGCAATATTAATCTTAACCCTTTATGGGCTTTTCCTTGCCTGAGGCAGGAATAATCTAGACTGTCTTTCCCAGTATGATTTTATGTGCTCTGCAGGGGCTTTCTTCCTTTCCACAGCATTGAATCAGAGTCATAGTATCACCAAGGCTGGAAAAGGCCTCCAAGATCATCTAGCTAGACTATCTCCCAACTCCTATAAACCATGTCCTTTAATGCAACATCTAAACACTTATTGAACACCTCCAGGAACAGTGACACAAAGACCTCCATGGGCAGCCCATTCCAGAACCCAACCACTATTTTGGAGAAGAAATTTTTCCTAATATCCAACTTAAACCACTCCTAACACAACTTGAGGCCATTCCCTCTAGTCCTATCACTAGAAAGATATCGCACAGGAGAAGAGGTCTATCCTCACCTCACCACAACCTCTTTTCAGGTAGTTGAACAGAACTATGAAGTCTCCCCTGAGCCTTCTCTATCCCAGACTAAACAATCTCAACTGATCCTCATAAGGTTTGTGCTCCAGAACCTTCACCATCTTTGTTGCCCTTCTCTGGATGTACTCCAGAGCTTTAAAGTCTTTCTAGTACTGAGGTTCCCAAAAAATGAACACAGTACACAAGGTCCAACCTAGTTAACTACAGGGGAATGACTGCTTCACTGCTCCTGCTGGCTATGATATTTCTGACACAAGCCAGGATGCCATTGGCCTTTTTGCCTATCTGGGCACACTTCTGGCTCATGTTTAGCTGAGAGTAGGCCAACACCCTCATGTCTATTTCTTTCACACAATCTTCCACCCCTGTTGTCCCAAGCATTATTTGATGTTGGTGTGGTCAAAGTGCAGGACAGGGAACTTGGACTTGAAGTTCATCCCATTGGCCTCAGCTCAGCTATTCAGTCTATCAAAATTCCTCCTACTCTGAAGCAGAGTGACACTTTTTCTCAGCTCGGACTCATAAGCAAACTTACTGAGGGTAAGCTTGTAGGATTCTTGACTGACCAGAGCCTGTTCAACTGACAGATCTCCTAATATTAACTAACAGAGGGGCTACTGTCAAATGTGCATCCCAGTGCTTGAATGTCTGAGTACCAGTTGCTGTCAGTGTAAAAAATATGGAATATCTCACACATTTGCATTATTGCACTGGGTACCTTGTGGCTTTTTGTATCACTCTGGGTTGTTGGATTTGGTGCTCCAAACTTAACTTACTTTCTTAAATATTCTGCTTTGTTTCTACACAAGATGATGTCATACACATATTGAAGGTCTTCAGGAGATTAATACTATTCCAGTTCAGTCTGGACTAGTCCATGACAAATAGTAGGGCTGGTTTCCATCCTGGTGCAGCTCATCCATTCCAGATGCACCTCTCCAGTGAAGGAAAACTTTGGCCTGCACTCTGCTGACAAAGGGACTGAAAAATGGTAATAATACATTAACTATATCACTTGTAGCATACCCCTTTGACTACAGCTCTAGCATGTCAAACATGGAAGCAGCAGCAGTGTCATAACTTCATTCAGGCCACAGTAGTCCATTGTTAGTCTCATTCTCCATTAGGCTTTTGTACTGGCCATTAAAGGGTGAGCAAATCTTTCTGATCAGCCCTTGGCTTTCCAGTCAATACCTCCAAGAATCTTAGTGGTGCACTGTCATTGTAATAGTCAACTCCTGCTGTTCTGGGGCCCTCCACAGCACCATAACAAAGGGATGCTTTGAGACGCTAGTCAAAGCCAGAAGTAGACAGCTGTGTTCAATCTACTCTGTATTTAAGGTAGATATATCAAAGCAGTATGAACAATGGATGAATAGGATGAAAAGCTAGAATATTTTCTCTGGTAGATACAATAAATGGAAAATATCAATCTTAATTTGGTGAGTAATTGAGTTATGATTCATTAGCTTCTTTTTCAATTTACAAATGTGGATTTTTGTCTTTGTCTACTACTCTATATAAAGTAGAACATTACTGGACCTGGAAACAAGCTGAAACAGAGTCTGTGTACAAATTTATTTACTTGAGTTGAAGACAGAATATTCTGTCTTACATAGATTTGTCTTCAAATCAAGTAACTAAATATGTACGTTTACTCTGTTTCAGTTTAATTCCAGGTCCAAGAATAGACAAAAATTTCACAGAAGCACAGAATCACAAGATTGTAGGGGTTGGAAGGGACCTCTAGGATCATCTAGTCCAACCCCCCAGATAAAACAGGCTTACTAGACCAAGTTGCACAGGTAGGCATCCAGGTGGGACTTGAATTTCTCCAGAAAAGGAAACTCCACAACCTCTCTGGGTAGCCTGTTGCAGTGCTCCATTACTCTTACTGTGAAGAAGTTCCCATGCACATTTGTGCAGAACTTCCCATGCACAAGTTAATGGTCATTTCCCCTTGTCCTGTTGCCACTCAGTGATGAGAAGAGTCTGGCCTTGTCCCTTTGCCTCCCTCACCTTAGACATTTATAGACGTGGATCAGATCCCCTCTGAGTCTTCCTTCTTCAAGGCTGAACACACCAAGGTTACTCAGCCTTTCCACATAAGGGAGGTGTTCCAGGCCCTTTATCATCTTTATGGCCCTCTGATGGACTCTCCAGATTGCTGTCTTTTATGTACTGGGGAGCCAAGTGAGGCCACACCAGGGCAGAGTAAAGGGGGAGGATCACCTCCCTCTACCTGCTGGCCATGTACATTTTAGTGAACCTCAGGATCCCATTGGCCTTTTTGGCCAACCTGTCATTTACCGGGACCCCCAGGTCCCTCTCCTCAGAGCTCCTCTCAACCTGTGCCAGTGCATGTGGTTATTACTCCCTAGGTGCAAGACTCTACACTTGCTCTTGTTAAACCTTATGTGTTTGCTTCTTGTCCAACTCTCCAGCTTGTCCAGGTCACTCTCTCTTTCTCTAAATGAATATACTTTCACTTTTAGACATAAATTCCCCCTCATCCTATTCCTTTGCTCCCCAAGACAATTCATTTATGTATAATATTTCACTATTCTTCTCTGTTCAGAATGATTGACAACTTTATAGTATCAAGTAATTTCATTACCTGACAATTTTTTTGCCGAGGTCAGAAATGAAGGCAGATGTTGAAATTGCGACCAGTTCTCAATAAATTCCAGTAATGACTCCTCAACAAACTAATATTTTCTCTTCAATATAGCGAAACACCTATTATTATCTGGCGCATTATAATTATTTGTAAGCACTCATCACGTTTGTTTGATTTGATGAGTTTTTAATTATTTGTTCTTAAGTATTTGTTCAAAATTATGCATAATTTAAGAAGAGAAAAACAAATTCAGAAGTGCATAGATCAGTTTTTATCCTTTTCATAAAAATCAGTATTTGCCAGTCTCTTTTGCTTATTCAAAGATAGTTAGATGTATTCCATCTACTCACTCTCAGGAGAACTTTTATAGAGATAATCATGGCCTTCCATTTTAAAGATATTGCTTTGATATTATCTGAAGTACTTTCAGTATATGTATCCCTGTAGATATCCTTTTTGTTCTTCTTTCCTTCTCCAATATGAAAAAAATAATGGCAATATTTTATATATAGTTTTGAGTCACAGCCAAATTATGTTTAGTCAGCATTTGTCAGACACAAATATTACCTGTTCTGTATTTTTTAAGGTCATTTGCAGTTTATCAGTTTACTCTGTAAAATCATATTTTGTGTAACAATGTTTAGACCTGCACAAATTTTTATGCCCAAGTTAGAAACTCCAGGAAAAAAAAAAAAAAAAGATACTTAAAATTGAATCCAGATACTTAAAACTGAATCCACAGCTCCTGTTTAACTATCAGAATATCTTCACAATATAGTAACTATTCGTAATTCTTAATTCTTCTCCATGTACTCAGAGCAAATAATTATTTTTTCTCCTCAAGAAAGCCTTCCACTTTCTTTATATGATATTATCTGACAGAAATTAGTTTTTGTTTGTTTGTTTGTTTGTTTCAGTGAAAAACCCAAACTCTTCAGATCTCTTGATACAAAAGCTTAAATTCTAAGCAAGTTTTGGTATATCAAGAGATCTATTTAATAAAGCCAGCACATAAATAAATATGATGCTTCCAGCAGTCTAATTTCAAAATCTCTTTTTTAAAAAACAGTGTTTTTCCTTTGAATCTTGGGCAGTTTCGGATAAACAATACAAGTCCAGGCAATCAAATTCTAGTATGTTTAATTTTCAGTGCTAAACACTGATCTTATTGTAAATAAAACTGTAGTACTAGATACTCAACATATTTTACCAATCACTCACTTATAAGGAATTTCAAATTTGATAAGAAAGTTAGTTATTTCTATGTTTTACTAAGAAATATAAACATTTATCTTTTACTTTTTTCACTATATTTGCATTTTTTTACCATATTTACTACATGGAAACAAATATATATATTAATAAAACTGTACATCTCTCTTTTATACAAAAATCTGGTATATAGTTAAGAAAACCAATGTAAAATTGACTGATAGTGCTGATGGGAAATTTTACAAGAGAACAATAAAACTATAAAAAATACTCTAAGGCAAACTAAGCAAATTTTTCATAAGCATTGAAAATTCTGTGATTAATAGTCAGCAGGATTGTAGCTTTCTGTGTCACCACTTGGGTTTTATGTGGTGTTACTAAGCAACAAAGAATACTGTTCAGCAACACTTAGACACAGTATTTGCAGTTTTAATCAAATCAGCTACTAAGTGAACAGTGTTTTTGTGTAATCTTTTCGACAGTGCTAAATAAATAGTACAAATTAATCAAATTTATGTTTATTTATCTTGTATAGTGTGATTACAAGTCTAGTTTTCGTTATATTGGGCATTTCTAATGTTCATCTCTGATTATAAAATTTGTCTTATCAAGAATATCCTTATAAACAAGAATAATGTAAGCAATATTTTAGTTTTGCCTCCAAGCTCCAAAAAGTATTCACTGAAATGTACTCAAAATGATGACTAAAATATATATTATGCCAAGATAAGAACCACCCACATAGAAAACTGCACTGTCAGTAGTATTTTTTGCTATTACTCTTCTTTATTTTTTTAACCAAATCTCTTAAGACATTGTGCATTGCTTTATAATTTTATCTTCTGTTTCTCTGGTACTAACAGAAAAAATTAGAAAAGACAACGTGCCACATTATTGGAACAAACATCAACTCTGTTTCTTTTGAAATTCTTCTTTGATTTACAAGACTTTTACCCAAAGAAAAATACTCCATCAAGCATAGACTGTAAACTACCAACTTGTGTCATGTAGTAGCTGATAGAGAAATGATACTTTTAAAGTTGAAAGCTCAGAAAAGTGTACTTTAAGGCTTTTGCATTACCACAAGGGTGGTTTTGTCATTATTTTGCAAGGATTCTTCAGAGATAATTGCATAATTCCTACTGATAAAATGAAAAAAATGAAACTTCATACGGAATTTAAAGCCTCATGAAGTTTAGTGACTTAAGGTAGAAAGTATGGAGCAAAAATAGGATGAAATAATAAACAAAGAAACTATATGTGACATATTGATACGTACAATTTAGTGAAGATGATACATTTTCTCCACTTTTAGAAGTTAATTTTTAATATATATTATATATAATATTAATATGCAATATTATTAGTAGATAGAACTGCACATCTGTAGTTATGCTTAATTTTAAATAAGTTACCCCCAAAATCTCTAAATAAAAGTCTAAATCTTCCGCCTTTTCATATCATTTAAGCAAGATACATTATTTTAGAGAGAAGGGAAGAAAGAAGATAGTAATATTATATAATGTATTATAATACTTCCACATAGTTCATTTGAAATACAAATGACAGTCCATGGAGCACACAATGTAAGTCTTTAGACTTTAGATATAAGAATGTTCATACAGCCCACATAGAAGATAACTTTGTACACGATAAATTTTCTGCTTAAGTGATATGTTACTGCTTTGTACTTCTACAGAATCATTTAGATATTTTTATAATTTCTGAGGTGGCACAATGTCATTTACTGGAAATGACAGATTATGTTACACAGATAAAACAACTTAAACTGAAAAAAAGGGGAAAATGAACAGAAATGTAAAAATAAACAGAATGTTGGATTCCAAATGTACTGTGAATTAGAAGCAACTGTTTCACTTCCTATTAAATGGGAATAGATAAGAAATTTTGGATGCATAGTAGCTCCCCTGGGGTCCAGGGAGGTTCTGACTTCATTGGGATATTTTTGGACCTGCCTATCTCAGTTTTTGAAAGATGGAGACTGCACTGAGTCCACAAAAAATATGAATAATCTAACATAATGACATATGTGCAGTGTAAATAAGGCTCATATGATTTTAACTGAATAAAAAGTTTTCCAGGGTTATAATCTGAACAATATGAACTATTTCACATAACTTACATATGATGGAAATAAGTGACAAGAAATTGAGTCTTAATCACAGTGAAGCTGATGAAAAATTTATTGTCATAAGCCATTTCAGTTAGTCTCCAGGAAATACATAGGGCTATGAATATTATGTTAGACTACCATGTGGATGCTTATGTATTTACAGCCATGAAAACATTAGTCTATCTGTGGACAGTTAACATAAAAATCATGATAAAAAATAAATTACTTTATTATGTAATAAATCATATAAAAGAAAAATATTTTTCTAGTACTTTATCTCCCTCTACTGGGTGAATATTATTTTCCTTATAATTAATTTCAAAAGCAGACTATTATTAAAATGAGAATGCAACACTGTAGCAAGCTATGGAACTATGGTTCTGTGATGAATATTTTGAACAGACAGACAAGAAATATTCCTAAAAATTTCAAACATATTCATCACCATTAACTATGCACTTTCAGTAGTGTTAAACAAAGAGCTGCATGACATGTTTGGAAAAAAACTGCATGGCTATCCAGAATGTGGCTCTGTTGTCACTACTGAAATGCATCACCCACCTCCTCACTGTGCGCACATTCACTTTTTGGTCACCATAAGCATTCAGCAAGTGCTGATGAATGTCATTGCGTACAATGTTTTCTGAATGAATTTAATTATTCACCTTTGCTTCATACTCACTTCCATGTCAGACACCATTTTGTCAGTCTGCACTTCTTTTGACATCAGTTGTATGGCAACAAAATTGGACAGAGAATTGGAAGACAGTTCAGCCTTTACTGTCATACCACCAAAGTCTCCCTCTCATTACATAGGCCAATGTAATAAATTAGGAGACGTTACTTCTGGAACACTCCTTCTATAAAAGTTGCTTAAAAATTTTAATGCTCTATTACAAAAAAGAGAAGTAGTTGGGAAAATATCTTATCCTCCAGTGCCTATTATTAATGTGAATTAATTACAGCCTGATAAATAATGTATTTAGTAATGAATACTGAAAACAAATGATGGCTTTAAAAATAGATTACATAATCTGTCAAAATGATTAAATAACCAACTATAAAACAGTCCTGTATTTATAATAAACATATTAAAACTGTAATAAATAAAAATAATAACTGTGTAATAAATCTGCATTTATTAATCAGTCCTGTATTTAATAGAACTTTACACAATAAAAACCTCAATATTCTTTGACAAGCAACACTGGACTCAAGAAGGACCTCCCAAGTCTTCCCAAGTTATTGTTACAGTTCCTAAATATGTACAAGGAAGAAGCTGCAACACAAGACTCTTGCTTCCTTTTAGAGGAAGGATGAATGCTTGTTCCATATAAAGTATACACCCGCAGAATGGGAAACTATACTATCAGTAATACTGAGTAAGATTTTATTAGAATTTGGAGCCAGGAAACATTTCCATTATGTTAGGCAGTAATTTTTACTTTGTTTTAAAGCACAGCTAGAGAAGTTGATTGGGCCATCATCTAATTTCTATATAGTATAATACTATTAGATCATAGAGCCATAGAATCATAGAATGGTTAGGGTTGGAAGGGACCATTATAACTCCCCTGTTATGAGCAGAGACACCTCCTTCTAGACCACGTTGCTCAAAATCCCATCATCAATGTTTTATGGGCTGGTTCAACCTGGTTCTGTGACTCGTGCCTAAGGAAAGGGAAAGAGAAAAAGCTGAAAAGGGTGCCATGTTGGCACAGGACTTGTTTCTTGAGACCTAAGGTGGTGTTTCAGGCAGAAGCATAGAGTACTGCATATGTTTCAAGTCACCCAGTGGTTGTCTCTACCATGGTAAGCACATAATACTTACCATTGCAAGTTTCGGGCAAGGAGATATAATCAACCTGCCAAGCCTCCCTGTATTTACAGTTTTGTCATTGCCCTTCCACTCAGAGAGGTTCCATCCTATTGGCTCGTTTAATTGTGGTGCATGTACCACAGTCATGAATAATTTATGCAACAAAATTGGGGGATAGTATTTAGGATTTAGGGGGATAGTCTTTAGGAGTGACATGGTGGTGGGGGTCTGTTATAGACCGCCTAGTCAGGATGAAGAAATAGACGAGGTGTTCTATAAACAACTCGTAGATGTTGCACGATGGCCAGCACTCGTTCTCATGGGGGACTTCAACTTCCCTGACATATGCTGGAAATATAATACTGTGCAGAGGAAGCAGTCCTTGAGATTTCTAGAATGTGTGGAAGATTGCTTCCTGATACAGCTGGTGCAAGAGTCTACCAGTGGAGATGCCTTGCTAGACCTACCCTTCACTAACAGGGAAGGACTAGTAGGGGATGTGAAGGTTGGAGATTGTCTTGGCCAGAGTGACCATGAAATGGTGGAGTTTGCTATTCTTGGTGACATAAAGAGGGTGACTAGCAAAACTGCTACCTTGGACTTCCAGAGGGCAGACTTTGACCTGTTCAGGATGCTTGTTGCAAGGGTCCCTTGGGACTTTCTCCTGAGGGGTAAATGGGTCCAGGAAGCCTGGATGCTCCTCAAGATGGAAATCTTAAAGGCACAGGAGCAGGCTGTCCCGGAGTCCCGAAAGTTGAGCCGGAGGAGAAAAAGACCAGTGTGGATGAACCGGGATCTTTTGTTGAGACTCCGAGAGAAAAAGAGAGTCTATGTCCTCTGGAAGATGGGTCAGGCTACTTGGGGTGACTACAGAGAACTGGCCAAGATCTGCAGGCAGAAAGTTAGAAATGCTAAAGCCCAGCTTGAACTTAGACTGGCTACTGTTGTAAGGGAGAACAGGAAACCCTTTTACAAATATATTAAACAGCAAGAGAAAAACTAAGGAAAATTTCTCTCCTTTACTCAACGAGGCAGGGAATGTAACCACAGATGATAAGGAAAAGGCTGAGGTTCTCAATGCCTTCTTCACATCTGTCTTTAATAGACAGGACAGTTGTCCACACGGTACTTGCCCTGACCTGGAAGTTCGGGACGGAGCGCACAATGCACCCCCTGTGATCCAAGCAGAGACCGTCAGAGATCTACTCCTCCATCTGAACTGCCACAAGTCCATGGGACCAGATGGGATCCACTCAAAGTTGCTGAGGGATCTGGCAGAGGTGATTGCCAAAGCCACTTTCTGCCATCTATCAGAATTCCTAGTTATCTGGAGAGGTCCCACAAGATTGGAGGCTTGCCGATGTGACTCCCATCTACAAGAAAGGCCGTAAGGAAGACCCGGGGAACTACAGGCCTGTCAGCCTGACCTCAGTATCAGGGAAAGTTATGGAGCAGATGATCTTGAGGGAGATCACACGACACGTGCATGGCAACCAGGGAATCAGACCCAGCCAGCACGAGTTCAAAAAGGGCAGGTCGTGCTTGTCCAACCTCATCTCCTTCTATGACTGGGTGACCAGACAGGTAGATGAGGGAAAGGCTGTTGATGTAGTCTACCTGGACTTCAGCAAGGCCTTTGACACGGTCTCCCACAGTATTCTCCTGAGGAAACTGGCAGCCCGTGGTGTGGACAGGTTCACTCTTCTCTGGGTGGAGAACTGGCTGGAGGGCCGTGCCCAGAGGGTAGTAGTTAATGGAGTTAAGTCCAGCTGGTGTCCTGTTACGAGTGGTGTCCCCCAAGGGTCAGTTTTGGGGCCCATCTTGTTTAATATCTTTATTGATGACCTAGATGAGGGAATTGAGTGTAACCTTCAGTAAGTTTGCAGATGACACCAAGTTGGGAGGATGTGTCAAACTGCCTGAGGGTAGGGAGGCCCTTCAGAGGGATTTGGATAGGCTGAACAGCTGGGCTGAGCTCAATGGGATGAGGTTCAATAAGACCAAGTGCCGGATCCTGCACTTTGGCCACAATAACCCCATGCAATGCCATAGGCTTGGGGCAGAATGGCTTTGGGGTTGTGGTGAGGAGGGGGTGGGCCTCTTCTCCCTGATAAGTAATGACAGGACAAGAGGGAATGGCCACAAGTTGCACCAGGGAAGATTTAGATTAGACCTGAGGAAACATTTTTTCTCTGAAAGAGTGGTCAGGCACTGGAATGTCCTGCCTACGGAGGTGGTTGAGGCACCATCCCTAGCGCTGTTCAAGAAGCATTTAGATGAGGTGCTAAGGGATTTGATTTAGTAGTTGAGTAGGGATAGTGATAGGAAGATGGTTGGACTAGATGATCTTATAGGTCCTTTCCAACTTTATGAACCTATGAAACTATGAACCTATGAACAGTGTCCATAGTTAAGTCTACCCCCTAGGCTTTAGCCCACTCATATGTCGCATCTCTTCCTTGATGGTCTGAGGTCTCATGGGCCCACTGAGATAGAAATAATTCACCCTTGTGTTGCTTGTCCAAGTCTACTTGAGCCATCTTAACACTGGCAGCTTGATCTACCTGTTGCTTATTTTGCGGTTCTTCAGTAGCCCAACTCTTGGGCATATGAGTATCTACATGACACACCTTTACAACCACATTCTTTCTTTGGGAAGCAATATCTTAGGCCAGTTGGACTCCCTTTACCTCTGCAAATTGTCTTGATTCTCCTTTTCCTTCAGTGGCCTCTGCAACTTGTCTTGTGGGGCTTCACACAGCAGATTTTCATCTGTGACAATTGGGGTGGGAGACCATGGACCCATGCCCCAGGAAACAGGAAGGGGGAAGGGGAAAAAGGAAAAGGGAAATGGGCCTAAAAACAAAACAGTGGCAATGATCTGAGGAAAAAAGCCAATTTACTAAATAAGATATAGTATTGCAGAATAACACAATATAATACAATATAATTGGAATTGAAGCTAATAAATCAAATAAAATGAGCGTCTAAACTGAAGGCCTTACACTAAATGCTGAAGACAAGATGGCTAGAGAGCTCCCACTGCTGGGTCGATCCATAAAGAAAAAGCCTGTGTCTCATGACAAGTGTACAGTCTTTCTCTTTGCCTTTGTGCTGAAAAAGGAAAAAAATAAAGCAAAGCAAAGTCCTCTGGGGTACGTAGGTCTCCTCTTCTGAGACAGGTATACACACAACTACTGATGACCCATGGAGCTGGAGCATTTACTCTTTAACTCCCACTGCTCTACATGATGTTATGATGTGGAATATCAATAAAAAGATTCATAAAACCATGACACATTGGAGCCAGGAAATTTGATGTCTGGAATGCAAATAAATCTCTGCTCCTTGCTAGGAGTTTGCTATAAAAAGCAATTAAAATATACAAAGATGGCCCAACATACATTTTAGTGTAATACATAATTTTGCAATTGTTATCTTTTTTTTTTTTTGTCATGATAAATCAGGAAATAATAATTTGTAATATGCTTTCTCATTCTTCAGAAACTCCCTCTCATTGTGACAATATTATGGGAATGATCTTGTTGCTCATAAGTTTATTCTTTTTCTTTATCGAAAGGAAACAGCAGCTTTAATTATTATTCATATGAAGTAAAAGTATTCTAAAGAAGCTTAAATAAACAAGAAAGAAAGAAAAATAAGTAAGAGTGAGAAAGATGAAGAAGTAAAAAGAAGGAGAAAAGAAAAATAAAAGTAGGAAGTAAAGCAGAGAAAGAGAAAGAAAGAAAGAAAGAAAGAAAGAAAGAAAGAAAGAAAGAAAGAAAGAAAGAAAGAAAGAAAGAAAGAAAGAAAGAAAGAAAGAAAGAAAGAAAGAAAGAAAGAAAGAAAGAAAGAAAGAAAGAAAGAAAGAAAGAAAGAAAGAAAGAAAGAAAGAAAGAAAGAAAGAAAGAAAGAAAGAAAGAAAGAAAAGAATACTGTGATATTCTTCTAATATGCTCCTAAAATGAAATACAAAATAAAGGATAAAGGTTTTCTGTCCATCCTTTGTGAGTAGATAATGATAGTGTTTAAACATGTGATCAGATGAGTATCCTCTGTAAACTACCAGTGTCAGGATAAATTGATTTATGGCTCATGGCGTACACTATCAGCATCTATTGTTATCCTTTATTTTCTTACTTGTCATTCAGATTTACAACATTAGTGGTGCTTGCATCTCTTTTCCCCATGTCAGTCCCTTTGGTATTTGCTGTGCATAGTTAATTTCTCTTCTGTGGATTTCTTTGTAGCTTTTTTTTTTTTTTTACTAATTTAAGCTGGCTGCAATATTATCCTTTCTGACTAAACATTTCTAAAAACATGATAGCATAATTAAATATATGTCCATGATATATGAAAGAGTACGTGTTGTGGTTTTATTGTTTTGTTTTGTTTTTTGTTTGTTTTTATTCTTCCTCAAATATGGAAGAATGCATTAGCGACTATTAGAAGACCCTAAGAAAAGAAACAATTCTTGTTTGTTTGTTCGATTGTTTTAAATTTACTTGTCAAATTAATCTTTTAACATCAATAATAAAATACATTTAACCAGCTATAATTACAGGAAATAAAGCCTATAATTACTGAAAAAAAGCCTATGTATTATAAATTATGATAGTTCTAGTGGAAGTAAAGCTTGAAAAAATGTCAACTGTTTTTGATTAAATAGGAATCACATTGCACACATCAGTTGCAGAGTAGACCTCCAGTTGTTAATACTTGATAGTTTAATTCATTATGCTACTAGCAATCCAGAGCTTGTTCACAAAATGTAATGATGATGCAAATCTTTAACATACTGTGGATTGGATAAGCAGACTGATAGAAAGAATTATATAAGCCTCAATGGAAAAAAAAGTTGTGCAAGGTCATTAGACAGGGGAATAAAAATCAGATTTTCTTCTATCAGCTTTGAGCTCATCAGTTTTAAGTATCACTGAAGCAGAGACTTGCATATATGGGTATGTTCACTAAGTGGAAGACTATTCTGACCCCAGGAGACATGTTATTTCCATTTGAGATAGAAAAATGTTAAACCCTTGATACAAAGGAATAGTGATCATCTGAGAAGTACTGCGTTTAGTTCTACCAACAAATGGTAAAAGAAGGTAATATCTAGAAGGTAGTATGAAATGATGCAGTGAAAATGGCTTAAAAACTACTGAAAATAGTAGCTAAGTAAAAAGCTTTATTTATTTAAAACCAGTGAAAACAGTCAGAAAAATAATAAAAGTTGTGAATATTTTTAATCAACATCTGTATCACTTTAATGAAATATCAAATATAAAGGTAAATGGGTAAAGATACTTTAAACTTAAATGTACATTTCAGCTTCATAGTTCTAAACTGGCTAATGAGTGGTAATATATCAGGTGATTTCTCTTGCCTTCTGTGAGTTGAGTCCATAGTAAAAAGTTTAGAACCTACATCTCAGTTGCTTGGAAGTACTTAGGATTTAGAGAATTAAATTGGTAGAAGACTCCAGAAGAAAACACATAAAAGTAACTAAGTTCTCAACTGAAAACAGAAGAGTGAAAAATGTGATGTAGGACATGAAGACTTGTAATGCAGAATTGTCAGAAATGTTTACAGTATGGCTACATGCATCTGAATCAACTTCTGAGGGATATCTTTGTAGTCAACTGAAAACAAGGGGAAAAATATTACAAGAGTAGAATTCATTTCCAAGTTTTAGATTTCTATTTTAAAATGAGATTCTAGAAGTGCCTATTTCTTTTCCATTGTGATGAAGATCATTAAAAGTGACAAGCTTAGACAAAAAGCTGACTTCACAGAAAATTAGTTTTGGCTGTGTGAATCATCCCATAGAGTCTTAGAGAAGTTGTACAAAAAAATGCAGTGAGAAAAAGAGTGATCTGTATGATTTCATCATAAAATAAACAGAGTAAGTATTGTATATATTTTTCTGGTCTTCCTGTCTTTGCTTTTTGTTTGTTTGTTTGTTTTTTGTTTTTTGCGTGTGTTTTGTTTTGTTTTTAGTATTCATTGTATTGTTAGTTTTGGAATGCTGTATATGTATATATATAGTCAGTTGCCTTTTGCCATATCTCAAGGTTTTATTAAGTGTGATATTCAGGTAGGTGCCTAATTTCATGGCACACTCATCACAAAAAGATGTTGTCTTTGCACTGTCCTAGTAGGCAAGTGTAAAGCTGCCAATACAAGACTCGAATCTTTTCGATGTTGCACAGTATTTCTGCAGAATCTGCACAGCTTAATTTTAGAGACAGCACTGCATGTGAAAAGAGAGGAAAAATGTTTTTAAGCTGTGTCAAGCAGCTAACAAGGGGAAAGATCTGACAGAAGTAACAGAGAAGTAAGGAATACCTAAATTGTGTGTTTCCCAAGAGAGTTTAAAGAAAAAAAAAAAAAAAAGAACTCAGTAGTCTGGGAAACATATTATATGTTTTTTATAAACGTTAAAAGTAAACCAAAAAAATCTGGTGTCTATGGTGAGAACTAATCCTGATAAAATTAAGTAAGAAATGTTTAGTTAAATTGCCGAAGTGTGTACTACAAGGAGCAAATTGCAAGGTAGAACATTATCTTAAACCCAGTGAACAAATTGTCACACAAATGACTGGAGAGTTATGACGCTTCCTCTATCTGAAAAACAAACAGCAACAATAACAAAAAAAAAAATGCAGAAACTTTAAGCTATAAATTTAGTGAATATAGAACTCAACTAATTTAAAATTCATAAGGAAGATTTGGTTTTATATTTAGTGTAGTCTGCTATTTTTCAAAATCATTGTTACAAAACATTAAGGGAGATGAAGATCTAGCCAAGTAGCATAAAATTAGAGTATAATTTGAAATATAATATCACACTTTACAAAAAGGAACATTCATAAATTTTTGATGTTTTTGAACAGGAGTTGTGTGTGAAAATATATGATGATATATGAAGCTATCAATATATTATATTGACAGAGGTTTTTTTCTGCTTATTGAAGAATTACTTAAATTGCATTAGTCTTGAATGGCAATAAATGTGTGAACAATTTCTGTTAATATCCTCCTTTGTCAGTTTAAAAAAGTTCATATGTCACAGGCATAAATTCTTCCATAATTCCAGACTCTTCTTTGAATTAAATTGAAGCAGTGAAAGAAAACAAATCAAATGAAATCCCATTTTCTTTAGCACTATACATTTTTCTTTATGTTTATATATGTATATGTAAATATACTTCAATATTTTTTATACTTATGAATATATATAAAGCATTTGTTCACAGCAAATCATAATTTGCTATCACACAACTTATTCTAAAAGGCTTTCCTCATAGAGTCACGAAGCTTGGAGAAGGCTTCCAAGATCATCTAGTCCAGCCATCCATATACCACCAGTATTTCTCCAATAAAACATGTCCCTTAGTATCACCCTTAGTCCTCTTTATTTCGAGAAATTACCTACCAAAATCACTTAAATATACATAGAATAATACTTATATCTGTGTTGCCCTTTCCAGGAGTTAGTGGCCTACGGATCCAGCCCCGCTAGCGTCTGCGCAACCGACCTGCCTGGCTGGGGCCAAATGACTGCACTTCACACCAATGTGGTGAGCAGCAAATGGCGTTTATTGTTAGCAGCAGCATCCCTATATAAGTTAGGATCGCGCGTGCGCATTACTACTCCTAAGCGACGCAGCATTCTACCTTCTAAAACTTTCTAGAAGCAACTTTGCAAAAGCAGGGAATTGTCTCTTCTCGCGAGATCTTGTTCTGCGCCTGCAACATATCTGGGTATTGTTTAATGGAGATTATTTCAGGTAGATAATGCTTATTTGTAAAGTTTCATTTACTTAGAAATGAGAGTAATGTATCACCATTAATAATCAACATTCATAATCCAACAGCTGGAGCTGTTTTCAAACTCTGCTCTTCACAGCAGGACACATATGGAAACAATTAATGCAACATATCACTACAAAATTTGTGTATCACACAGAAAAAGTACAGTATTATTTACTCTTAAACTTTTCATCACTGTTTTCTCACTGCTAAGATGAAATAAATACAAGTGAATCAATGCTCGAGGCAAAATTTCAATTAAATATTTCAGCTGGGTACATTTTGGGGTGTATGAGTTTCTACATTTAAATATATGTGTTTGAACAGATGTATAAAATTATACTGAGGTTAACAATGCAGCATTAAATAAAATGAGGACCAGATGTAAGTGTAGTATACATGGAAGTAAATTTGCTTAATGCTCCATTTAGCATTATATTTGTTTCTGTGCATAGGAATTGCATGAAAAAAATAAAAATCTGAAAAACTAGAAGGCCTGTCACACTGAAGTCAGTGATTTCAGTCAGGTACAGTTTATCTGCTATGCTTCAGCAGCATTTCTGCAAAGTAATCAGCTCTGTAACTACTTTACCAAGCCTAGCACAAAATATTATAATTCTCATTATAATGAGCTATGTAACAAAAGAAGCATTCATCTCACTCATCAGAAGACATAAAAAAAATGAAGTATGAAAGGTAGTAGATGAATGTAAAAGGATAAAGCGTGTAAATTAAATAAATTAAAAAAGAAAATCATACCAATAAACAGAACCAAATGTAAACAAACAAACAAACAAAAAAGAACAACCTGTAAGTTCATTTTCATTTGACCTACCCCAGAAATGCCATGAGATCTGATCATATGTATTATATTTTTAAGAACTCAAGAGAATAGGTTGGATACATAAATAGCAGAAGTCAGAAATGACAAAATCACATTGCAAATCCAGGACCGAAGACATGATGGATGAGTACATAGAACAGATAAAAATTAGGGCCTGATTCTTTGTCAACAGTTTACAGGCTGGTTCGACCCAGTTCTGTGATGACTGGGGCAGGGGGCCTACAGACAAACACCCCAGGAAAGGGGAAGGGGGAAAGGGAAAAGGGAGATAGGCCTAGAAACAAAAACAGCGGCAAATGCTTATTTACTAAATCGGAATGCAAAATAATACAATATAATATAATTGGAATTGAAGCTAATAAATAAAAGAAAATGAGCAAGATAGAGTGACTGATAAACTGAAGGCCTTACACTAAATGCCGAAGGTGAGATGGCAGCGAGCACCCGCTGCTGGATTGATCCCTAAAGGAAAGAGAACGTCTCATGACATGCAAACAGTTTTTATATTTCCTTCTGAGCAGAATACATAAAAATGAAAAACAACACAAAGTCCTCTGGAGTACATAGTTCTTCTCTTCTGAGACAAGTATACCTGGAACTATTGATGATTCGTGGAGCTGTAGTATTAACTCTTTGACTCCCAGTGTACTACATGATGTTATGATGTGGAATACCAATACCAAAAATCATAAAACCATGACATCCTTTGAAGGAGTTTAATGGAGAATATTTTTTTCAAAATTCTATGGAGGCAAATCAGATTGATCCCAGGATACTGAAATCTCTGCATAATGTTATTGCAAAATCTCTGTCTTTTCAATACTCTTGGGAATCTAGAGGGGTTCTAGTTGACTGGAAGCTGGCAAAAAAAACAAATTTTTCAAGAAATGCTACAAGAATAATAGAACTATAAAATGTCCTAGGTTGGAAAGGACATCAAGAATCATCTTGTCTCAAACCCCCTACCATGGGCAGGGTTGCCAACACTAGACCGCCAAAGACCAACCCTTGGTGTCACCACTCATGACCAGCCTTCACCCAGACATAGAACCGCTGATCCCAACAGTTTGGCTGTGACCAGCCAACCAGTTCTTAATCCATCAGAGTCCATCTTTCAAATCCATACCTGTGCAATTCAGAGAGAAGGATGTGGTGAGGGACAATGTCAAAGTCTTGCAGAAGTCCAGGTAGATGACATCCTTCACCTTTCCCCTGCCCACAGATGCCATCACTCCATCATAGAAGGACACCAGACTGGTCAGGCAAGATCAACCCTTGGTGAAGCCATGCTGGCTGTCTTGGTTCACCTCTTCATCTCATATGTGCCTTAACATAGAAGCCAGGAGGATCTGCTCCATGACCTTCCCAGGCACGGAGGTTGGGCTCACCAGCCTGTAGTTCCCTGACTCATCCTTTCTCCCTTTCTTAAAAATGGGAGTAATGTTTTCCTTTTTTTCGTTCACCAGGGATTTCACCCGACAGGCATGATTTTTCAAATATGATGGAGAATGGCTCAGCAACCATGTCAACCATTTCTCCCAGAACTCTGGGATGTATGTCATCTGGCCTCATGGACTTATACGCATTCGATTTCATGAGGAGGTCTCAGACTTGTTCCACTGTTACATTGGGACAGAATGCGCTCCTCTCACCCACACCTAGAGTTTCAGGGTTCTGGCAGGCATGGGGAGCCTGACCACCAGTGAAGACTGAGGCAAAGCACTTATTGAGTACCTCAGGTTTTTTTTGTTTTTTTTTTTTAACAGGATTAACAGTCTCACTTAAGTGCCTAGAAAATTATGGAGAAATTATGCTGGGAGTTATTAAAAAATGCTTTAAAGAAAATATAGACATTGGTCATAGCCAACATGGATTCCCAAGTGTAAGTACTGCTTAACAAATTTCATTTCCTTTTGCAACAACATTATCCATTTCAGCAGACCAAGGGAATCTTCCTGCATATTAGAAAAGCTATCGATACTGTTTCACACAGTATTCTTTTGGACAAAATTTCCAGGTAGAAAAAAAAAATAACGTATGTATGAACAATTGGCTGATGGTTTGAGTTCAAAGTTTTATAGTAAATGGGTTCACCGCAGTTTGCCAGCTATTCACTAGTAGGGCTTTCAGGACTCTATTCGGGCCAATTCTCTTTGATGCTTTTATGAATGATCTGAATGCAAGAGTCAAATGTACACTAAATAAATTTGCAGATAACATTGAATTGGGAGGAACTGTTGACTCCTACAATGGCTGTTAAGTCTTGCAAGGAGATCTTGACAAATTTGAGGCATGGGTAATCACTCTCTCAGTTTAACAAGAGCAAATGTCAGATTCTACACCTGGGATGGAACAATTCATCATATATGTACAGACATCTGCTAGTCTAAAGAGCAGTCCTGCAGAAAACAGTCTTAAGGTTCTGGATGACCACAGATTGAATATGAATCACCAGTGTGCTCTGGCATCTGTAAAGACCAACTGTACCCTAGGGTGCATCAGGCGTAGCATTGCTAGTCAGCTGAGAGGGGATTATTCTACTACTCTCTATGGTCATGCAGCCTCATGTTGAATTCTGTGTGAAGTTTTGGGCTCCACAATATAAGAAAGACATAAAAATATTAGAGAGAATTCAAAGAAGGGCAGCTAAGATGGTTGAAGGGTCTAGAAAATGAGGAGCATCTGAGGTCACTGGGTTTTCTCAGTCTTAAGGAAACTGAGGAAAGACCTCACGGCCTATAATTTTCTCATGAGGGAAGCAGAGGAGCAGGCACTGATCTCTTCTCTCTTGGCAACAGAACTTGAGGGAATGGCATGAATCTGTGACAGGGGAGGTTTAGATTAGATATTTCAAAAATATATGGTATGGCACTGGAACAGGCTCCCCAGGGTAGTGGTTACAGCCCCAATCCTGCCAAAGTTCAAGAAGCATTTAGACAATCCTCTCAAATGAATATTCTAATTTTTAGTTAGTCCTGTGTGGAACCAAGTGTTGGTCTTGTTGATTCTCATATTTCCCTTCCTTTTCAAAATATTTATTAAATGTATATGCTATATTTTCTTTTATTTTGAATGTTCAGAAAATTTTTCATCACTTCTTAAGTTGTTGAATTTATATTAATGGTAGATGTATTTATTTGAAAATGCTGTAATTTTTTTTCTTGGGGGCTTTTTTTCTAAGAAATATTTTCCTTCTATTAAAAAAAATGATTTATCTGGGAAAAAGAAAGATTTTTCTTCAAAATTATTCTGAAAGTGAAAGTCATTAAAGGAAAATCTCTCTAGTTCAGATCTAGAATTCAGCTGAAAAAATGTACTTATAATAGAATTTGCTAGAGGTATACTATGTATGTATATATATATGTACTATATTAAAAATGATACAATAATTGATTCTATGCCACTATAAGATGTATTGTTTTGCTGGATCTGTTATTGTGAAAACCTTCTTTTTAGAAAGGCAGTTTTCAAAAGCAGTTGAAGCTCAAGACTTCAGTTTTCGATTACTTCTTAATGCAGGGATTGACAAGTATAATAGAGAACTACCTATAGATTCCTAAACTGCTGCAAAAATAAGCAAATATTAAAAATAAACAATTAAAAATTCTAGAAGAAACACTTTCTTGAACACACCAAGAAAATGGTCTAATTGTTGACTACTTATCATTATTCTGAACATGTTGAGAGTTTGTGTCTAAAAGCAAGGAGCATATATTTCTGACATATATTTTTAAATCTCACTTGGATCTGTTAATTATGGAGAATATTATTAGACATATTTAACTGATGGTGAGACAATATATACTAAAAAATATAAAATAAAGCTTATATAAATATCTTCCCAGGAATTTGGAATTTTGTGTAATTCTACTAAGATTATTTATAACATTAAGAAGTACTTTTTAAATTTCATTCTTAGGGTTTGGATGATGGCACCAAACAGTATTATTCAAGCCATAGAAAAAGTGGTTTCTTCTTTTAGATCCACGTCATGCAGCTCTTACACTATAAAAAAATTTTGGACCTTTAATGATGATCAAATCATTACCTTGTTAAGTGTCTTTTAAATGACAAAATCTTCATAAGTACTTGCTAATTAAAAAAGTCTGATCAGTTACATTGGTTAATAAGAGTCTGTCTATATGGAGAATACAAAGAACAAAATAGTGCTTAAATTTAACAGTTATGGAAGGAATGCTCATTGCTAAGGACAGCAGATGTTCACTGACTTTACTCCAGGATAATGCATTTAACATATCTGGCAGTTCTGTATGGTAGTGTAATTAAAAAAAAAAATCACTGACATAACTATTAGAAATAAGTGCCCAAAACTTATTTAGTGTAATTTGTTTTTGCAATATCTTGTGAGCTCCAATGGTTCTAAACGAAGACAAATTTGGTTACTCTTGTTTATAATATTCTGTACCCAATTCTGAATGATCTTTTATTTCTGCAGAGATTTGCATTTGTTATAATTGCAGAATGACTGGAGATTAAATTCTGAATATCTTCCAGTGACAAATGCATTTGATAGGATTACAAGTTTGAGATTTAATTGCATTGAGAAGCTTAAATTGTATTAAACTTTTATTAACTAAGGATTTTCTTCATGTAATTGAATAATGGGAAACACTCAAATATTACTCAAATTAACATTGATTAAAACCATACAAGAAATCACAAAATAAACCTTAGATTTTACAGAAAAGAAATATAACTTAAAATAAAGTTAAATTAAAAAACAGTGCTGACAATTTACTTTTCCAATAGTCAATTTGTTCCTTCATCCTCTTAGATTCTTTTGTTTTGTTTTGTTTTTGTCTGATTTCTTTGTTTGCTCTGTTTCATTTTTTCCCAATGACTTTTGCAAGAGATCAAGTTTAACCCCATGTTTCTTATTTTTTATACTTTTTTTTCCAGTCTCCATGAACCATGATTAGAATTCTAACATTCCTCATTCAGGCTACTAAAACTGGATTTTATCTATTTCCTATCACAAGATCTATTCATTTTCTTCCTCTTATTATTAGCAGAGTAGCAGTAGTAGTGCTGAAAATCAAACAACAGTATCATCTATTTATTGTGTTTACTATCTACACCCACATAGTAGATAAGGAAGGATATGAAATAATTAGCCTCATATCAAAGGGGCATCTGCAACAGAGATTGCATACATAACTGTAAACAGTTTGTGGGCTGGTTTGGCCTTGTTCTGTGATGAATGGGGTGGGGGAAACAGGGCCCATGCCCCAGGAAAGGGGAAAGGGGAAAATGGAGAGGGTAGGGAGACGGGACTAGAAACAAAACAGTGGCAATGATCAGAGGAGGAAAAATAATTTACTAAATAAGGTATTGGAATACAAAATAATGCAATATAATAGAATATAATTGGAATGAAAGCTAATTAATCAAATAGAGAGAGAGGGAGTGCCTGAAAACTGCTGGCCTTATGGTAAAGCTGAAGGCGAGACAGCTAGGAAGCTCTCACTGCTGAGGTGATCAGCAAAAGGAGAAAATCTCAGAACTTACATGCAGTTTCATCTTTCCCTCTGGGTGAAAAACAGGAACACAAAGTCCTCTGGGGTATGTAGTTCTTTTCTGAGAGCCAGGTACACAGAAATTCAGCGGTCCATGGACTTAGAGCATTAACTTGTTTAATTCCCAGTGCCTCACATGGAGGCATATTATGATGTAGAATACTGATAACAAAAAATTATAAAACCATGACAATAAAATACTGGACAGATTCTACAGCTTGTGAAAAGGCTGAAATTATTTGCTATTATCGTCTAACACAACATTTTTTGGAAAAACAAACAAACAAAAAAATGATACTGAATTTTCCAGCATCTATTTCCCACTCAGTATAATACATTTCTTACCAATAACCTAAGAAAAAGATTATTTTAAACTTTGGAGAAAAATACAAACATTATAAATATTTATTCGTTTTCAGTGGTATGGGGAGCTGTTAAAGAACAAAAAAAAAAAAAAGCAAAAAAAAAAAAAACACAGCATACAAGTTCCAAACTACAAATATTATCAATTTTCTTTATTTTTGATTTTGTCTAACAATTTATATTCAGTGGCAGTTTCAATCACTCATTATTTTACTACAGTAAAATAAATTAAAATTATTATATATTATAAAATTATTATAAAATTATTATAAAATTATTATAAAATTATTATATTATAAAATTATTATAAAATTATTATATTATAAAATTAAAATTATTATTATACTCATTATTTTACTACAGTAAAATAAATATGAGCACATCTCTTTATACATGTTTATGTATTAGCATAATGTATTTAAGTATAAGAGAAGCAAGGCAGTATGTTCTACAAGATGAGGATAGATCAAGGTCATAATTGGAAATAACCAGATAAATAGAAAAGTTATCATAGTACATAAGCATTCCTCTGTCTCTCTCCTTCTAGTTTTACAAATGGACTTTGCGAGCTGTTTCAGCAGTGCAAACTGCAGGTGAATTGTGCATCATATTACCTAATCTAGATAGTAAAGTATGTTATAGTGCCAAAAAATCCCTAGCAGAATCCACGTTATAAATATTCTGTAAAGCCTGAGTAAATTTTGTTACCATAATGTTGCAGGGAAACAACACAGACACCAGGGTTCAGTCAAGGAGTCAGAGGGGAACACCAAAAGGGGTCCCCACTATCAACTGATTCTGCAGACAGGCAGAACACATCCTGCCAGACTTGCCAAGGTTGGCATACAACTTATCACGGCACTGGGTTCAAGGGGGATATCTTCTGCCTAACTCGCACACCGAAGGCAGCTACATATTTAAAAGCACAGCACACACATTCATTACATTCCAAGGACCCAGTCCTCTGAACCATCCCTCAAACCACCCTGCTGTCTCTGCTATTTTCAGCTTTTGCACATCTTGTAGCTGCTGGATGCTCCGATTAATAGACGTGGAATGGTCTGATACGATGATGCAACACATTCCTTCAAACTCTGAACAGCCATGTCCTTGTGCTCACAGCAGAATCGCCCTGCCCAGTTAGCACATTCATATCATAGCCCCTGGATCAAAAGGACTGTCTGGATATCCAGAAGGCATAGCAGCAAGGACTGTGAGGGGGGTGTGGATGATGTAACAAGCAGATTGGTAGATAAACTTGCCAGTTCCTCACTATTTGCCTGTTCGGGTGTTCCTGATTGCAAGCCCTCACAACTCTTCAGGGCTTCAAAAATTGCTCACCAGATGCCAAGCATCCCTGTTGGAATCTTATCGTTTCTGGTTGCAGAGTCCTGGAGCCTGACCCCAATTCGATACCATGTGTCCAAATCGTAAATTGTCTTACTTGTTACTGTGGGGTAGTTCTTAGTGGCCCCCACAAGCATCTGCTACCAAGCTGCAGAAGGCACAGAATTACCCTGTTTGTTTTCTGTTGTTGGTAGTGGTGGTTTTTTAAAGATGACCTGGAAAGTTGCCAGAACATCTCTCTGCTCCCAGTCATGATGTTTCCCATAGTGAGCAGGTGCTTCCCTTCGTCCAGTGAGAGTACATGTGCAGACATGCTTTTCTCAGCGCCACACTCCTCTTAACGCTTCTTTCTGTGGAGGATCAGAAGACTGTGTAGGATTGTAATAGGAGATGTGATCAATAGGGTCACATGAAGGTCAAAAGACATATTTTGTCTTCAGCAAGACAGCAGTTGGGACCACGGAGTCTGGAGCACCTTCCAGCGCAATTTTCAGATTTTTACAGCAAATGGCCCTCTTCTCAAGTTTCTTTCACTTCTCAAGACCCCCTTCTCAAGTTTGTTTCCTTGCAGCCTGAGTTTCACTCATTAAAGCAAAACTCCCACTTCCTTCCAGCGAAGAAACTGCTTCCTTCCAGCAATTATACGTTAGTCCAAATCTGCCTTAAGAGGCATAAAAACCTGTTCCCGGCTCTGGCTCCCTGTTTCGAGGAGTCGCTGTTTTTTTCAGATCAAATCAAGTCATGTCTCTGTTTCAAGCATTCTGTTTGGGCACCAGCTGTGGCGGGGACACCACATGGACACTAGGGTTGAGTCAAGGAGTAAGAGAGAAAGAAGTTTTCTCATTCTTATGTGAACAGGGTCTCTTCTTATACCTTGTTCTTACAGAATCACAGAATTGTAGGGGTTGGAAGGGACCTCTAGAGATCATCTAGTTTAACTCCCCTGACTAAGCAGGCTTCCTAGCCCAGGTTGCATAGATAGGTGTCCAGGCGGGTCTTGAACATCTCCAGAGAAGGAGACTCCAAAACCTTTCTGGGCAGCCTGTGTCAGTTCTCCATCACACTCCCTCTGAAGAAGCTTCCATGCACATTTGTGTGGAAATTCCTATGCTTCAGGTTGTGTCCATATTCCCTTGTTCTGTCACCACACACTGTAGAGCCCAGCCTCATCCCTCTGGCTTCTTCTCCTTAAATATTTAGAGACATTTATCAAATCCCCTCTGAGTCTTCTATTTCCAAGGCTGAACGGACCCAGGTCTCTCAGCCTTTCCCCTTAAGGAAGGTGTTCCACACCCTTTATCATCTTTGTGGCCCTCCACTGGATTCTGACTGTCTTACAGATAATATTTTTCCACTAACAATTCATTGGTTAACTATGTTGAACAACAAAAAGTGTTTTGTGAATTCTTTGCAGTATATGCATAACAAAGCAGTGCCTGAATGCAAGGTGCCCAATGATCTTTAACCACATCCTTTGCTTTTACTTCTTCCAGGGCTTCATGGTCAGTAGTCCAATGTTTTTACCAGCTACGGAATTTGCTGTCCCCCAAGACCATACTCCCACACCATAAATGCCTCAGTGGAGTCACCAAGGAACTTGAGTGGTGAACAGAGAATAAAAGAAAAATTATTTGTTTTTACAGCTTTTTCGTAAGAACAGGAATAAAATATTGAAAACTCCCTTAGTCTAACAATTAATTTCCTTAGAAATTTTTGTGAAGATAAATGTTACATTTCTTTTCAATTTTTAAAAAATGAAAAGTAAAATTTCAGCAAAAATCATAATAAAAATATCATTTAAAAATAAAGTAGTTAATGTTACAAATGAAAGATAAAAAAATACTCAGATCATAAATGTACAGACATGAAAACTATATACAAAATAGATTAAACAGTTTGAAATAATATAAGAGAAATGTTAAAGTATTAAAGTATTTCTGATCAGTTATGCATCAATTATGCTTTATACCCCACTGAAAATTTCAGTACTTAAAGGTCTCAAATATAAAAATTATTGAAATTTTTCAAAATGGAAAAAGGGAACTGAATTTTTAATTGGTTCTCATGCAAGTACCAAGTTATGTACATACTGACTTCATAAATATAAATAATGATTTGATTACTGAAGCAAATATTCAACATATATAGAAATTGAATTAGAGCTTCTCACTAAAAATGACTGTAAATTTTCTGTTTCATGATTAAGAATCTTTTGGGCTTCATAGAAGATCAGCTCCATTGCTTTCTGTTTGTTTGTTTGTTGACTATTTAAAGAGCAGTCAAGTTCTACTCTTTCTTGAAAAGAAAACCACCATCTGAACAAAGGGATCAGATGCTCTTTTACATTCTACACAGCCGGCTAGGCGAGTACTTTTTTTGTTTCACTGCCCTTACATTCCCAGACGCACAGGAGGACAATTTATCTGGTGGGCTCAAATGTAGTTCATTGGAGTTTAGTGAATACAATGAAAAATGAAAATTGTAGACTAGGGAAGAATAAAAAAACTTTTGCCTGTGAGAGGTGCTAAAGGAAGTAATATAAAATGTATACTATAAAAGTTCACTGTCATCTTTGAGTGAAAACAGATATCACAGTCATTCCCAAAACTGGGACTGTAGCAGAGTTTACAGGAGAGACCAATGAGCATTCTCATTTTCAAGAAAGATTTTAGGTATACAGATCAAAGCAGTGCACTCCAGTGTACATACAAAACACCATATATTTCTATCATAAACTGAAAAAGGAAAACATTGGTGTTGTTTAGATACTTAAACCCAAGAAGAAAATCAGAGGTGAACTGGAAAATCTACGATTTCCAACAATTATTTCATCTTCCTCATAAAGACTTACAGTACCCAAACTGAAATTTATGAAAGCTAAACAACAAAGGCAGAAGTATAAATGCCTCAATTAAAAACTGGCCTATAGAGCTTAACTTATACCTTACCTTATACCTTATCAAGAGATAAGAGGAAAAGGAGATTAAATCACCAGTATAAGCATATTCTTATGATATATTACATTCTGTGTAATTCCATAATTTGTGCAAATAGATTTAGATTATGATTTCTTGTATATTCTCAGAAATATACTTCATAAACTTAAAATTTACACACAACACTTCATACAGGAGAATCCCATTTTGTGAACAGCCATTAGATCCAGATATAGAATAATCACATAAGAAGTTCAGTTGTAAAAACAAAGTAATTCTGAATCTGGAAGAAAATTTCTGGCAAGATTAAGGGGCAGTATATGTTTAATGTTTTCTAACTTTAGTGGGGAAAAAGGGTTTTATTTTAATAAAATAGAAATTACCGAGGACCAGAAATTAGTGTGAGTAGGAATATCATCAGGTAAAATTGATAAAAAAAATTATATCTTCTACTTTGTAGAAAATAATTAGATACAGAAATTCTATACCCTTATTCTTTCAATATACTTTTAAAAGTCAGTCCATTTACTTACACTTCAAGCAGATAGTCTTATCCCAGGTTTCACAAGTTTCTCCATCTTCAAACCTATGAGGAAGCAAGGAACAGAAGATGTTTGGAGTTGTCTGTATGTATCTGAATAGCCTCTAGCTAAAACCTCACTGAACTACCAGAAAACCTGTCCTTTCCACTGGAAGTGCAAGAAGCCTGATACTTTCATGAGAGATCTGTCAATGATTTGCATCATACAGAATTTCTTTAGGACCCAATGGACATAAACTATTTATACTGAGTGTTAAAATATTAACTTGGCATGCATATCTAACTATCAGATATATTTATGTAAACAGTACATTTCTTATTCACAATGAATGATGAAACCTTCTGTCCTGTAAAGATCTCCATGAAATTCCACCATATTTAAATCTTAAATAATTTTAAATATTTTTACTAACTTTTTGAAAAAGATGTATTCTATGTATAGTTGATTATGATAAAGAAATCACTGAATACCCACTGTTACAGTTTAGCTCATTTCATGTGATTTTGTATGCAATCCTAGTCAGACATTTAGCAACCATAATTAAATACACTAAGCAGTATGTTTATAACAGTAGTAGCTGTAGGTTATCATACCATAAAATCATGAGGAAGCCAGAAGTGAAAAACATGTATGTGTCTAGTATGCAAACTCTGAACTGATGATAAAAATGCCAAGAATTTAGTTAGATAAGAAAAAAATCTTACATGTCATAGTTTCCTCTGAAATATTAATACTTATCTACTCAGTAGTAAATTATATTAGTTCTTTAGGATGGGCATGTTTCCAAAATCTCTAGCAATGCATTTGGATTATTAGGCTGTTGATGTAGTCTATCTAGATTTCAAGCAAAGCCTTTGACACTGTCTCCTACAGTATTCTGCAGAAGCTGGCAGCCCTTGGCTTGGACAGGTACACTCTTTGCTGGGTAAGGAACTGGCTGGAGGGCTGGGCCCAAAGTGTGCTGGTGAATGGAGTTAATTTCACCTGGTGGCTGGTCACAAGTGGTGTTTCCAAGGGATCAGTACTAGGGCCTGTCCTCTTCAGTATATTTATTGATGACCTGGACAAGGGCATTGAGTGCATCCTTAGTAAGTTTGCAGATGACACCGAGTTGGCTGGAAGTATTAATATACAGACAATATGGATTGCTGGGCTGAAGCCATTGGGATGAGGTTCAACAAGACCAAGTGCCGGGTCCTGCACTTTGACCACAACAACCCCAGGTAATATTACAGGCCTGGGGCAGTGTGGCTGGAAGACTAGAGGAAATGGAACTGGGGTTATTGGTTGATACCATGCAGTGTGCCCAGGTGGCCAAAATGGCCAATGAGATCCTGGCTTGTATCGGAAATGGTGTTGCCAGCAGGAACAGGGAAGTAATTTTCCGGCTGTATTCAGCACCAGTGAGGCCACACCGTGAGTACTGTGTTCAGTTTTGGGCCCATCACTGCATGAAAGACATCAAGGCTCTGGAACATGTCCACAGAAGGGCAATGAACCTGGTGAAGGGTCTGTTTTCTATCTACATTCCATCTCTTTAATATACACGTTCCTTTAATGATGGATCAGATTTATGTATCACCAAATTGGCAGTTCTTATCATAGTCATTCTGATGATATATTAGTATAGTATATCACCGTAGTGCTGTCACTGTGATGATGTATTAATGTGCTATATCATCAGGTTTATGGTGAAAATAAATTGTGCCCAAGGAATAAATCATTAAGAAGTTTACTACAGAATTCTCCCAGTCTCTGCCTGTATATACATTTATATACGTTTACCGATATCAATTTGTTGTAATACATGGGCTGCTCCAAAAGAAATGCTCCCTATTTTACAAAGTTTCTCCTAAAGTAATGTCTCCTATTTATTTCCAACCAAAGTAGATACAAATAACATAATAATATTATTTGATAGAGCAAATTATCAGCTACAAAATATTTTTCAACATAGTCATCACCATTACCTATGCATTTTCACCAGTGGTGAACAAGATCTTGCATGTCATACTCATAAAATTCTTCATGGCCATCCAGAACGTAGCTTGTCCTTCATGTCACTGTCACCACTTCTGAAACGCACCATCCACTGCCTCTGTGCTCACATCCACTTTCTGGTCTCCTTGGCAAGGAGGTAAACATGAATGGGTGTAATTTTTTCCACATGGTGGAACTGAATTATACATCTTTGCTTCATACACACTTCCATGTCAGATGCCATTTTGTCCCCGCTGCAACCATCTGTGTCAAGGCAGAATATTGGCAGAAAGTTCAACCTCTGCTGCCATACCACCAGAATCTGACTTTGATGTGACCATACTTAATAAAATAGGAGACATTACTTTCAGAGCATCCCTAGTATTAGAGTTTCCATAGAAACAAATGGCATTGCTTTCAGAGTGTCATAAATGCCCAGAGTCCAATCGGAGTTTTTGCAATATTTTATTACAATCATAAGGCGGAAAGCAATAATTAAACAGCACTGGGTGTGCCAGGGAGTCTCTGCTTCACTAACGATGCACAACGAAAAGACCGACTCCCCCTTCTTTTACATATAGTTCCATCTGATTACACCAAAGTCTCCTCCTTCCTTCAATTCACATCACTTTGTTCTTCTGTGCTTGTGTGGACTGTTGCTAGGGGTCATATTCTTCCCTCTGGGGGTTGTGAGGAGGAAGATAAGTCATCTTCCTCAATGTCCTTCTATTCATTCTTGGTTCCTGGCATGCACACATTGGGTTAGTTGTATAAGGTTAATTGCTCAAGGTTTAGGCTTAGTTAAAGTATGCTGATACAATATTTTCTCTGGCTTATTGGAGGCCCACACATACATTCAGTTCTCTGTTTGTCTCTTTTCTATCCTATAAGGGAGTGTTTGGGTGTTTGTGATTAATGCTCATGTACCATAGTACCATATCATCCCTGAGTCTGTCATCCGTCCTCACCCTACTGACACAAATCATCTGTCATATCTCACAAGAGCACCCTATGTTTTTTAATATTCTCATTTCTTCCTTTCTATTTATGCTGTTCTGATTTTTTTTTGTTTGTTTATTCAGTCTGATTTCTTTTAGTCATTTAACTGTCCTTTCAACTCCTATTTTTTTCTCTTACTACCTGTTCCCTCCTTATCCTGGTAAATGATGAACACAGATTTAGGCTACAATCTTCCTTGCTGTTCATCGTTCTCATGTTCTCTTCTGTTCTGTCTTTCCACCATTACATGCATCATTATTTCCGTATTTATCAATGCCTCTTATCATTCTGTAATTTTATGTATTCCCAGCAACATCCACTCTCACTTTCTGAAAATGGTGACCTCTGGATTGTGAACTTAGATTTCATTTGTATTCTTCAGTTACCATAACATCTGGATTTTAGTATCTTTCCTGCATATATTATACATATTCTAAAAAAGGGTGAGGTGATTCCAAGTAAAGTGGATAAGAAAGGGGAGGAAACAGACAGGACTAAGAGGTGTTGGCACTTGGTCACTATCTGAAGTAGGACATAGGATGAGTAGAAGACAACTTCTCCCACCACACATTTTCTCTGATATATTTTATCAGCAGAAACCAATTTGAATGCTATTCTTATTTAAGACTCACAGTTCTCTGTTTGAACAAAAAGCTGCAAGTCTGGAGCACAAACCGAAATCTTGGCCTGTGACCTCTGATACCTTGTCTTTTTTCTTTTCTTTTTCTTTTTTCCTCTCTTTCAAAAGTTTCCTGTTGGTTTCTTAATCAGTAAGAATATCTTCAATTTTTACATTATTTTGTATCTATCATAATTTTAGATAATTAATTGTTGGTTGTTTTAACTGTCAAAAGTAGTTTTACTTTATTATTATTATAGAAGAACATAAAGAAGGTCTCCATGTACAACTCAGAAGGTTATTCAATGTTTCCATATGCATTTGTAGAATAAGCACACCTCTCACACTTACTACTGCTGTCCAGGAGCTGACAGTGTACTGGACTTAAAATAGAATCATGACACCTTAAACAATAAGGTGCTTCCTATGATTGTGAATGTGAAGGTAATATAATGGTTGTTGTATTTTTTTACTTTCTCCTACTTTAACTATATACTTTTGATCAGATTGTCTATATTTCCTTTTTGTTTGGTGGCAATCTACAGCAACATAATTATTTTATAAGATCTTCCTGAAAACTGATAGAAGTGGATAGAAACTAAGTTATAAAGGACATCAGTACATAATATTAATTTCACTAGTATAAAACATATATACATTACTCCATATAGTTGATCTGGTTGTTTTTCAGGTAAGAGTCTATTCTAACTGAAAATAAAAGAAAAGCATCACTGAGGATGTCCGAATATAAAATTGTATTTTAAAGTATTCTTGAGAAAAAAACCTGCAAAAATTTAATTTAAAAATGTGTATAAACAAGAATACTGTTATGTTATTTGTCTTCTGAAGAATACCTGGTACCTGGCAAACAGTTAAATTCATACAAAATAGATTGTATGCAGTTTATCATCTATGAAATACAGCACTATTACCTTTTTATATTAACTCTTTATTTGTTACTAAAGTAACATTGACATGTTATAGCTTAGAGAAAAATATTAGGCTGCATAGTATGAATTCATTACGGTACATAATTCATATATCTGACTTACCAGAGCACAAAGAGAAGGGCTGAACAACCTAAAATTAATAAGAACTAAAATTACTAACAGTGTTTTAAGTGTGTAGAATCCTACTCTTATGATAATGATTCTTTTTAAACAGATTTCTTTTGCACTTACCAAGAATTCTTTTTCACAGAGATCCACAGCCAAAAATTTGTATATAGAGAGATTATATCCATTCATAGAATACTGTATGTAAAGAATATGTAAATGTTCTTTTCAGTAAGATATCTGCCTACTCTTTAGTAAAGGCAATTTTTTCTATTCCTTCTATTTCCCTCTCCTCAAATTACATGACAATAATTTGCAGTGCAAAATCGGAAGTATAGAACAGCTTTTTACAGCTATTGAAATACAGACCAAATAACAAGGTTGAGATATATACTGAGTTTAACTTAAATTCTCTTCAAATTCTCTTCAAATTGTTGTGATTTTGGCTGTCGGTATTCTACATCAGAACATCATGTTGGGAGTTTAAGAGTTAATGCTCTGGCAGAGAGCAGTTTGTTTGATTTTGAGTGCCTCTCAGTTTGTTTGATTTTTTTTTGGATTTAGTAAAATACCGTTCCTCCTAAGATCGTTGCCATTATTAGATTTTTTTTCTTTTTAGACCTGCCTGCCATCTCTGCTCTGCTGGGGCAGCTGTATTGTCCGAAGGTGGGGCAGTTCTTTTGGTTTCTTTCCATCTATTTCTCTCCTTTTTTCTTGTGTCCCTGTTACGGGCTTAGATATAAAGGTAGCTCCATGACACAAATCCAACTTTGATTCTCTTCTAAAAAAATAAAAAATCCTAGGGGGTATTAATTATGTATTTAAATTTAATAAACATAAATGGTTTGGCTTATACAGCCATTTCTTAACTGTTACGATCTTGGACTGTAACAGCTAAAGGTAATGTTTTGTGTACCTTCATTCAGACTGATTTTCCTAACAAGCGCTGGCATCATTTTCTGTCTATTTGTCATATTTTCATATCTCCACTAGCTACATTTTTATTTATATTTCAGATGGGTAGGAGCATAATCAGGAACACACAAAATATAAATACAAAGGATTTTATCTATGAATGCAATACAATAGACTATATTTCTTTCTACTAGCACAGGTAGTCTGGGATGATTTAGTCATCTGTAACATGTAAATTTGATTAGATGAATACTTTTCATACTTTTCAAAAATTCGAAAGATTTTTAAAAAGATGAGCACTAATTCCTTCTTGCTTTCTTGCAAAGTAGTCCACCATTATTTAAGGATTTTCCTTAAAACAAATGAACAAAAAACGCTTCTACAGAGACATCACTGATATTGCCTTTATAACTAAATCACTTCTGTATTATATAATTTGATTCATATTTGCATTTACACTGCTATTTTTTCCAAAACAGGATAGTACCTATCATATTTCATCTCATGAAAACTTTCTACCAGAATAGAGGCACTATAAAAATTGAATAGGAACAGGAGGAAAATCCTTGCATATTTTCCTCAATAATATTATATAGGGGAGGAGAACAGTGGTCTGCTTTTTGAGGCAGTACTTTGTCATTGATAAAATAGACCCTCTTAACTCTGCTGTATATATTCAGGATCTCCTGACAAAGCCATTTCATTCAAATGAGTTCCTTTGCCAAGCTGTACAACGTAGTTAAATAATGAAATATAAATGAAATAAAAACAATGACATGAAATAAAACTAAATAAACAAAAACAGCCAAATAAAACCAAACAACACCCTGAAGAACCTATACCACTTTATCAGGTTAAGACATAATAAACCTAATCTAATATTATACATAGAAGTAGTCATGTTGAAGTCACTTACTTAATACTTGTATTAGACTTGCTTTTGTTGTTGTTGTTTGCTTGTTTGTCTATTTTATGGCATTCATATTTGATTAAAAAAAAAAAAAAGTGTGTCTAAGCACCCACAGAATCATAGAACAGCTTTGGTTGGAATGAACCCCAGTAATCATCAAATTCCAACCTCCTTGCCCCAGGCAGGACCACCAACCTCTAGATCTTGTATGAGACCAGGTTGCCCAGGGTCCCATCCAACTTCATCTTGAACACCTCCAGGGAAGGAGCATCCACAATCTCTCTGGGCAGCTGTTCCAGCACCTCACTGCTCTCTCTGTTAAGAACTCCCCGCTGACATCTAATCTAAACCTTTTCTCCTTGAGCTTAAAACCATTCCCCCTTGTCCTATCACTGTCTACCTTTGTAAAATGTTGATTCCCCTCCTGTTTATAAACCACTTCTAAATACTGGAAGGTTGCAATGAGATCATGCAGCCTTCTCCAGGCTGAACAAGCCCATCTTCCTCCGCCTGTCTTTGTAGGAAAAGTGCTCCAGTTCTCTCATGGCTCTTCATGGCTCTGCTCTGGACCCTCTCCAACAGCCCCACACCTTTCCTGTACTGGGAATCCCAGATCTGAATGCAGTACTCCAGATGGGGCCTCATGAGGGAAAAGTAGAGAGGGACAATCACCTTTCTCTCCCTATTGGCCACACCTTTTCTGATGCAGCCCAGGATACCATTGGCCTTCCAATTTCATACAATTTATTTGTACTAAATTATATTATATATTGAGATCCCTATCTGGGCTCAGAAATGTAGCACCTAAGAAAAAATCATACTAATCTGTAGCACTAGGTAATGATCGAGCAGGAAAAAATTGATCCATTAAAATGGTACCAAGCATCAACATGTAGGCACCTGAATTTTACTCTTATTATACATTTAGAATCATAAGTAGAAAAAATCTAAAGCTGAATCCTGCACTTAGTATTCGGATTCTTTGTATTAAAAAAAAAGTGCTTCATTCTTCTTGCATCCCTTAATATTAATTTGAATTCATTATAAGTATGTATGCATGAAAGCATGCGTAGTAACTTTGGAATTCATCAACAAATCATTATGCATGGTATTCCCCACCCGTTCCTAAAAAAATGACACCTGAATGCAAAACACGTTTACTGTTAATGGAATATATGCTCTAAATTACTAGTTTCAGAAACTGAACTTTCTTGAGCACAGTTTCTATCATGTAAGCAGCTAATTGCTTAGGGTTATGACATTATAGTAATAATTTAGTAATTACTTGTTTACAGTGTTCTCAATATTGACATTTGTGTATTGACTCCTTATTTTCAGGAGTATAATACACATGCATATATACATATGTGAATTGTTTTAGTTGAAAATAAATTGCACATTAAAAGTGTTGTTCACTTAGGAAAAGGAAAACAAACATCTCTGTTTATATTCCATTGTTCAATTTACATAATGAAAGAATAGTAGTATTTTCCGTTTGTCTGAACCCTTCTTTTCTCTCTTTGGCTCAAAGATCACTTTCTGAAGCATTTCTTGAGATAAGACCCTGATTATCAAGGACAGTGAGTGGTGTCACCATATGGTGGCTGGTATCACTCTGTGGACAGTTTGGCATTTGAAAGCATTTCTTTGGAGCTGTTTGCCTTCTAAAGGGAGTGCTCAGGAGTTTACTGGTGGAAGATCCTGGCCTGTGAACTGGTAACTCCAGCTTGCTAGGGAGATGACTACTGAAGATCAACATCTGAACTAAGACCTATGTTAGAATCCTGGTGGTGACTCACTCTCTCTTGCTTTCTACAAAGACTCATTGCTTTTATTTCCTATCTCTTCTCTATCACCCATCTTCACTTCCTCATCTCCCTAAGCAACTAGGATTTGTAATAAATGGATGGGGCTAACATTTCACCTGTTGAGTCTTAATCTCATTGTCAGATACACATATATCGAAAGAACTTCCTCTCCCTCCTATTGATTGGAGTGGGAAACCTTTAAAATAAATAGCTCCAAAGTAAATCCATTCTTACTTCCCATAATAATCTGATCCTGCCTTTGATGCATCTCCTTATTGTCAGAAGACTTTTAACACCTTCAAGTTTTTAGAAACATTATTCATCAGCATCCGGCCTTCTTCAGATTGTTTCAAAATAATTTATTATTTAATATAATATTTAGCTTTTTGGAAAATACATTTTCCATTTTAAGATTTTAAAAATTTTAATGCTTTAGTCTCACATTTCTAGTCATGTTTGGGAGTAAAGTGTAATCAATAAATTCTAAAATAAATACATTAATAAAAACATAATTAATGAATTACATAGAACAAATTAATAGAAAAAAATAGAATAAGTTATGTCATGATATGTTATTATTTAGTTTCTGGGAAAAAAGTATGAATTTGACTTATAATAATAGTAATAATAAAGCAATATTGTTCTATTGGTTTTTTACCAGACCTGGATGGAAATAATTATTTTGGTATATTACAGGGAAGCTGATTCCTTTGGTCATGAAAGCGAATACAGAAAAGACATTAACTAGTACACAGCATACACTTCTGACAATCTAAATTCAACTCAAACATTAGAAGCTTCAAGGATGGGAGAAAAATTGTATCCAAGAAAAGAAAAGCCAGCTAGGATAACATCTCTGTACAAGCATATGCATAAAAATGTGTTTCATATAGGATTGCATTGATGAAAGTGAGAAAGGTTGGGTGTCATGCAGTTCCACAAGACATGAACTTAAGAAAAACCCTGATCTCCTGAGAAACACTAAAAAGTAAATGAAAAGAAAAACTACAAGAGACAAACATATATACAGACTCAATGGTTTCACTTTCAAGCCCTCAACCTGTATTTCTAAAATGTTAAAGAAAATATAATCTCATATAAATAAACTGAGATAAAAACTTGATAGAAAACATGTAGATTGATACAGACTGATCTGACAGGTGAAAAAATTCCACAGTTCTGGCTCAATGTGTTCAAAAGATTTTCCTTTAATTCACCACTTCTCCTGAATCAGTAGTCCAGTAGTAAAGATACTCAGTAGAGGGCACAAAATAGCAGCTAAGTGAAATCAAAACATTTGATATTAGAATAGAACAATCTTTCTGAAAACATTCCAGTACCAAAAGCGTAGCCATAAGCTTCTAGAAACAGAATTTTTGGTTTCCCTCTGTTTACTATACTATTTAAATAATATATTATGGTACTGCTTCAGAGAAATTTCCATGAATACCTGTAAGCAGTGAATAACATATGTATTGCAAATAAATTGTGAAAATTCTGAAGTTCACTTTGTTCCTGGGTCACTGTGCTCCCTGTGGGGTGTAGCCCCCCTGCTCATGACCCCTCCCTGCTGTGACAGATACTTCCTACTTGGAGTAACTTGAACTACTGATGATATCAAAAGCTTCCTGAAATCCTAAATTTCTTTCAGACTTGGTTAACTTGGTTAACAGAGACAGCTATTTTGACAACAGTAGTTTCCTCTTCTAGATATAAGAATATTTATTGCTCCCACAACCATTGAACGGCAATGTGTGCTACAATGCCTTTGTGAGTTCTCTCTGCTTAAATTTCCTTCTGTTCAGACAACACTGTAGTTTTTAACTGAGAAAAGAACATTTTATTTGGCCAATAGCATAAGTACGGAACAGGCATACAAATCAAGTTGACTGTCCTTTAGATGTATCAGCCAGAAAGCATTTTCAATATATGCAATTGTAAAGATTGTGAGATTTTCATGATTAGAAAGCAATGATACATGATAGGAAAATGATAATATAACAGAAATCTATTGCTTTTTCTAACATCATACCTACTTATTTGTTCTTCAGCACTAATTAAAATAAATCACAGTAATTTCTAATTCCATATTGAGCAATAGAAGGAGATCAGAAGACTGTAGTTAAGATAGGGAAAGCTACTTTATGTAAATTCAATACAGTCTGAGAGACTAAGCCCTTATTTCTTCACTTTTTTTCTTCACTTTGATGCAACACTACAAGTAAATACTTTAGAGGATTTTCAGTTGGTTTGGTGGGTTTTCCTTCAAAGGCCAATTGGATTTAATTCTTTGAGACTCAGAAACAGGGAAGACATTAAGTAAATACACATTACAGTGCTGCATCGTGCAGAAGTACAAAAATATTTGACCAAGGCATGCAAAACCTGTGTAAAATGCTTAACACAGTTTATGATACTTTCAGCATGATTAATCAGTAGTACTGGTATTGTTTTATACTCGCTTTTTTATGTAGTTGAAAAAAAAAATGTCACTTTGTTTTTAAAATTCATAAGGAAAAGTCCCCGTGATTCTTAACAGGGAATATGAATTTACACTACCAGATAATACATTTCTATTTTGTTAAATATGTTGGTGATGGAAAATATTAAAAAAAAAAACAACAAAACATGGGATTACTGTAAGGGGGATATAAAAAGGGAACTCATAGGCAGGAAGAGGACCTGGTATAGTTTTAATTCTTATGTTAGTCTATTTAGTGATAGTTGGTGTATGGGAAATTCTGAGTCATAGCCTGAACCACTGATTGAGCACCTGGAGAAAAGATCCAGTCAGTCCTGCAAGCATGGGTGAAGGCAATTCACCTCTGTGACCAGAAAGGATGGAGCAGTGCTCTTAGACCTCATTTATGGGCTGACTGTCATTAAGAAAGGATCTTTTGTTGGATATCCCTCCTTGGCAGAGCTTTTTTCTGTGAGCCTTGATCCTTGAAGGCAAGTGAGCATTCTTTTTCATAACATCTTCTTATTGTCCCTCTGCTGTTATAATTGGATACATTTTTAATACAAATGTATTTTCTTTGTTTTCTTGGGGGGTGGGGAGGGAAGAAAGACATTTAAGCCATACTGTTTGGCTGCTAGCTATCTCAAGAAGATTTATATATTTGACATATTAATGTCAACATCTAGAAAACTATCACTTACCCCTTTATGTTCATTTACTCAGAGTAACCATGTAGTATAGAAGTGTAAATATCAAACAGATTCTGGATGTTAACTTCTAGCCAGCCTGTACATCAAAGTACCAGAAGGTCTAACTGACAAAACTTACTTATTTATCAGCCTCATTAAACCAATTCAGCATGAACATTATTAATTTTTAATTTAATGATTTGTGAGTTATTTTATTTCCATATTTCAGGTTTTAATATGAGCCTGTTAATCCAAGTTATTTCAATTGTCAATATATTTGACATCCTAACTAGCTGTTTTGTGGGGAATATGCAGTTTTTCCTTTATACTCTTCAAATTAAGAATCATTCTTTACAGTCTGTTTAATAGCTACTGAATGCTGAAATGGACTTCACACTTGCTTGATACATTAGATTCCTACAAGTCATAACCTACATTTTTCACATGCAATTGATATCCTTTTAGAATAAGAAGAATTGATATTTTTCTATTGTAGTTAGAGCAAGAAGAATTTATTCATTCATTTCACAATTATTAGTGAGATTTATTCCCTCTCTTGCAACTGTAATAGAAATAGGTCATTACATTTGTATTTCATGTTATTCTCATATTCCTTAAATACAATTTATTTCAAATATTTTCATTTAGTAGATATTTACATTACAGTAAACAAAAAGTACCCATAGGCATTATAATTACAGGTGTTTAGACAACTTTACATGCACTTGGATACCTACATAATTATACTGTATATTAAGATCAGGTTCTCTCTTTTTGTTGAAAGCCAGACTACCTAACCTGTCTGCTCCTACACACACAACCCAGCCCATTTGAGGTCATTCTCACAGCACCAAGACACAGTTATTCAGTTATACTGTTAACAACAAAGTACTTCTTATGTTTGACCACTGTTATGTCTTTGATGATATATGTGAGATACTCATTACACATGTGTATACGAGATGTACTTTTAAATCTATTCCTTTTACTCTCAGGCTCTTCAAATTGGTCCTTCTACTTTCAGACCCACATGCAACCTCCTATCATAGGAAACAAAAATGAATTCATCAGTACTTTCCTGCCACTCTGAACAGCTCCATCCTCATCCTTAGAACAGGCTCTAAATGTCTTCATTGTTTTCTAAAGTTTTATATTGCATTTCAACTACCAGACAAAGATCACAGCAGTGTTCTGTCTGTTATGGAAGGAAGAGTAGTGAATCTTTATATTATTTTTATAACATTGTGTACTTGTCAATGGTTTATGGGCTGGTTTGGTCAGGTCCCATGATGATTGGTGTGGGGGACGCACATCCGAGGAAAGAGGAAGGGGGAAAGGGAAAGGGAAAAGGAAGATGGGTCTGGAAACAAAACAGTGGCAACGATCTGAGGAGGAAAGCTAATTTACAAAATGAGATATCGGAAAGTAAAATAACACAATATAATACAATATAATTGGATTTGAAGCTAATAAATCAAATAAAATGAGGGAAAGAGAGAGTGTCCAATAAACTGAAGAACTTACGCTAAATGCTGAAGGCGAGAAGGCAGCGAGCACCCACTGCTGAGTCAATCCGAAAGATAAAGGAGTGTCTCATGACACGCAAACAGTTTTTTTCTTTATCTCTGAGCAGAAAAATGTAATAATACAAAGCAATGCAAAGTCCTCTGGGGGAACGTAGTTCTTCTCTTCTGAGACAGCTATACCTGGAACTATCGATGATCCATGGAGCTGGAGCATTAACTCTTTAACTCTAAATGCACTACATGATGTTATGATGTGGAATACCAATACCAAAAATCATAAAACCATGACAGTACTTGGTTTTAAAATAAGTAATACTAAGTAGTAAAAGCTAAGTCAAGTAAAGTAGAGAAAGCAGGATTCTGAGTTCATAACTTTTTTTTAAATATATAATGTAGTTTCAGTCTAGATCAAATTACTGTTCAGAACACTAATTCATATTCTAAAATGACTGTCAGTAAACCTTAGAAAGATGGCTACTGTGAAGAAAATGTGTCCTCAGGGATCATCAAATTGTACTGTGAGCCACAGGGCCACGACTTTATTCTATAAGAGCAAGTATTTAACTGCTCATAAAATTCCATTTTTTTTAAATAATAATAAGATAATGCATGAATTTAAAAAAATATATGTGACATAAATAATCACAGTTCTGCAACTGTTTTTCCAGAACAAGTTAGAACTGAAATGTTTTGTTAATATAGTAATCTGAGAAATGGATTACCAATATATTTTATTGTTGTTTTCACTTATCTTTATAGATGTAGTTACAAAGTATTTGGAAATCCACACAAGAAAATGAAACTGTAGTGGTATAATGGCAAAAAGACCAGCATAATAAGATAGTAATAAGGAATAAGGCTTACAGGGAAAAACTCCTCAAAGGAGGGGTCTCCAACAAGAGATCCATCTTCAGTGTCAGTCAGCCCTTAAATGGGATCTTAGAGGGATTGAGCCTGACTTCACCCCTTCTGGTTGCCCAGGTGAATTGCAACCCAGGATATGGTTGGCCTTCTGGGCTGCAAGAGCAAACTATTAGCTCATGTTGAATCTTTCATCAGCCAACATCTCCAAATCCTACAGGGCTGCTCTCAAACCACTTTGTGCACAAACTGTATTTGTTCTTGGGACTGTCACAACCCAGGTGCAGGACTTTGCAACTGGCTTTGCTGAATTTCATGAGATTGGCATGGTCAGACCTCTCAAGCTGTGTTGGTTACCACCAATCACTTAATCATAATTTCCCATGTGTCTTAGTAGGGCCTTCAGGAGGATCTGCTCCAATGATCTTGTCAGGCACAGAGCTGAGACTGAGTGGCTTGTAGTTCTCTGGATCTTTTTTTCTCTTATTATAGTCAGTGGGAACTTCACCAGGCTGACATGACCTTTCAGATATGATGGATAGTAGCTTAGCAATTTCATTCACCATCCAGTTCCCTCAGAATCTGTGGATGGATCTCACTGGGTCCCATGGACTTGTTCATCTTCTTTGAATGGACTTGAACCAGATCTTCACTTACAACAGACAGATCTTCCTTCTCCAAGGAAGCAATTCTGTCCTTAGTGTACCCCTGGATAAGGTTGGCTCTTTATGCTGTCTTTATACTGACTCATTTCCAATCTGCTATTGACTATAACCCTCAGATCACTTCATGCAAGGCTACTCTCCAATATCCTGTGCCATAATCTGTATGCATATTGAGGATTGTCCCATTCAGGTGCAGGATATGTTGTCTCAAATACTGGGATTGTCCTGTTCCAAGTGCAGAATCCAGCACTTGCTCTTTTTAATTGCCAAGTGACTGGTGATTGCCCATCTCTTAAGATCTCTCTACAGAGTTTCTCTACCATTGAGGAAGTTAATAGCTTTTCCTCTTTGATTATTATCTGCAAACTTACTTAGTATACATTTGAGTCCTTAGTCCAGATCATTAAAAAAAAAACGTTGAAGGGAAGTGGGCCTAAAATGAAGCCCTCAGTTCTGGACTCTACTGGTGACTCATCACCATCCCCATTTATTATAACCCTTTGTGCCTAAACCATGAGGTAACAACCCATCAACATACGTGTTTGTCAAGCTCTATGGTGAACATGTTATCTGGAAGGATGCTCTGCAAGAAAATATTGAAAGATTTGCTAAAATCTAAAAAGATTACATTTACAGGCTGATCCACTAGGTGGGTAACTTTTAATAATGGCATTAAATTAGTTATGGGGGACTTGTGACTTGAGAAGCTATGCTGTCTATGAGCAATGCATTTGTTATCTTCAGAGTGTTTTTCAATAACTCTCAGAACAATCTCCTGCTTGTTTAGATCATATAGCTGAATAAAGAACACAGCTACATTAATTTATAAGTGCACTATTTACTAAATGCACTTATCTAGAAAGTGTCTTAGTTCTTTACTAATTCCTTTCATATAGCTGATATATGTCAGCAACAATTTAACGGCCTATATGTTCTGGATTTTATGGAATTTTACAAGTTTGCTTTAGTTTGCCTCAGTCACTACACATGTGAAGTACAATCATCTAACATTAAAAACATATGCTTTTAATAAAGTATTTGTTTAGAAACTTAATTATGGGTTATAGGTAATGAGGTCCTGAAAGCATTTGTTTTTTATGTGTTTTACTCAAGCTGATACTACTCTGATATGCATGAAATAAAGATCTTTTACCTGCAGTGTTATTGCTTTTTCAGATAATTTACCTGTCCCAAGACATAGATAAATACAGTTATTGATAAATAATGAGTCCACATACACACAGAATAAGAAATCAAACATTTTAAATTATGTAATGATATTAGTTTAAAAGGCAATCTATACTACTTATGTTTTATTGAATAGAAGGTATAAAGGTTTATTATCAAAGATTCCATCCTCTACTACAATATCACTCAGTTCTTATGAATGATTTTAATGTTAATGTTATCCTTAAAAAAATATACTACTACCAGAAAATAAGCTCAGGAGTTTAAATATGCACTGTTACAATTATAGAACATACATAAATTAGCTACAAAGCCAGCAAATTTCATTAGAAGAAATTCTGTTAATATTCCATTCCACCAGAGTACCTGAAATATTTTCATTAACTTGTTTTAAAGATGCATAATTTTTAATAAACTACAGTATTCTAGGTTTTTGCAAAAAGCCACATCAATTTTTTGTTAGCATAATCCTCATTTTCCTGTATTTAAAATCTTTTAGTTTCATTTAATGTAAAATGATTGATAATATGTAAAACATATCCAAATACATTTGGCTTATCTTATTGCTTACCTAAGTATCTTAGAATCTGATATTAAATAGGTCAAATATGTTGAATGCAAATATGATTGTAAAATTTCTTCTCACACACTGAACCTTATTAGTCTGGATTTTCTTGAGGAAAATAGGTACAACAAAAATTGGTCAGTGCCTGTTTAATATTTCTCAATGCATGCTTAGACCAGAAATACAAATTTGCATAATACTTATCCTGTTGAACACTTTTTGCATAAGCACTGACTCTAGAAATTATTTTTGTAGCTTAATTGTTGTAGTTTCTCACAGGAGAAGTTCATCTGGCGATACAGTGCTCTAACTGACTTTCATATTGGAGGTTATCATATATATGAAATCTTATTTCTGTACTTCTTTGAATCTTATGTGTCTATACTTCCATTGTTTGTAGAAAAAAAGATGGTTTCCTTCCTCTTCTTCTGTTTTCCAAGAAAGAGTCTCCATACATATTTCAAGATTTTTATTCTTGCTATTATTAACAGTTTTCTCTCTGCTTCACAATAACACTAGTGAAAAATAAATGTCTTCTAATGCATCTGTTTTTCAGAGCTTTGGTTTGTTCCTTGTAACACAGAGCAAAGACATTCATGTAAAAGAGTGATTTTTACCTTTTCATAGTTGACACGAAGCAAACTATAAAAAGTTATGAGTTGTAAGTTCATGACTAGTTATGTTATGAATTGAAAGCTGAATAACACATAAGTTTCGTGAAATTCCTCTAAAATTGTTCCTGAGGGGAAGACTGTAAAGAATAAGAGTCGTTTTCATAGCCCACAAATAAATCGTACATAACCTACTTTTTTGTTTTCTTTTCCACATTAAAAAATAAATAAATTGAAAGCTAAAATCTTTTTTTAACAGCTTTATTCAGTGTTAAATTTAGTAAGATTTTTAAATACATTCTTCAATTTCTCTTAATGACTGCAACAAGTGCAGATAATGTCTGACTGAAATCAGAATATTTTGAAATATTAACAGAAAATTTTAAGATGCTTATTTTTCTTCCTTTGTTAATGTTTGAAAATGTTCTGTAGTGTAATCATTCTTAATCAGAACATTTCAAACATCAAAATGTTTTCAGTGTTTATCAACTTCTTTGTACTGACAGGAACTCATGCATTCAGCCTTCATTTGAAATGAAAGTCACTGGAACTGTTCAGATTTTAGAACACTTGTCTTCTTTCTGTCTCCTTGATTATCTGAGCCTTCATATATTCTGACAATGACCGAAAAAGGGCAATGCATTTCAATAACCAGAACAAATGCTAGATATTTATTTTGCAGCCTGAAGAAATCATTTTGTATTCCTTCATTTTTTAAAAATTAATTCAATTCAATAACATGTTACACCCAAGGCAACAGAATATTTTTAATGGGTTTGAAGTAGAAATATGTATATTTAAGATATGTGCAATGTGCTACATGATCAGTTCCAATATTTAACTGAGAGATTCAGACACTGGCGTCTATTAGATCGTAAATTATAGAATCCTTCCAAACATTTGCAGTTAATGTGGTGAGCAGGGCCCATTCAAATTCACTGACATAAAAAACACAACCACTTATGATCAGTAAAAAGGATTAAAATAAGATTTTTTTTGCCCACGCTTTTTTTTCCTTACATATAAGGAATTCTATAACACTCTTCACCAAACCAGTCAAAGGAATAACCTCTTAAAAATCAAATCTTCCAAGTAAATATATATTTACATCCTAGAATCTTTTTCAATAAAGTGATATATACTGATATATTTATATTATACAGAGAAAGATTGTGTCAAAATAGAAAAATGCATAACCACAATACTTCAAAGTCATTTTTTTTAAGCAAAATTCATGGCTAATATAAATAAATTTCTTCAATTTAATGTAGCTGAAAGCGTGTATAATAATTAAAATAAAACCACCAAGCATAAAACAAACTAAACAAACAAGCAAAAACACTGTCAACGGTTTACAGGCTGGTTTGACTCAGTTCCATGACAAATGGAGTTAGGGGATCCACAGACCTATTCTCCAGAAAAAGGGAAAGGGCGGGGAGAAAGGCCTAAAAGCAAAACAGTGGCAACAATCTGAGGAGGAAAACTAATTTCCTAAATAAGATATTGGAATGCAAAATAGCACAATATAATTCAATGTAATTGGAATTGAAGCTAATAAATCAAACAAAATGAGGGAAAGAGTGTACGAAAATTGAAAGCCTTACTCTAACACTGAAGGCAAGATGTCTAGGGAGCACACGCTGCTGGGATTATCCAGAAGGGAAAGAGAGGGACCTCATGACCTGCCAACAGTTTTACCTTTCCCTTTGAGTAGAAAACAGAAAAACAAAAGTAATACAAAGTCCTGTGGTATACATAGTTCTTATTCTCTTCTGAGACAAGTATACCTGGAACTATTGATGATCCGTGGAGCTGTAGTATTAACTCTTTGACTCCCAGTGCACTACATGATGTTATGATGTGGAATACCAATACCAAAAAATCATAAAACCATGACTAGTTGTAACAGACTGATAAAGAAATATAGCCCTAAGTGAATGGCTGGAAAGGTGAAGGGGGAGTTGATTTTTCTCAAAAAAATGATTCATGTGTCTAGATCTAGAGAAGAATTGATTGTTAAATGTTGTGATGTGGACGTATGCATTTGAGATCAATATATAGTCTTTATTTAGATTCAGAACAGAATTATTAGGTATTTTTAGGGCACCTTTTTTCTTTAAATTTCAAGTACACTGTAAATTACGTCTGATAAATCACTGTCTAGAGCACCTATTTTCCTAGTTGATTAGGAGGAAAGCATCAGTGTAGATATCTTTAATTCAGAACTGAAAAATTAGGCACAATGTATTTACTTAAAAAGCCTTTAGAGCAAGTATCCCTTTCTATTGTGCAGAGAATTACAAGATCAGAACCTTGGTAACAGAATAATGTTGTGAGATATACACCAGCATTAATTTGGGAAGAATTATCTTTATAGACTTAACATCACAACAGAACATTTGCTATTGGTTGTCTGGGAGATTGGCTGTTTATACTGCAAAAACTTCAAGTAATGGCCAGTAACTGTTTGGTCAAATTATTTCCTTTTCATTAAAATATTTTATAATAGCCCTTGAGAAATAATTTTGGAATTATTTAAATCTCTTTTACTAATCTCTATGATTATATACAATTCATTCATAGAAAAAGTTTACTTATTTAATTATAGATAGATCTAATTAAAGTAGGAGAGACAGATGCTCATACGTTAGCATCTGAGACTAGTAACTTCAGATTAAATTTTATGACTACCTCTTTTCCAGAGTGACAAGTTATATAATTATAATGCAAGAAGTTTGCTGTTGTTTCTTTTGTTTTGTTTGTATGCATTAACAGTGTAAAAAGGTTAAAATTCCAATTCACGTGCCTTATCTAAAAAATAAAATTGTTACTGAAGATATAAACACTACTCTCAGAATCTTCATATTTATTAAAAGGGAGAAAAATCAGAGCTTTATGTTATTAAGAAGAGAGATATCATAATATTTTAATGTCTCTGTCACAAGTCTCAACTGTGACATACGACATGATTTCATGTAGAAGCTGATCTACTGTAGCATGTGCAAGCCAGTTGTTGGTTTTCCTGATAGCTTGTACAAAAGTCTAAAAGTTGAAACTTTTCTCCATTTTTCCACAAAGATAGTTTTCTAACACTTCCTAATTTTCAAAGAAAAACAAAAGTCTAAAAGTTGAAACTTTTCTCCATTTTTCCACAAAGATAGTTTTCTAACACTTCCTAATTTTCAAAGAAAAACATTCATAACCTTGTGTCACATCATTTCAATACAACATTCCTATTAAAAATAATTTGTTTTGAATCATCTTGTCTTCTTCTAATTCATAGGAGGGAGAGGGGATTGTTTTGATATATGTGTACCTGACAGTGAGATTGAGGCACAACAGGTCTAATGTTAGCCAAACCAGTTTATTAGAAATTCCTAGTTGCTTAGAGAGATGGGGAAGGGAAGATAGGCCATAGAAGAGAGAGGAAATAAAGGGAGTCTTTGTAGAAAGCAAGATAGTCACCACTGGGATTCCAGCATTGCTCGTAGTTCTGACTTTGATCTTCAGTAGTCACTGAATCACAGAATTGCAGAACTATAGAGGTTAGAAGAGACCACTAGAGATCATCTAGTACAAACCCCCTGCCAAAACACGCTCCCTGGTCCAGGTTGTACAGGTAGGCGTCCAGGCAGGCCTTGAACATCTCCAGAGAAGGAGACTCCACAACAACTCTGAGAAGCCTGTTCCAGTGCTTCGTCACCCTTACTGTGAAGAAGTTCCCACACATATTTGTGCAGAACTTCCTATGCTTCAGTTTGTGACCATTTCCCCTTGTTCTATTCCCATACAATGCTGAGAAGAGTCCAGCCTCATCCCTTTGCCTCCTGCTCCTTAGATAGGAGACATGGGTACCATGCTACCAGGTTGGTTGAGCATGACCTCCTCCTGGTGAACCCATGCTGATTACTCCTCATAATCTTTGCATGCCATAATTCTCTTTGCCTTAAGAACTGAATGATTCCAACACAGTGGATGTTCTGTTGTGATTAAAAGACTGATGTGTATCTCACAGTATTACTCTGTTCCCAAGGTTATGATCTTGTAACTCTGCGCATTAAAATACAGATAGATAAATAAATATGGACGCAAAACAATTACTGTTTTCCTCATAATTAAAATATGTATACAGGTAAATGAACTTTAAAACTATTCAGTAGCAATTACTATTCAGATACTGTTTGATGTCTGGATGTGAAGGCAGTGAGCTATTTTTCAGAAGTATTTCAAAACAATTTTTTTTATTAAGTTGCTTTTTTTTTTCCACCATGAATGTTTTCCAACATATTTACTTTGCAAATGAATATTTATTGCCAAAATGTATGGATTTAGAAGCAAATACAAATATCTAAAATTCTGATTGGTAAGAAGGTGTTAAATAAACATCTATGTTCTACTAAATTGTTTATCATTATCTAAATTTGACAGTGCACTAAAATTGGCATTTTTTATTACCAGAATATAAAGGAACTCAAATGTTGTAAAATATTGATTAAAATATGATTTATTGGATTTATTTTAAAAATAAAAATAACATATAAATAAATAAAAATATAAAAGAGCACATCTATTACATAGATTCAGATGCTGGAAACCTGACATTTGTTCCATTGGATAGACCACAGAACATGTCATGAATTCTGTCTGTGTAGAGTTATCCTGGATTTTTTGCCTTTAGAGTTTTGACAGAATGTTCTTAGAAGAACTGTATTCAACATTTTTACTGTCAAGCATAAGGATGTCCACGTAAGAAAATACCTCTTTTGGAATGCAATGAAAACCAAGGAATGTAGTTCGCACAGCACAGGACTGAAAATTAAGTGCTACTCACAGCCAGTGTGGTACATCATAAGCCTGCATCTACCTATGTTAGCTGTTCAGTCATTCACTAACTTCTCAGTGTGTGATAATTTTGTTGTTAGAATCTCTAGTGACCATTTATGTTTCTGCAAGTGTGTAGAAATCTTTCCAGGAAAATAAGAAAGAAACGCTTTTTTTTGTTTTGTTTTGTTTTTCTGAAGTAAAAATATGGACAATTTGATTTCCTTTATATTCATTTATTTGAAATTAAGTAGGTTTTTTATTCTTTTCTTTCTCTGTCTGTTGACTTTGGAAATAATCTGTGGAAAGTCGATTAGAATGTTTGCAAAGGAAAACAAAGATAATGGTTTTTGTTTGTTCATTTTTTGTCGGATTAAAATGATAAAATTTATATTTTCACTCGTGTAGAAGTAAAAATAATTTCCTGAATTTGTGTGCCAGAAAGACCCCCAGTTTTTGAGTTAAAAATAAAACAAAGGAAGTAACAGACTAATTCCTCTGTAGGATAAAGGGAACAATTCACTGTCAGTCAATCTTAGACTTGAGTAATCAAATTCAATACGGATTAATAATATTTGCTAGTTTCCTCTTTATCTAGGAAAAGTCGATGTATGTCTAGCTTAAGTAAACAGTGAGATCCTAAGATTTACTTTAAGTGGTCATACATTCAATTTTGTTAATTATGTAATATCTTTTAAAACAAAAAAATGTCTCACTTCGCATTGCTTTAGCCTTGATACCAATATAAATATATGAAGCCAGTGTGCTGTCTTGGCACTATTTCCATCTGGAGATGCTTGATTTGTGGCAGTAAACATCATAAGATAGATGTTATAGCTCAGAGTCAATAGCAGTATTTATCTGTCTATGCTAGTCTTAACAAACATTTTGAGTTTCTGTGGAACATGAAAACTGTTTAAAACTTTAGATATTAGAATTATTAATCACATCTACAAAGTAATTCTAGCACTTTTAATTCCCTCACACAAGCAGAATTACGAGCAGAAGCAAACAATAGGCTACTTTCATGCAAACTAGCTTTTCAAAGCCAGTTTCTCCTAAATGCTTTGATAAAATACTTTTCCTTGGAACACCCAATCTCTTATGTATCATGATAAATCATTTCAATTTTTAGTGAAGTCCAAAGAGCTTTTATCATTTTAATACTAAAGAAGTTTCATGGGCACAAGGAAAAATAATATTTTAAAATGTGTCAGAACTGAATAATCAGTCCTTGTTAGATTCATTGAGGTGACAAGTAATATAATTAAGTGTACTGTGCCTTGCTGGCACTTCCACACATTAGTTTTATCTAGAGCTGCACCTGTGATTTAAAGTTAACCGTAAACAATATTCATCCCTTTCTTCTCTAAGTGCCAACTTATTAGTTAAAAGCCTACTGCCATATGGTGAGGCAATATCTGCTGAGACATCAATTAAAGTAAGCTTCTAAAGAAAGATATTTAAAAAAAATATGTACATTCTTTTCAGCCAAAATAAATATTGTTATTTGAGTATGGCATTTAATGAAAACAAACAAACAAACAAAAGCCCCACAAACATTGTTGGGTAGAAGAAAAATGAACAAAGCCAAGAGATGTGCACCCTTTTAGTCATGCCTTAGTCTCTGCATGCTGACAAAGCTCATCCCCTTTGTGCCACATTCTAGAAACTTTATATTAGAGTGAGAGAAAACATCCAGCAGGAATAGTCTGCCTAAGTTTATATACCCATTAGTTTAACTTCAAAATTAATGTCTATATATGCATCATGCTTTAAATGAAGATGCTTGCAGCTACATTTAGAAGGAATTCATAGTTGGAACTTGCTTTACTTTACAGTTGCATTGTATTTACTGCACTTGTAAGTTAATTGATTCATTAGCTCAATTCTGACTGCACAACGTTTTTTTTTGCAAGAATACTAGTGGCAAATTTAACACTGAACTACGTAGATTGATGCCTCTGCTTAAAAGAAAAGTTACCAGCTAAAAAAGTTATTTTATCTGTACAATAATATAAGTTCTTCTTAGTTGGAAAATAGCTGTCTGTCTCTTTTAAAATGAATGTACTTCCCCAGTAGTAGTAATGTTGCCATCTGTTCACTCTAGACAATAGTAAGCTCCACTGAATATCAAGAAGTTGTGGGAAATTAAAATTTTTCTCAGGCCTCTTCCTATGGGCAGGCAGATATTCAGCCTCACCTAGGAAAGCAGGGTTTAATATGTGTAACAGCTCATTGAAAAGACAAATTACATCCGTCCAAATATCATCCCTTTCCTCCTTCACTGAAGCTTTTAATGATGAGCATGTCATACAGTATGGAATATCATTTTGGTCAGTTCAGTTCAGGTACCCTGCCTATGTCTCCTCACAGCTTCTTGAGCATCCTCACAAGCAGAGCACAAGAAGATGAAAAGTACTTGTATCTGTGTAAGCACCACTAGGCAACAACTAAAACAGGATGCTATGACCTCTATTTTCATCAAAAATGCAAACACTTCATCACTTAATCAAAATCTCTAAATAAAATTAACTATCCCAGGTAAACCATTACAGATATCACTGTTATTGTACCTAAAAGTGCAGAGCAGAGCAGTATATGGAAGGCTGTGGGAAAAGTTAACTCCATCCCTGCCAGATCTAGTAGTTCCCTATTGAGTTTACATAGAATGTCTTAAATTAGAAGAGGCCATAAAGATTATCTAGTCCCAACCCTCTGGTGTTGGTGTGGTTGATATCTACTAGATCAGGCTGCCCAGAGCCCCATCCAACTGGGATTGAATGCCTCCAAGGATGGGGCACCCACAGCTTTTCTGGACAATTTGTTCCAGTACCTTACCACTCTTTGAATAAATGATCTCTTCCTAACACGTAATCTAAATCTCATCTGTTTTAGTTAAAAGACATTTCCCCTTGTCCTATCACTATCAGACCAAGTAAAAAGTCAGTCTTCCTCCTGTTTATAAGCTCTTCTCAAGTACTGGAGAACCACAATACTCTCCCCAGAGCCTTGATGACATAAGCCATCTTCTTTAGCACTTCTGTCTACATTCTGTTATGATCTATGAACTTACATCTATCCAATCAGCTTAGGATAAATAAACATATAATTTTAAATGTGAATCTATTTTTCATTTAAAGAAGAAATCTGAAATAATAGTGACAGAAGTAATAATGAAAAATTATTAGGTCTTAATAGTTCTCTGAGTCAGGGAGGAGAGTACGGAACTCTCTTTTTTTTGACAAAAGTTTAACATGCAAGAGTCCATGAACTGTTGCAGGAATATGTAAGATACCTAATTACCTTTCCTCATCTAATGACAATGTTCATAAGTTATAAGAACAATGTCACTTAAACTGTAAGATTAGAAAAGCAGGCAAATAGATAAAGCAGGTATTTTTATATTCCCATTTCTTCTAAGGAAAATCAGAAAGAGCATGAGAGAGGGATGAAAGAAGTATCTCAAATATTTTCTGATCTGAATGAAATAGATATTTTACTGAGTTGATGGAGATAATTACTTATCAGATGAGAACTTGCCTGTTTCCTCCTGGATCTCCCTGCAGTCAGTGAATAGAAATAAGGTCATGGGTTTTAGAGACATACTTTTAAGATGATATAAATCATGACCTTGAGTACCCTTTTTCTCTCAGTTGGTTATAAAAAAGATCCAAGGTTGACCAGCTTATATCTGGAGGCATTTCACACATTTTTAGACTAAGATAAATAATCCCATCTGATTTTTATTTCCAGGTCAAAAGTATAAGCAGTTTTTCTTTCTGTTGTTATGTATTATATATGCTTCAAACATTATATAAAAAACAGAATGGGTATGATCAGAACTTGATGTCAGCATAGAATTATTTAGCCTGCACTTTCCAGCAATCAGTGCTGTGGAAACTGGTCATTCTGCAAGCCTTTTCTTACATTAATTTTAGGAACTACACAATCTCTGAGCATCATCACAATAACTGTCAAGCTTAAGTCAACTAATGGACAATTTTGGAGATTTGAATACTACTATCTCTCCACTAGTCATATGTATATAATTTCCATTAATCATATGCATTCCGTAAGCAATAGATAAGTACTGCTACTACACTGAAATTATTCAAGATTGTAAGTATTTCAGATTAAGTGAGGCAAGATTGTTGCTGTCTCATTCTGTATTTAATTTTACTTTATTTCTTTTTAAAGAATACTTTTATTTTATTTCTTTTATTTTTCTTTATTTCTTTCTAAAATGCTTTAACATTTTGATTTTTAAAAACTTTCATTTAAAATCCTTTTCTCAGTGAATCAAGAACTGGATCTCTTTTGTTCAAATAATAATTTAATCTTAACTCACAAAGAGATTCTTTCAGAAATAGAATTTTAGGGTTTTGAGTCTTACTCCAAATAGAAAAATAAAAGCTTCACATGGATGAGTTATAGCCATTTTCTTGAATTAGAATTTATTGTTTGAGTTGAAGGGGAGTCCAAAAAATTTTTTCTACAAATGTGACCTCCAGAAATTGGAGTTTATGCAAAAAGAACCCAACTGAAATTGCATATGGCATTTTTACATAATTACAGACAGATTAGTCTCTCAAACATATTCATTGGATCCTTGTCAACCTATCCTACAAATAGGACTGACTACTCAGTATACATAAAATTCAGTTTTACTTGGTTACAAGTTAGTCTCTTTTCAGTATCTATAGACAGATAAAGATGATTCATGTGCCGATGCCTTATAATCAGACTTCTCAAGTTTGATTTCTTGATTTTATGTATTCATGCTACATCCAAATTGTGCACAGAAATGCTGCTCTATATTGAGCTCACATTCCCTAAAATAAAAGCTTTTTCTAAAAGACCTGATCACAAACATTATGTTAAATCTACCCCTGAAGTTCTTATCAAAAGACAATTGATAGACTATCAGAAGAGTTAAAATAAGATGTGCCAAGATCCTGAGCAGTATTCTAAGGAGCACCTCAGCCTTCCCTCTAGTAATGCCTCCTATTTTATTAGGTTTTTACAGCATCAGATGTGGATGTTTGTGGCATGACAGTAGAGGCTGAATCTCCCAATATTCCATTACAACAAATGGCAGCAGAAGGGCTGTCTGACAAAATGGCATCTGACATGGAAGTGCATATGAAACAAAGATGTGGCACTGAATTTTTCCATGTGGAAAATATTGTACCCGTTGTCATTCACCAACATTTGCTCTGCATTTATGGAGATTTTGCAGTGGATATGAAAACAGGGAAGTGGTGAGCGACGCATTTCAGCAGTGGCAACAGCGGCAGTGAGTCACCTCCCCTGGTGCAGATTCTTATTAGTGAGGCATACAGGCTTTTGTTCATTTCTGGTGAAAATGCAAAACTAATGGTGATGGCTATGTTGAACATTACTGTTATATAGGTGAGAATTTGCTCTATCAAGTAGTGGCATTGTTCTCTTTGTTCTATTGAAGTTCCCATGGAAATATATACGAGGCCTTACTTTCAGAGTGATGAAAGTATTTGGCAAAACAAAAACTATAATGGCGATGTAATAGTTCATAAATAAATAAATAACAAAAAAAACAAAACAAACAAACAAAAAAAAAACAACCAGACTTCAAAATGACTGTAAATCCAGTATGAAATCTTTATCTTACAGATTCTACTGCAATGTCACATAGATAACTAATGTATTAGTAAGGATTTGGGTCATTACATCCAAAACTACGCTCCATGGATCACTGATAATCCAGAAAGCCATGATAAGAAGTCTTAAACACCTTCAGTTTAAAATTGATGATTAATGGGTATGGTTCTCTCGCAGAAATGTCAACGTTTAAAGTGATTTAAATAGCCAATATGTTTAAGACCATGTAGTTCAACTAGAAAATACCTTTTCAAATATAATTTATGGAATTAGGGTTAGGGGGCTACGGCTTGGAGAAGCTGACCACCACACATAAAAAGACAATGCTCCTGCATGGCAATGAAGGCAACATCCGCTGCTGGCTTATCTGTTGGGCCAGACATGTCACACAAACAAAGAGAAAAGGAAAAAACACCTGAGAAATGAGGGATAAAAGGCTTTCACTGAACTAAGGATTTGGGGGGAGAAGAACTTTCAGAAAAGAACTTTGGAGAACTCCCAAAGAAAAAATCTTTGAGGAGAACTCCCGAAGAGACTTAGGACGGACCCTGAGGCCTGCTTGCTGCCATCTCCCATCCCCTGTGGTGACTGGACAGGTTCCTGAGATAAACGGACCTACTACAAAACTCACTGGATCCACGGTGGTGATTATATCTCTCTTGCTTTCTACCAAGACTCCTTGCTTTTCATCTCTTTTCTATTGCCCACCTTCCCCATATCCCTAAGCAACTAGTATTTGTAATAAACTGGTTGGGCTAACATTTGACCCATTGTGTCTTCATCTCACGCCGAGTATGCATATAACCAAAGAACCTTGTCTCACTCCTTTATATTGGAGTGTGACACTGCCACCTGTCACATAGTAACAAATTTATCAGAATACTGACAGGAAGGTTCAACCTACACTGTCGTATCACCAACATCTGCCTCTGACATCATGGGCCAATGTAATAAAATAGGAGGCATTATTTACAGAGCAGCCCTCGTACTTCACTGAATATTAGATTTTGCTAAAAGGTTTTGTGTAGGCAGAGTCCATGTGCTTTGTCTTTAGGACTCTATCAGCTGAAACAGTTAGAAAGATCTGATATATAATTATGGATTGATCCTTCCTCACAAGCAACTGCATATTGTCAGCTATGGGAATCTGAAATGTAAAGAAGGGCAGGCAAAGAAAAAACGAGTTGTGACAAAAAGAAGCCTGCAGACAAATCGAGACCGAAAAGCCATTATGAAGTGCAAGGACAGATAACAAAGATGACAAAGTAAAAAAATTTTTCTTAGGAATCAGAAAAAATACTAACTGGTGCTGAATTTAAAACTGAAAGGTATGCCCTAAAGGACTACTGAGGACACAATAGACAGTAAAAGAGATTTGTTTCAATTCTTTCAATTTTTATTTTTTATTCAACACATCAGAATTTTCTGTATTTTAAAGAATGTCTTCTTCTACTGATACATTTTCTAGTAAATTTAGAAAATGTTTAGGTACTCTTTTTTGGGGATGCTTGTATTTAACTTTACAAAATTTTCAGACTACTGTGGTGATAAGATTACTGAACTCACAAAGGAGTTAACACTGGTAGACAAGCTGTGTATATGGAAACTCGAAGTAAATATATTGTAAATTAATCTCAGGGCAGTCTGCATTTGGGAGGCTGTGGAGAAGTTCAGGAACAGTGTTCAGTGTAAAAAATACGCTACATCAGGCCAAGACACAAAAGAAAAGTGAGGCTGAGACCCTAGAGCTGTATTTAGCTTGGAAAAGTCAGAGCTGTGCTTTCTCTGAGCTGTCCATTTACTTTCCATTAGACAAACATAGCAGTAAAATTCAGTGGGCAGTTTGTATTGCTCATGAATTTGAATTTCCCTCTTACAGCCAGAGAACATCATTAATTTTGGATACGGCTTACTTTTCCAATCCTGTTTTTATTTTTTTTATTTTTCTCTAAAAATGGCCTTTTTTGTTCCATTTATCTGAATGCAATTAGAATTTTTTACTTAAAAATGACAAGTTTGAAAATAAGTCTTATTTCTTCCATTCAATTTACACATCATGGGATTTTTGTTTGTTTGCTTATTCTTTTTGAAATACGCTGTTTTTTTAGCAATTGAACAACATATATACAAAAATATTGGAGATTTGTCAACTGAATATGTCAATAAAATTGCACGTCAGTGACTGAATATGAAGACCCTGTGAACATAGTATAATATTTATATATTTTTATAAATATATTTTTCTCAGAAAATAATGTCATTTCTTCATTGACTATATTTATCCAATATAAGCACAGCATGGAAGTAAGAGAAAAGGAAAATAAAACAACAAAACAGGGAATGCTTCTATTCTATATCAGAAATGAGATTTGGCAGAGTAAAACCTGAAGTAAGAGGAGGACGGAGTATAGATACATTGGCTCCTGTGCTCACTCTGACTTCATGTCTTCAGCCCATGCATAGAAATGAAGCAATGCAGCTGGAAGCCACTGCCTGGAAATAGTCTATTATCAAAAACTTGGCATAAGTGATGGAATGTCACAAGCAATGAGCATGTGTTGTTCATTTTAATCACAACAGCTTGTGTAGCAAGAAGATCTAGTGCCGGAGTGTATGGCTTTGCTTACATCTCAGTATATGCTTTGTCTTAGTGTTTATTCAGATGATTTAGCACAACATTAATGTGGGTTTAATTTCAGTGGGCTGGAAGAAAATCACTGAATTATTTCAGGGAAAAGAAAAAAAACCTTACAGATTTTGCTTTTAGTTTTGAGACTTATATTGAACTAGAATAAATTTTAAGCCCTTTCAACAAATCCTCTTTTGCAAAAAAAAAAAAAAAAAAAAAGTTGTATAAGTTGAAAACCTTCTTTCAGATTTCAAGGAAGATACAAATTTTATGTTTGTTGCAATTATATTTCTAAAAACTAGAATATACTCATTTATCATTTATACTCATTTTATACTCAGCTTCTTTATCTCATAATCAAGCACAGATTTCTGTTTTGTTCTCATCAAAGAAATTATTGTCTGTTAAACCAAGAAAGAACCTTCAAGACACACGTAAGGAAGGTAAGGTATAACTTAAATAGGAAATCATCATATTTTATTTGACTAATGAAAACCTTATAAAACTGTTGCTTCTGACAGCTTTTAACAAAATTTAATCAAATAAAAAAATAATAAATAATCTGTTGCTGTCAGGTTATGTGATTAAAAGTTTATTTCTGTAAACACAAAGGAACAATCGCAGGTGCCAAGAACCCAATTTGAGAAATCAGCCCTCTGTAACCCCATGGCTCACCAGAGAGGATACCCATCATCATGAGTTTTCAGGGTGGGCTGTCCAGATAACACTGAAGACTGAAATGAAGGTTACTTATTTGTGGTGTTAGGAGAAGGAAACAAAAGCAGGGAAAGGGAGATATCTGAAAGAAGCTGGGAGAAATTACTTTGTGGAAAAACAGGGATGAGAGTTAAAAAAAAAAGCCACACTACTAAAAACATACAAGTTTACATTAGTTCCATTACATTACTCTTAGCACTATTAGAATATCTGCATAACTGACAGACTCTTCTGAATGTTTCTGGGGAATTTGATACATTTACATACTAAGTAAAAGTGGACACTTCCTCTGTTCAACCTTATATCCATTTTGTATCTAATAATCTAAATAAAGAGAATACTATAAGTTATGGGGAAAACATCCTGTTCACTTTAAGTGTTTTTAGAAAGAAAAATTTCAACAAAATATTATTAAATTCACTGGATTTTTTTTCACAACAAAGGATAACAAGGCAGTATGGCAATAATTTGGAATGCGAGAATCAGCTCAATGGATAATGTAATTTGGAGGGAAATGGGAAAAGAGAAATGATATATGGAAATACTGAAATGACAAAGAGATAATGGAGTAGAAATGCTAAGATGAGTTGAAACAGTGATTGAGCCCCTACTGGGAAAGCAGGGACAACCCTGGGAAGCTCAGGTGCAAGCAATACACCTGAGTGACCAGAAGGGGTGGAGCCAGGATCCACCCCTTCCCAGACCTTATTTAAGGGTTAGCAGTGGGGGTAAAGGTATCTTTTTAGGGATGCCTATGTACTTTAGGCTTTCTGAAGGTAAGTAGCCTTTTTCCCTTTTCTTTTGTGTCGGTTGTTGCTGTGTTTGAATGAATTCTCCTTTGTTGTGGCCGTAGGCCTTGTTACTCTTCTGTTGTTATTGTGCTTTCAATTGCATTATCGTAATTATCCTTGTTTTCACTAGGACAGTCTTCTTCATAATAGATGTTATAATGCTGTGTTCTAAATTTGAGATGAAAATAATATTGACTTTAAACTCATGTTTTAGGTGTTGCTCTGTTTAGTCAAGGACTTTTCTGTTTTTCATCTCCTCCTGGTGTGGAGGCTGGAGATATGCAAGCAGCTAGAGATGCACAAGAGAATACATAAATGAGAGGGCTGACTGGTAAGATAGAGGTTGCTGTTGTGCTATGGAATATCTTCTATAAAAGCTGGTGAAGTATTATTTTTAAAATCTTCATAATATTCAGTCGTCTTTAGGGGCACTAAATCTTAGGAAAGCCAACTTCCAACGCTTCATGGAGTTAGTCAACAAAACATTCTGGGGAATTCCTCTTAAGGTGCAGAGTAGAGCTGGCATGTCATTAACAAAGTTTTCCATAGGGTATGAGAACTCTCTGTTCCCAAGTGAAGAAATTCAGGGAAGGAAGGCAAATGTCCACCATGGCTGAGTTGGGATTTGCTGGTCAAACTGGAGAGCAAGAATTAAAATGAAAAGCAGAGGAAGCAGGGATAGGTAACTAGAGAGGATTATAGGGATGCTGCTAGGATATGTAAGGATGGGATCAGGGTAGCCAAGACCCAGCTGGAACTGGATATGACAAAGGTTGCAAAGAACAAAAAGAAAAATTTTTATAGGTATATCAAACATAAAAGAAAAATCTAAGGTGTCATACTCCCCTAGTGAGCAATATAGGCAGGCTGGTAGCAACAAACAAGAAGTCTGAGGTACTTAGCAATTTTTATTCAGTCTTTACTGGTAATTGCTCTTCCTGCATCCTCTGAGTGGATGGTGAGGAATGGGGAATGGTATCTCTCACACTGTAAGTAAAGATCAAGTCTCCAATCACCTTAGGAAACTGGACATCCATATGCCTATGGATTGCAATGAGATGCATCCCAGAGTCTGGAAGGAGTTTACTGATGTATTCTCCAAGACAATCTCAATGATACTTCAGATGTTATGGCAGTCCAGATACTTTTCACAATGTCTGGGGGTGATAAAATATTCTACCACTTTTAAAAAGGGTAGACAGGATGGCTATGGCAACTACCAACCTGTCATCCTCACTGCTGTGCCAGAGAAGAACCAGGATCTGATCCTCCTGGAAGCTATGCTAAGGCATGTGGAGCACAGACAGATGACATGAGACAACCAGCATGGCTTCACCAGAGCAAGTCCTGCCTGACCAATCTTATGTCCATCCATTATGGCGAAAGTTCATCAGTTGTCATGGTTTTATGATTTGTTCTATTATTGATATTCAACATCATAACATCATGTAGTGTATTGGGAGTAAACAAGGGTTGTATGGCCTCTGATACTATTTTCTGTATTGCCCTTCTCTATAAAATGGTAAGGTATAGTTTTGGAAGGGAGACTAATTAATGAGGAACTGGTTGCAAGATTCCACCTGGAGACTGGTGGTCAATGGATCAACATCCATGAGATCAGTGGTAAGCGTTGTCCTTCAGGGGACTGTACTGGTGCTCTTTAATATCCTCATGAATCATGACAACAGAAGGGTTGATTTTACCCTCATTCCTTTAAATACTGGAAAGCCATGATGGGGTCTCCCCATGGCCTTATATCACAAACCTGAAAGTTTTCCTCCATCTCATTTTCTCTGCATCTGTTCTTTTGGGGAAGGTAAGAGAGCAGCTGTGTGGTACTTAAATCTCTATTAGTTTTAAGTGACACTCCTGAGTTCTATAAATGTTAGTTTTTCTACAGGAAAATACCAGAACAATCTACATCTAATTAATGGTTGGGTAACAGTTTGACATTTGTGGGAAAATACAATAACAATCCATTATGCATATTTTTCTTTTTGTTAAAGAGGGGAATGTGACCAAGTACATTTCAAGTTACTTATTAATCATTTATCATAGCAGGTTTTTTTATTGTTCATTTGAAAAATCTGTTAACAAACTGATTTAGCAAATACAGTGAATTGTTCTTGTGTTGGTGGTCTTGTTTCCTGTTGTTTTTTTCATTTATTTTTTTTACAGGTACTGCGGTGGCTAAAAGCATTCTCCACAAAGTTAATGTAGAAGACTGGGTAGAAATTTTTATACTTGGATTTTATGAATTTGGAAAGTCATCTAGAAACAACACAGGAAATAAAGAAATATTTGGAGAGGGAAGGAGTAGTGAAGAGAAGTTTGCAACATTTGTTCCTACCCCATACAAAAGGAGTATAAGAATTTTCTTCATTCACTTCCAGCCTGGCTGAAAAATCATTGAAGAGAATGGAAAGAAACCCTTAAAGACCTAAAAGAGGTTGTGAGAATGCAGCTTAGTTGCCCAGATATACAGAAAGCTGGATCTTTTAATGGAAAATTGCATTTTCCTATGATAAATAAATGGGAGTTTCAGGAGGAAGGAATCTATACAATAAAAAGAACACTTCTGGTTTCCACTCTTCCAGATCTGGTGAAGATTGATAGTTTCAGTTGCTAGACAAAGACTCTCCCCACCTCTGCTCTGCTGTTAAAAGTTTGTGTTTTTGTTTTTTTTTCCAAGGGAAGTACACATTAAGGTAGTAGCATGTCTTCCTGCTCTGCTTAAATGTATTAACTATACCTGTCAGTAAATTTGGAGGAGGTGGAGGGAAGAGCATAATTTCCTACAGCAAGCTTTATTACTAAAGGATGTATATTGATATGTTTATCTCAAAATTAGAATTAATTAGAAGCAGGGCACTTAGGGATTCTGAGTTGAGAAAACTAAAATATTAGTGCCAGAATGTTTATTTTTACTTCCTAGACTAACAATTGCAAGTTGCAAGGTGATTTAGAGAATTTGTAATAGTCGAAATATACTATGAAACAAGTTTATTTTGCAGACCACTTGCCAACACAAATTGTTGACTAGAGGTCCCCCTTTAACTTCCTTTAATTCCTTGATATTGCAACCAAAAGTCTAAGCTGTGTATGAAACCATAATTCTGTCAAATGCTCTCATAGTTCAAAATCAAATCTAACCAAATGAGTTTTTAGAGAAGGGAAATGGTCTATTTCTGCCTATATATCTACAAGGGATTATCTAGTTAATTTTGGGACTGTAAGAGACTATTTTATACCATTGCCTCAAAGTTTGCTGATGAACAAGTTGAAGTTAACACCTCTGAGGAAGCAGTAGGACTTGGCTCCTGTCTGTGGTAGCCTACATCTAGATGGGCTTGCCAAGTAAGAGACACATTTGCTTATAAAAACTTGGTTAAGGAAGAGAAATTCCTACAGCAGAAACTATTAACATCTACACTTTTTACAAAATTGTCTAGGACTCTGAGACTTTTTTTTAAGATAATGGAAGCAATTTGATGCCCAATAAGTTTTTACACCTTAATCTTGAGGTTGTAGCAGGTATAGTTATTGTTAAAAGTTCACAGGGGTATTAAGCTTAAGTTTTTGATGGTACTGAATATACGCACTGACAGAATTAATCCAGAGACATACAGAGTATGTTGGTACCATGCTGCCTTATCTAAGCCATTCTTGAAGGATAGATTGAAGTGATCATAGGAATAATTATAAGTTCTTTACTGCCAGTGGTGTAAATGAATTATTTAGTGTCACTGTTTCAGAAATATACTTTTTTTTTGAAGATTATTTATAAGTGATTAATTGCAATTTGGATTGTGGTGGTCTGCTATCTGGGAACAAATTCTGGGTTGAAAAGCAACCTGATATACTATTTCTTGCTTGCTTAATAACTGAAATTGTAAAGTTTTGTTTGTAGTTCTAATCATGATTTCTTAAATTGTTCTCTAAAACTGAAAAAGTCAGGAAATCTTAACAAAAGAGGCAAGTCTATCCCCTTATTTCCTTTCATCTTGTTTCCTTTGATTTACTTTTCAATGCTTCTCCGGGATTATTTTTAAATCACTCCAAAAAAAAAAAAGTGAATCAGAGAATGGGGTTCCATTCAAAGTGACTGGCCTGGGATGTTCAGTCTGTTGTAGTTATTACTTTTCAAACAATGTTATTGCAGAGCTGTGATATCATGGAGCTGCTCTTGGTTACCTTCACTGTTAGGTCATCATAACTGGGAACGTTTTACGTACATAGTGCGTCATTCAGAGGAATATGTCACAACATTGAGCTCAACCAAAAAAGATTGTTAATCAGAGCTATACTTCTGAGTACTAGAAATAAAGTAAGATAAAAAGTTAGGAAGTTTAGTAAAAGCGGTCATTGTTTCTGTGATCTAAAATTTATGGAGTATTATATAGCAATTCTTCTAGGTCTAGACTGGCAGTAGGAAATATTAGGCACAAATCTGAATAATCTCCCCTCAAAAAAGTGTAGGAAAATCCATGTAAACTTCTTGATGCTCAGTGAAATTTTTTCACAGTCACAAGTATGAATTTTACTGATCTGTAGAACATTTTCTTCTTCCTTTTTTATAAAAAGAAATAGATTGATAAGGCAAAAAAATATTAAAGTTACTGAAGCTGAGTAAGCCAACAAAGTAACTCAACATGCCAATGAGTTATGTCAAGCAGGTGTTCCCTATATTTACAGCATTGGGTGACTGGGGATCACTCAGCAAATGTGCACACAGAAGACAGAAATGACCGCATATTTAAAGGTGTAGCACATACACGTTCAATACATTTGATGCACATGGGCAGAGGTTCCAAGAAATAATTGCCATATCTGATGGTCATGGGGTAAAAGCTAATAGTCATTTTCACTGTAAATTTCCAACTGCTAAGAGGGGGTAGCCTGAATTGGTTTCCACTGAGGCATCTGTTTTGCAATTTTATCTTCAGAAACAGGGCATCTATTATACTTCCTTATCCTCTATTTACAAGTTTTGTAGCCTTCACGTTTGGTTCTTGGGTTCTTGAGATCACATTTATGCAAACCTGTCCTTCAGCTTAAATCTGCTCAAGCTGTTCCCCTGATATTCTCATGATTTATTAGGGAGGCATATGAGGGATGGTCATTCTTGATCATTCTTGATTTTACTGCTGAAGGTGGTGAAATTTAGTACAAACAGTTTGGATAATGATAAATAAAGCATGTAAATGCTACTGGGAAACAATTTTAATTATATGAGGCAAGTCTGAGATTGAAAATGATCTTTTTGCGTTGTGGAAGTAGAACAGATAATTTTATAGACACTCTTAAGTACAATGAACCATATCTAGAAATTAGCATGTGAAAAAAGAGAAAATAATGTACCTTATTTTAGCTGGAAAGCATAATTTCAGGGAATGATCTGATGTTACAAACCATAAGTGAGCAATGAAGTTGACAAGTTTTGCACAGAGAAAAGTAATGAAGGTAACTTCTAACTCTCTCTATATATAACCCTTAAGAAAGAGATGAAAGAACTTTGTTTCAGTTTAGAAAGTAATTGAAAGGAAACAGCAGTATTTAAATACAAGGATTATAAAAACAAGTGATGGATTGATTTTATTCATATGCTCTGACAGCAGAACAAGAAGTAATGGATATAATTTTCAGAAAGGAAGATTCAGATTTGTTACTATAAAATAGAATTGTAAAAATATTTACCAGTTGACATGTCAAGCCAAGTAGTTGAATTTCATTGGAAATCTTGGCTAGCATAGAATTTTTTTAAATAAAAGCGGTGTTATGAGTGTGCTCATTTGGAGATGTCCTATCTTATGATGCATCTCAGAAACTAATGGTTCTTAGTCTAGGGATCTATTATATGTGCACTATTAAAAAAAAAACCTTCATAGAATACAGTAGCATACCAGACTCACCAAGTCCTCAAAGAGTTGTGCTACTTACATCTGAATTGTAGAGATCTTAATCCAGAGTTATAAATACCAAATGTAAAATTTGAATATATTTGGATCAACACTCTTTTTCTGATTTTAAAAGAGTATTGATAAAAAATGACTCTACTGGTTTGCCACATATTTAGGAATAGAAGCTTCTTTTTGTCAACAAATCTGAACTTTGTGTTATTCTATTCTGTATAATATGATGGAGTGTGGCCCTAGAGCTGAATAGAAGCAGATGTATATGGAGAAAATAACAAAAACAGACACAGATGGTGTATCACATGTGTAACTTCTTAATTTATCCCTCTTTGTGTGATACAATTATCCCTGCAAGTAGGCTACATTCATCCCCTCTTCACAGATTCTGCCAGTTACTGCAGGGACACTTTTTTGCATCATGCTGTAAACGATCAGGGAAAACATAAAGACTTCTCATTCTTTCATTTCACCCTTTCTATGTCCCTTCCATGCCTATTTTGCCATTTTTATTTTCCCTTTTGTTAACATTAATTAAAATGAATATAAAGGGTTGTTTCAGTTATTTTTTTTATCAGAATATTGATGTTGTTTTATTCTTTATGCATAATAATAGTAATAATTATCATATAATCCTTTTTCCTGTACGTTGCTGGTAATATTCACCATACTCTTTTTCACTGGAAAATGTTAGCTTCATTTTATATTCAAAAATTATATTTACCTCATGAAATGTCTATAAACTCAACCAAACCTTAATAACTTTGGGTTAACTCTGAGCATCATCTAATTTGTCCTTAATTGCTTTCATATGTGATTTGTTCTAGGCTTTTTTCCTGTTTTAAAGTATGTTGTATTTTTTATGGGGGGGAGATAATATGAGCTTCATTCCTTCACTATCATAACAGTTCTCATCAATTACTTCTTGACATTCTGTAGTTCCCTGTTGATAGAATTAGGAAATCTTTTGGCAAAATTATGGACTTACTCATTTCATGTGATACCTTTGATTTTAATGGGATGTAATGAAGGGTATCAGAACCAGTAATGATACTAAAAGCACTCATGTTCTATTTACCTCTTTGCTGCAACATTATAAAAATGAGCTTAAAGTCAAGATAAACAACATTTTGTGTGTGTGGGTGGGGGGTATGAAAAAGAAGGATGCTTTTCTCTCAGAGGTTATTTCATCAGTCCCAGAATTCTTAAATTTCATTGAATTTCCCTTCAGTCCAAGAAAACAGAAACTTATCTTACCTCATAAATAAATCTCTCACCCAGAAAGAACAATGTTTGCTGCTCTGTTAAAAGTTTATTATTATTATTAAACTATATTTATTTTTCCATTTATTTATTTCCTAAAAAGTCTTTAAGGGTTTTTCTATCAATGAAATTGCATCATTTAATCATATAATGAAATATCACAATTTGTCACTGTGTATGTATTTTCTGTATCTTAAATTACCAGTTTGCTGCATGTACTTGGAAAATTGTTTTATACTTTGGCATATATATTAATGTTTATGTATGCAGATTAGTTTGAAGACTTTTATGGAGAAAATAGGTAAAGGAATATTAAAAAGAATTTAGGGATTGTTACTCAAAAGAATTTGAAAGCCTGCTAGTAATAAACAATAACTTCAGAATACTGTAAATTAAAGAGAATTTATATGGTTCATTGAGGTGTATTGTGTACCAAAATATATAATTCCATGTATGAAATAAAGTTGCTTATCTATCTTTACTAACTCTTTATCACTCCACTGGGATCTCACCAGTCTGTTGGTTTGATCTCTAGCTATAGCTGACCAGACCTTCCCTTGTCCTTGTGATCAACTGCTTTGAAATAGGCACAGCCGGAGCTGCAGTGGCTGATTAAGGTACAGGGCGGGTTTTCAGGAGGTTCCTGTCTCACAGGAACTGAGTGAGAGCAGCCAATTCCCACAGCTGTTCTTGTGAGAGGCTAATGAGGTGTAGGTGTTGCCAGGGTATCAGTGCCCTCGCCCACACCCCTCAGCTGAATAGGGCTCAGGGAGGGCAGCGAAGTATCACTACCCACTGTTAGTTTGTGTTTATTTTATATATATTTTTTAATTATTATTATTTATTTATTTTTAAGTTATTACAATTCATATCTATATATATTATTATTAGAAACTATTTTTATTTATTTACTTTCAATTTTCATTTGTTTTTATTCTTTCTTGTGCCATGGTCTCTACTAGACAGAGGGCTTGCCTTAAAAAGGCTGTGGCAACCCAGACAGAAGGTCTGCCTAGAAGCGTGGCTACACAGGTCTCTGGTTGCAAGGAGTGCCAGAGCCTGCTACTGCTGGATGAGGGTGCTAAGCAGTTCTCCTGTGCAAGGTGTGAGCAGGTCGAAGATCTGCTTAGCATGGTGGTTGAACTGAAAGAGGAGGTTGAGAGAGTGAGGGCCATCAGGGACTGTGAGCGGGAGATTGACTGGTGGAGTAGCTCCCTAGAGCACCAGAGAGAAAGGCACTGGGGAGATCCCCCCACAGTTGGTGGTGGACTCCCTGACCTGTCCCTGTAGGGCAGAAGGGGAATATCTGAGGGATAGGGAGGGCTGGCAGAGAGTCCCTGCTCGGTACCCTGCTCAGTACCGTGGGCAATCTCCCCCTCTGCCTCCTGTGTCCCCAGATCCCCCTAAGCAATAGATTTGCAGCATTGGATGTTGAAGAGGTGATAAGGGGTGAAGTGCAGGAAGATTCCCGCAGGAGGTCACCAATGGCAAGGCAGTCAACTCTGCGCATTGAGACTGCTACTACTAAGAAAGAAAGGAAGGTGATCGTAGTAGGTGGCTCCCTTCTGAAGGGAACTGAGGGCCCCATTTGCAGACCAGACCCAAACCGCAGGGAAGTGTGCTGTCTCCCTGGGGCCCGGATCAGGGACATTGCTAGAAGACTCCCGAATTTGATATGCCCCACCGACTACTACCCATTACTAGTAGTTCAGGCAGACTGCAATGAAATATCTCAGAAGTCTGCGAACTATGAAAAGAGATTTCAGGGGATTAGGGCGATTAGTTCAAGGGGTGGGAGCACAAGTGGTGTTTGCTTCCATACCTTCTGGGGCAGTGAAGGACACAGAATGGACTAGGAAAACACAGGTGATGAATAATTGGCTGAGAGGTTGGTGTAGAGACAGAAACTTTGGGTTTTTTGACCATGGGGCAGTTTACTCAGCTCTGTTGGCCTGTTATCTGTTGATGGGATACACCTATCTCAAAGGGGGAAATGAATCCTAGCACAGGAGCTAGCTGGACTCATTGAGAGAGCTTTAAACTAGCTGTGACGGGGGAAGGGGATAAAACAGGGCTCTCCAGTAAAGAGCCTAAGGAGGCTGTGCTGGAAAAAAGGGTGAGGCAGATATCTCAGCTGAAGTGCATCTATACCAGTGCACGCAGCATGGGCAATAAACAAGAAGCCATTGTGAGGCAGGCTAACTATGACCTTGTGGCTATTACAGAAACCTTGTGGCTATTACAGAAACATGGTGGGACCTCTCCCATGACTGGAATACTGGGATTGATGGCTACAAGCTCTTCAGAAGGGATAGACAGGGTGGTGGCATAGCTCTCTATATCAAAGAGTGTTTTGATGTTGAAGAGCTTGAGGTTGGAAATGATAAGGTAGAGTCTCTATGGATAAGGATCAGGGGGATGGTCTTTAGGAGTGACATCGTCGTGGGGGTCTGTTATAGACTGCCGAGTCAGGATGAAGAAATAGATGAGGTGTTCTATAAACAACTTGTAGATGTTGCATGATGACTCATTCTCATGGGGGACTTCAACTTCCCTGACATATGCTGGAAATATAATACTGTGCAGAGGAAGCAGTCCTTGAGATTTCTAGAATGTGTGGATGATTGCTTCCTGACACAGCTGGTGCAAGAGCCTACCAGGGGAGATGCCTTGCTAGACCTACTCTTCACTAACAGGACTAGTAGGAGATGTGAAGATTGGAGATTGTCTTGGCCAGAGTGACCATGAAATGGTGGAGTTTGCTATTCTTGGTGACGTCAAGAGGGTGACTAGCAAAACTGCTACCTTGGACTTCCGGAGGGCAGATTTTGATCTGTTCAGGACGTTTGTTGCAAGGGTCTCTTGGGACTCACTCCTGAGGAGTAAAGGGGTCCAGGAAGCCTGGATGCTCTATGGGGTAAATAACTCCCAAGGATGGTACTCCACAAAGAAACAGTATAGGTGATGGTATATTTTAAGTAGTTCTATATAAACAGTATACAAATAATACAAAAGAGAAGATAGCTCACCTTCAGGATGACAAGGCTCACAGGGGACTCTACATGGGAGGGATCTCCAAGAAGAGATCATTCCCTGGTGGTGGTCAGCCCTTAAATGGGGTTTGAGAGAGGTGAAGCCAGGCTCCACCCCTTCCACTCACACAGGTATATCACCTTCACCTGTGCCCCCTTGGCTGACTCAGTGCTCACCTCAGGTGACCACCACCTCAGTGGTTCAGGTTGTGATTCAGCAGTTCCCACACAATGCTCCTCAAGATGGAAATCTTAAAGGCACAGGAGCAGGCTGTCCCGGAGTCCCGAAAGTTGAGCCGGAGGAGAAGAAGACCAGTGTGGATGAACCGGGAACTTTTGTTGAGACTCCGAGAGAAAAAGAGAGTCTATGTCCTCTGGAAGATGGGACAGGCTACTTGGGGTGACTACAGAGAACTGGCCAAGATTTACAGGCAGAAAGTTAGAAATGCTAAAGCCCAGCTTGAACTTAGACTGGCTACTGCTGTAAAGGAGAACAGGAAACCCTTTTACAAATATATTAACAGCAAGAGAAAAACTAAGGAAAATTTCTCTCCTTTACTTGATGAGGCGGGAAATGTAACCACAGATGATAAGGAAAAAGCTGAAGTTCTCAATGCCTTCTTCACATCTGTCTTTAATAGACAGAGCAGCTGTCCACAGGGTACTTGCCCTGACCTGGAAGTCTGGGACGGGGCGCATAATGCACCCCCTGTGATCCAAGCAGAGACGCTCAGAGATCTTCTCCTCCATCTGAACTGCCACAAGTCCATGGGACCAGATGGGATCCACTCAAAGGTGCTGAGGGATCTGGCAGAGGTGATTGCCAAAGCCACTTTCTGCCATCTATCAGAATTCCTGGTTATCTGGAGAGGTCCCACAAGATTGGAGGCTTGCTGATGTGACTCCCATCTACAAGAAAGGCCGTAAGGAAGACCCAGGGAACTACAGGCCTGTCAGCCTGACCTCGGTATCAGGGAAAGTTATGGAGCAGATGATCTTGAGGGAGATCACACGACACGTGCATGGCAATAAAGGGAATCAGACCCAGCCAGCACGAGTTCAAAAAGGGCAGGTTGTGCTTGTCGAACCTCATCTCCTTCTATGACTGAGTGACCAGACAGGTAGATGAGGGAAAGGCTGTTGATGTAGTCTACCTGGACTTCAGCAAGGCCTTTGACACGGTCTCCCTCAGTATTCTCCTGAGGAAACTGGCAGCCCGTGGTGTGGACAGGTTCACTCTTCTCTGGGTGGAGAACTGGCTGGAGGGCCGTGCCCAGAGGGTAGTGGTTAATGGAGTTAAGTCCAGCTGGTGTCCTGTTACGAGCGGTGTCCCCCAAGGGTCAGTTTTGGGGCCCATCTTGTTTAATATCTTTATTGATGACCTAGATGAGGGAATTGAGTGTACCCTCAGTAAGTTTGCAGATGACACCAAGTTGGGAGGATGTGTCAAACTGCCTGAGGGTAGGGAGGCCCTTCAGAGGGATTTGGTTAAGCTGAATAGCTGGACTGAGCTCAATGGGATGAGGTTCAATAAGACCAAGTGCCGGGTCCTGCACTTTGGCCACAATAACCCCATGCAATGCTATAGGCTTGGGACAGAATGGCTTGAAGAATGTAGAGAGGAAAAGGACCTGGGGGTGTTGGTTGATGCTCAGCTTAACATGAGTCGACAGTGTGCCCAGGTGGCCAAGAAGGTCAACGGCATCCTGGCCTGTATTAGAAATAGTGTAGCCAGCAGGAGCAGGGAGGTGATCATCCCCCTGTACTCAGCTCTGGTACGGCCGCACCTCGAGTACTGTGTTCAGTTTTGGGCCCCTCACTACAAGAAGGACATTGAGGCCCTGGAGCGTGTTCAGAGAAGGGCAACAAAACTGGTGAGGAGTCTGGAGCACAAGTCTTATGAGGAGCGGCTGAGGGAGCTGGGATTGTTTAGCCTGGAGAAGAGGAGGCTCAGAGGAGACCTTATTGCACTCTACCACTTCCTGAAGCGGGGTTGTGGTGAGGAGGGGGTAGGCCTCTTCTCCCTGATAAATAATGACAGGACAAGAGGGAATGGCCAGAATTTGTGCTGAGGAAGATTTAGATTAGACCTGAGGAAACATTTTTTCTCTGAAAGAGTGGTCAGGCACTGGAATGGCCTGCCTAGGGAGGTGGTTGAGGCACCATCCCTAGCGCTGTTCAAGAAGTGTTTAGATGAAGTGCTAAGGGATGTGATTTAGTAGTTGGGTAGAGATAGTGATAGGAGGATGGTTGGACTAGATGATCTTGTAGGTCCTTTCCAACCTTATGAACCTATGAAAGCATGGACAAGGGCAGAAGAAAGGTAAAATACACGTTAAAATAATGAGATTTCAGTATAGACATTATTATGTCTTAGGAACTTTGTACACAAGAGTATCTTTGCAGTGGCTATATCTTAGGTACTCCAGAATGGTAATGCAGATTATATCAAGGCTGGGATGATGTTGATAAGATGTATTGGCAGCTTTATATCATCATGATTTATTTTAACCTAGGAAAACTATCCTCTGGATATCTATGAGGTCTTAACATTACCAAAACAGTAATTTCACTGTGATCTACCGCTTAAGTAAAAATCTAATAGCTTGTCCAAAGTAATGGCTTCAGGTACTAGGTACTGTAATCATTTTAAGGAATAAAAAAGCAGCATCACAAAAATATTCAGAGGAGCTTCAATGGAATATTACTTTTCAGGAAAAGATATAGTAGCTTCTTAGCTAGACACTAGGCCTTATTACACAGAAGATACCTTCCAGGCTTCACACTTTCCTATGATTCAATATAGCAGATGAAATATACTGTGAAAAATTAGGTTAGCTTTAAGATAAGTGTATTCTTCAGACTTGAAACACTGAATTCTATGTATTACTAGATCAATGTCAACAGATCAGGTTAGATCTGTTAAACAAAATTAATGCCTTTAATTTTCTGATGTTCTTTATTGAGAAACATAAGTAAAATATGTAACTTATATGGCCTGTATCTGGGTGTCATTTTCTGTGCTTTTGATGACCATGTTCTCCAGATAAGTGAGGGAAGGGTCTACTACTATGTTTAAAGTAGACAGGGGAAGTGCTTGTGTTGCTCATGCCAGTTTACTTATTAGCTGTAATTCTGGAGGAAAAAATTATAATGAAATTAGTTACTATTGTTTTACCGTGTGTAGTATTGTTTCTTTGTCTGTGGTATTTTAAATATTGTTTGAGTAAACCTATTCTCAATTTTCGAGGTCTGCACAGCTTAAAAATAAGTTTTGTAGAGCAGAAGGAGGCTTGAACTTGTTCATAACAATAGGAGCTGAAGGAGTTATTTAGTGAAAAGGAATCTTCGAAATCCTGAAAAAGTGGAGTCTCCTACCGTGGAGACCTGTCTGGACAGCTACCTGTGTGACCTATTATAGGGAACCTGCTCTAGCAGAAGGGTTGAACCTGATGATCTTTTGAGATCCCTTCCAATCCTTGCAATTCTGTGACTATGAGAAATCATCAATTTCACACTTCACATTGATTAAGAAAGTGTTTTATTTATAAGCTTTCCACAAACCGCATGATAGAAATCCTTTCTTATTAAATTTCTTGGTTCCAAGGAGAACAATAAAATCAGATTCTGTTCCAACCTACATCAAAAGACGTATTAAATAAAAACATCAAATTATTTACATTCAAAACATTAAAATTACTTTTAAATATAGCCTTCCTGATCTTTCTTTGCTAAATGTTTAAACTATGATAACAATAAGTTATTTATTTAAATTTTGTTTTTATTTAAAGTTAAGCAATTAAGACAAAATGCAAATAAAGAATGTTGAGAGAAGAAAAAGATGATACTGTTTGGGAGTGTAGTGAGTTAACTAACCTCTCTCAACATCCAAATATCCACATATTCACTCTCTGTGGAACAGGGCAAAAATAGAAAGAAAGAAATCAAGAAGTCTTGATCAAGAGATTTGTTTGGGGAAAGCAAAAGTTACATGTGCAAACATTACATGAAGAGTAGTTAATTCACTTTTCCCACCGGCTCACACACTGCCAGGAAAGCAGGGCCTCAGCATCTGTAATGGTTATTTGGCTGAACAAATGCCTTGATTGTGAACATCCTCCCTTGCTTCCTTTTCTTGATGTGTAATTGCTGAGCTAAATCTCATATGGTACAAAATATCCTTTTGGTCTTCTTGGATCAGCTGTCTTCTCTGTGACCCTACCTAACTTCTTTTCCACCTGCAAACTTTTTGCTAGAGAAGCATAGAATGGAAAAAGGGAAAGTCCTTTTGCACCTCCACTACTAAACAACAGCCAAAACACTTGTGTATTATCAACGCTGTTCTAACTACAACTCCAAAACATGTCATAATGACTGCTACAATGAATGTTAATTCCATCCCAGTCAGATCCGGTACACAAGACAGTAATAGCATTGCAGACCTGAGAGTTTAGAGATATAAAAGATAAACTGTGTAAAATAGAAATTGTAATTTATTATCAATTTTAAAAAGTTTTTCCACTTCAAATGTGTTCAGCTGCCATAATGCAATCAGATAATACGGTGTGTTGCAATATGTGCAACAGTACACTGGGAGAAAAGCTGTAGTTTTAGATTCACTCTTAAGGAGCTGAAAGTTTTAAATTGTTCTTATAAAGAGAAAAAAGAGAAATGCTCAGATCCAAAGAGTACCTCTGAACTGTAAAAAATAAGACCTTGGCTTCTGAACTGTAAAAAATAAGACTTAAAGGCTGGTCAACCCTCCAAATGTCATAGTCCTAACTTTCAAAAATGTTACTTTTAAAGCTCTCTGTACTGAACAGTAAGATTAAATACATTTTGAATTCACCTTTAACATTATTTTATTTACAGAGAAAGCAATGTTTAAGATGAGGGAACCTATAGTGTAGATGTTTGTCCATGATCAGGTGAATCGTCTCAAAAAGCTAAGAGCCACATCTCCATATTTTTAAAGATATCTTGGAGAATAAACGTCTATAATGATGTTTGTTGCTATAAAAATATCTCTTTTACATCAATTTCCTTTTTTTTTTTTCTATCCATTTCAGTGGATAGCATTAAGTGAATAATAACAAAACACTTTCAAGGGTGCTGCTATAGATTTAGGTTTTCAGTATCCAACACATATAACACAAAGATCAATATCAAATGACCAAGATATTTAAATTACTTTGAGAATAATATATATTTTTAAACTTAGAAAATCAAAATAATACTGCCTTTTTAGAGTACTCTAAAACAAAGTATAATGATTCATGACAAAGATATATATTTTGAAATCAAAACTTTACAGATCGATCTAGTTCACATTAACTCATATTTGTTAAGCACTTTGAAATTGTTTTTGCTTTCTCCATGGCTTTGTTCCTGGCTAGACGTGGCCCAGATAGAATTAAATCTAGCCAAGGACATAAAGGAGAGCAAGAAGAATTTCTACATGTATATCAGTGATGGAAGGCTAGGGAAAATGTTAGCCTTCTATGGAAGGAAACTGGAGATGTAGTCACAAGGGATATGGAGAAACCTGAGGTGCTCAATGACTTCTTTACCTTCATTTTCACTGGTAAGCTGCAGAAAGCAAAGGTAAGAACTGAGAAAAGGAAGATCTGCCTGCTGTAAGTGAAGATCAGGTTCAAGACCATTTAAAGAAGAAGATGATGCACAAGTCCTTGGGACCCAGTAAGATCCATGGGTTCTGAGGGAACTGGATAGTGGATGAAGTTGCCAAGGTGTTATCCATTATATTTGGAAGGTCTTTGAAGCCTGGTGAAACTCCCACTGAGTGGAAAAGGGGAAACATTGCCCCCATTTTCAAAAAGAGAAAGAAAGAAGATCCAGAGAAGTACAGGCCACTCAGTCTTAGGTCTGTGCCTGACAAGATCATGGAGCAGATCCTCCTGAAGGCCCTACTAAGGCACATGGAAAATAAAGATGAAGTGACTGGTGATAATCAATATGGCTTCACCAAGGGCAAATCGTGCCTGACAAACTTGGTGTCCTTTTATAATGGAGTTATGGCATCAGTGTATAAGGGAAAAGCAACTAATGTCATCTACCTGGACTTGTACAAGGCATTTGATACTGTCCTACATGACATCCTGGTCTATAAATTGGAGAAAAATAGCTTTGATGTATGGACATCTCACTGGAGAAGGAATTAGCTGGAGAGCCGCGCTCAGAGAGTCGCAGTCAATGTCTCAGTGTCCAAGTAGAGATTGGTGATGAGTGGCATTCCTCAGCGATCAGTGCTGGAACTGATGCTGTTTAATACCTTAGTAGGTGACATGGTCAGTGAGATCTAGTGCATCCTCAGTGAGTTTGCAGATGACACCAAGCTGGGTGGTGCAGTTGACACACTAGAGGGAATGGATGCCAATAAAATAGACCTGATGAAATGCTTCCTTGCTGGAGGTATTCAAGTCTGGGCTGGGTGGTGCTTTGAACAATCTCATCTAGTGAGAGTTGTCTCTGCAAATAATAGAGGAGTTGGGACTAGATGACCTTAAATGCCCCTTCCAAATCAAACCATTCTATGAGTCTATGATTTTATTATTTCTCTAATTTAAAACAAGCTTGAAAGATGCTCCTGAATTATGAATTCTGATTTTTCACAAATGATTCATCCTTCAGAGTATTATTCCAATTTGAAACACTGAACTCTACAAATCATTGTAATTTTCATTCTTTAATGTCCCAGTAATTAATACATTACAGTCTGACACTTTATAACATTTCTTATTTACTTCTATTTTCTTTTTTTACTGTACATTTTTCATGCTATAGTGAACTCATGTTTCTTTTAATCTTTTGTTGCCACTTGGATTTATGCCATTTCATTCAGAAAGCAGGTTTTACTACTTCAAGGCATTAATGATCTTTTAACAAAGAAATTATTTAGAACGTCTCAAAAAGTGCTCAAGTTCATTAGCGCCCTGTGGACAGTATTAACTGAAGGTTAATAATTATGTTCATACCATGAGCATGTACCATATCAGACAGTATGTCTGGAGTTAGGTGAGGAACTGTGTTATTAAAATAATTTGATTAAACTGTATTCATTTATACAAGCTTTTCCAAAGCATATTATCTAAAGAAGGTTAATAAACAAAGCTGGAAGACTATGAAATTCTAAAGAGAAGGAAGAAAAAAAATAAAACACAATCTGATTTTGGTACCAAAAATAGGACTTAGAGACTTCCAGTATCCTGTCCACAGTATTGAGGCTACATTTCCATGCAAGCAGTTTTGACAATCTCTGATTGGTTGCATGTACAAAAAATAGATACCATACATAAAACCATTTTATAAATGAAGTTTTATTATACATTATATTTAGTAAAATTACGATGGTTTCATTCACTTTCCAAAACATATTCTGTTGAATTTCATCAAGTATGTTTTACACATAATCACAACTTTATGTTTAGCATTTTCTTTAATACACTTTTTTCATTTCACTTTTCCTTTTTAATATCTTAAAAGTGTGAAAAAATTTATTGTAATCTGAAAAATTAGTTTCCATTTTATTTATTTACTTATTTATTTATTTTATTTACTGTTAACTGCATGAGAAACAATAAATTCTTAGGGAGGATGTGCATGAAAATATTAGAAATTACAATAAAAATTAGTTGGGAAAATGCAGTTGGTTTTGAAGCTGTGAATCTTAACTGACTTCAAATAATAAACTTCATATTCAAATGTTATGCAGAGAGAAAAAATGTAAACAAAATTAATTCTAGTATTTAAGTCTATCTTTGGTAAGAGGAATCTGTTCTCCAAGTACAATATGCCCAGTGCACACAAAGAATTTTGAAATATGAGAAAAAAACCCACAACTGATCAGAGAAGACATTGTGGCAGATTATAGATGTCATGCAATGGATTGTGTAGATTTAACGGTGCTAGGAACAGAATGTCCATGCTATTCACATTTTGAGAGTTTTCCTTCTAGACTGACTCCAGTATGCAAACAGTACACTGTGGCATTTTAGTACATTCTGTGTGCCCTGGATCCCTCACCACTCATCTTTACAAGTGGTGTTCCCCAGGGCCTATCCTGTTTAATATCTCCGTTGATGGCCTGGATTAGAGCGCTGAGTGCGCTCTCAGTAAGTTTACAGATGACACCAAGTTGGCGAGAAATTTCAATCTGCCTGGGTGTTGTCAGATAAAACGGCCAGGAGCATGACATACAACAATATGGTTAAACCATGCTTGCTTCATTACCGAGACAGACTTATAGTGTTTTAAGGCAGGGGCATATAGAAAATAGCACGCAGTCATTGGCTGAGAACCTCAAAGTAAAACAACTTTAAAACACTCCCGGCAGTTAACAGTTTTGCAAAATACTTCCCAGAGGAGGTAAATTTTGATTGTGATATCATACTAGTTCTGCAAAGTCTCTGCTGAAGCTCAGCTCCATGAGTCGTTCCAAGCCACGCATTCTTCCTCCAATTAGGGTCTGCCATCCCACAGCTTACCTGAACTTGTTTTCCTTTTCATCTGCAAGTGTCCTTGGTTCTCAGCCTTCTTTCCTTATGCTGTTTATCCTGTTCCACAGCTTTTGCTCTAAATACACTTTCTTTTATTCCCACACCTGGGGGTAGGAAGGTCCTGTAGAGAGATCTGGACAGGCTGGATTGCTGGGCTGAGCCCAGTGGAATGAAGTTAAACAAGACCAAGTACTGGGTCCTGCACTTTGGCCACAATTACCTCAGGCAACACTACAGGCTTGGGGTAGAATGGCTGGAAGACTGTGTGGAAGGAATGGCCCTGTAAGCAATGGTCAGTGCTCAACTGAACATAAGCTAGCAATGTGCCCAGGTTGCCAAGAAGAAATAACATTTTCAGAAGAAGCAGGAGCAGGGGTGAAATAACATCCTCCTATACTCAACACTGGTGAGACTGCACTTTGGGTACAGTACTTGTGCTCAGTTTTGGGTCCCTCACTACAAGAAAGACATTGAGGCCTTGGAATTTGTCCAGAGAGGAGTAATGAAGCTGGTGAGAGGACTAAAGCACGAGTCTTATGAGGAACAACTGAGGGAACTGGGATAGTTTAGTCTGGAGAAGAGGAGGCTCAGGGGAGACCTTATCACTCTCTACAACTACCTGAATGGAGGTTGTGGTGAAGTGTGGTTTGGCCTCTTTTCCCATGTAACTAGCAATAGGTCTGGAGGGAATGGCAGCAAGTTATGCTAAGGGAGGTTCAGGTTGGATATTATGAAAAATTTCTTCTTCAATAGACTAGCCAGACACTAGAACAAGCTGCCCAGGGAGGTGGTTGACTAAACCAACCCTGATGCTGTTGAAGAAACATTCACATGTTGTACTGAGGTATATAGTTTAGTGGGTTTATGTTATCGTAGAATCATAGAATCCTTAAAATTGGAAGAGGCTTCTAAAGTTCATAAGTTCATAAGTTCATAAGTTCATAAGGTTGGAAAGGACCTATAAGATCATCTAGTCCAACCATCCTCCTATCACTATCTCTACCCAACTACTAAATTAAGTCCTTTAGCACCTCATCTAAACGCTTCTTGAACAGCGCTAGGGATGGTGCCTCAACCACCTCCCTAGGCAGGCCATTCCAGTGCCTGACCACTCTTTCAGAAAAGAAATGCTTCCTGCATTTCTTTGCAGGAAGTTCATTGCAAGCCTTTAAAATTGCATTTTAAAGGCTTGCAATGAACAGGGACACTACACCTAAATCAGATTGCCCAGAGCTTTATCCAGCCTTGCCTTGAGTATCTCCAGGAGTGGGACATCAAACCACAATAGATAACCCATTCCAGTTTCTCACCACCCTCACTGTGAAAGATTTTTTCCTTATATCAAACCTAAATCTACCCTCCCTGGGCTTGAAGCCATTTCCCCTTGTTCTGTTACCACAGACCCTGCTAAGGAGTCTGTCCCCTTCTTTCCTGTAGCTCACTTTTATGTATTAAAAGGCTGTTATCAGGTCACCTCTCAGCCTTATGCTCTCCAGGCTGAAAAGCTGCAGCTCTCTCAGACTGTCCTTGTAGGTGTTCCTTTCCAAGGATACCTTGCAGATATTCAAGGAACATTTAGACATTGTGTTGAGGAACATGATTTAGTGAGAACGATTGGTGATAGGTGGATAGTTGGACTGGATGATCTTGTAGGTCTTTTCCAACCTTGGTTATTCTATGATTCTATGATCATTTTTGTGGCCCTCCTCTGGACATGCACCAATAGGTTCATGTGTCTCCTGTACTGAGGACTCCATGTCTGGATGCAGTACTCCAGGTGAGGCCTCACCAGTGCAGAGTGGAGGGGCAGGATCACCTCCCTTGAACTGCTGACCACACTTCTTTTGATACAGCCCAGGATATAGTTGGTTTTCTGGTTCATGCCCAGCTTTCCATCCACCATTACTCCCAGGTCTTTTTTTATTTTATTGGTGGTAGGTGGACAGTTGAACTAGATGATCTTGGAGGTCTTTTCCAACCTTGCTGATTCTACGATTCCATAAAACTTCAGTTTTCAGGAGTGTGCTAGCTCCCTATAAAGAGGAAGGGTAGTCCTGATTTGGGTAAGATGCCCAGTTGCAGTATCACTCTGCAATTAAAATGTTTAAATTTAGCAGTGAGATTTGGTTGCTTAACACTAAGCTTTTGCTCTGAGTCTGGTGATGTGTAGGCAATCAATAAAATGTGTAAACTATGAAGATGCCAAATCTAAGTGTTAAGCAGTTATCTCTTCCTATGAGCTCTGCTCCAAAAGTAATGCCTCCTATCTTATTGTGTCATCCCACAAAGTCAGATAATGATGCTGGTGGTATAGCAGTAGAAGCTAAAACTTCTCACAAATATTCCATTAAATCATGTTGTCATGCAACTGATAACAACAGGGGGACAGTCTGACAGAATGGCATATGACATGGAAGTGTGTATGAAGTAAAGGTGTGGAAATGAATTCCTCCATGCAGAAAAATACTGCACCCATTGATATTCATCTGTGGCTGCTGAGGGTTTATTGAGACCAGAGAGTGAATGTGAGCACAATGGGGTGGTGGGTGATGCCTTTCAGTGGTGGCTATAGTGACAGTGGGTCACTGACCTCTGCTGGTTCAGATTTTACAAGGGCAGCATACAGCTTCTAGTTCATCCCTGGTGAAAATGTATAGATAATGATGGTGACTATGTAAAAAAAGTACTGTTTTGTATTGATAATTAGCTCTACTAAATAGTGCTATTGTGCTCTTTTTATCTGTTTTAGTTTCCATGGAAATAAATAGAAGGCATTATTTGCAGAGCAACATACATAGAATTGTAACATCTGAATGTTCAAGAAAAGGATTAAAATAAGTAATAATAATAATTCTGGGAAATTGGAGTAGTGCAGCTGATGGTGCTGTTAGGGAGAAAGAAAACATTACATGCAAAATAGAAACTTGAATTAGTTACAGATTGCTCATTTCAACTTGTTTCTAGTTGTTCTGCACTGATTAACTGCTTTCATACTGCAATAAAGGCATTACAATGATTTTCATGTCTCACACTTAGTTATGTCACCCATTGTATCAACTGAATGCTGTAAATTAAACTATTTAAAATTCTTCAGTTTTGCATGGCAGAAAAGGCTTAAAATCACCAATATAATCTTATACTAAGATAATTATAAAATGCAAAATTGCATCAGATATACCAGACTTAATTTAGAAACTACAGATTCATTTACACAAGTTGTAATTCTCAAAATATCCTTCATAGGGAACTCATAGCTTTTAAACTTGTCAAGTCTTATAACCCTAACATTATCATTCTCCTGCAGATTTCTACTTCTACTGTAGTAACATAGAGATGAAAGGATTTTATGAGTAACCAAGTCTAGTCCCCTGATGTTTATATAAGCGGTAAGTAAGCCCCTTGAAGTCAGTAGTTTTAGGTTTAGATTAGCATGATTAGTTCCAAAATATTTCAAAAATATTCAAAGAAGGGTTGTTGTGTTTTTTTTTAAATCCTAATGATTTACTGAAGATAATATAAAAATGTTTTTTTAATAGCAATTGGTTCAGTTTAGCTGCAAATCTAAGATTGTATAAATTCATATTCTATGATGAAAAGTTAAAAATAGCACTAAAGAAATTATTCTCATCCACAACAATTTATGACAGGTCAAAGCATACTGAGCTTAAATGGCTCAAGCTAAGAAAATGGCTATAGTTTTTATGGAAATTTAGATCCTAGTATCGCTAAGAAAAAAAATCTCAAGGGGGAAAAAAAAAGCATTTCAATAAAAACCTGATATTTGTAGGAGAGATAAATATCCGCTGTCCCAGAAAATCAGTTCTTATCCTGATCTGTTTTTCTAAATAGGTCAAAGGCAAAAGTTATTGTATTAACCTTCCAGATCCATATCACACAATCTGAAGTTTAAATAAAACAGGTATTCTTTTGACAGCTTCTAGCTGTACTGTGAAAAGGACATCATGGTGGAGTGAAAAAGCATGTTAGTTTACAAAATATACACTTAATGTTGCTCAGTTTGTTTAATCTGTACAACTTCTTTGAGAAATCTTCACTTATAAGAAATTACTTGTCTGGACAAGGATAGTGTATTCTCCCTTGTGATCAATGGTCAGAGGTGGAGTATCTGCAGAGTGAAATTCAATCACGTTATCCAAACAACTGTCATAGACTGGAATTATTTGTTCTGTGAGAGAATACACACATCAGAGTGAAAAATTCCACCACAACATCTAATCTAAATCTCCCTTCTTTTAGTTTAAACCATTCCCTCTTGTCCAACCACTATCAGACCATAAAGAAGTTGGTCTCCCTCCTGTTTATAAGATCTCTTTAAGTACTAGAAGGCCACAATTAGGTTTTCCCACAGCCTTATCTTCTCCAGACTGAGCAAGCCCAGTTCACTCAGCCTGTCTGCATAGGAGAGGTGTTCAGACCCTTTGGTCATCTCCTCTAGACCCATTTCAACAATTCCACATTATTCCTGTACTGTGGGCCACAGGCTTGGACTCAGAATTCCTGATGAAGCCTAATGAGGGCAGAGTAAAGGGGGACAATCACCTCTTTCTCTCTGCTAGCAACCCCTATTTTGATGCAGCCCAGGATACTGATACATTTACTAAGCTAGTCATAATCAAGATAAATTTTTATCTAAAGAAAAACTAAAGTATGGTAGTCTTGTTGCAACCTACATCAGCAATAAATGAATTAACGCACATACTAAAGGAAATCTTATTAATTCAGCCAATTATTCTCCCAGTGATTTCAGCATCATCAACTCTGCATAGGTTTGAATTAAAAATATTATTTTTATATATTTTGTCTGAAACCAGGAAAATATTAAATAATTCAGTTTAATATTCTATGTTATGCAAAAACAGAAAATAAATTTTTCACATAAAACAAAAGAAAATATTAATACTATAACTGAAATCTTAACAATCTAATTCAAATTAGTCCACGTTTAACTCTGACAAGGAAGAAAAGAATAGGAGACCTAAAAAAAGTCTGCTATATATTCACACCTAGTGTATATTTATCTTTTCTGGTATCAAGTTTGCTTTCCTACTACCCTACTGGATGCACAGTCTATAGTGCCCACTCTCTTCTAGAAAGAATGGAGATTTGTAGTTTATCCATTACCTGAAGTGTTTCACTACAAAGACTGATGTTGACGGAATCTCCCCCTTCTTCTCTTATATTTTTTATTAAAATATACCTGTGTTTTTTTTTCTTCTTCTAAAAATATTTTTTGTTGGTTTCTACATCCATGTAGCATCTGAATTTACCATATGTGGTACATGTTGCAGGTGCTAGACATTTTTTCCTTTCTTCTCTTTATTACTGCAATCATAATTGTGTCTAGATTCAGGTCTGTAATTCTTAATCTTTTCTCCAATGTCAAGTTTATAGTTGTGATGTATCCAGAATCTATTCCATGCCCATCTGAAATCACTGCTCTGCCCCTTTATACCACATACTGAGTGTCTTCAACTCTGAAGGTCACTATTCTTATTCAAATGCTGACTTTCTATACACTCCATGATTACATGGGAGCTTTAAGTACTCACATGAAGTAATTGCATGATGCTACATTCTATCCCATGTACTATCATACCCAAATACCAAATGTTTTTAGTTATAGAAAATTTCCATGAATTTTAATTTATTTATTTCTTCTGAGGCCAGAGGAAATATGCCTTTCTGTCATCGATCATTATAAACTTCACTTCTAACAATAAAACTACAACATATTGTGAAAGAAAATCAGGATTATTTCATAATCAAAATATTAATATAAATAATGCAAGTGTGCTTTGAATTGTGCAGCAGGATATAAAATGCTGCATTAATTTGTCATCTGTTAGCAAATTATTTCAAATGTTTTCCTCAATTAGTAGCATCTATCAGAAAAACTCAATTAAAATTCAGGCTTGTTAACATCCAGGGGAATCATATAAATTAAACATTTTTTTAATATTTTAAGTTCCATTCAAAACATCTTCTGTATAGCTGAATATGAAAGGAGAAAAAAAATAAATAAAACCTACTTATCAGAAGTTAAAGTTAATAATACCTCTATACCTAGGTAATATTAAGAAATCTGTTGTCTTCATCTAGTCAAAATACTGTAGTCATGGAAGCAAAGATTAAAAAATGAAGAGTGAAATTAAAATTACAGATCTTTATCTACTATGAAGAAAACAAATAAACCACTCATCCCAAATAATTAATTAATTAAAAGCAAATGCATACTTTAAATATGTTACTTTACCAGAGGTGTCAGTTTAAAAGAGCTCTTCCTTTGCACTTGGATTTTAATACCACACAACACATTTCTTGTGTTCTCAACTAACAGTACCTTTTTGATTTGACATTAAGTGAATTTCTAATATGGTATTCCTGAACCAAGAAAGTAAGTTGTAAGTTATAATTGAACTGATATTAGAGAACTTTAATAAACCTATTTAATATTGCATAAAATTACAATCTATGATTTTGTCTTTCTTAATCACATTTCCATTTAAGTGGGGTTTTGGGTTTTTCTATTGTTTTATTTTGTTGTTTAGTTGATTTTTGCGTATCTAACTGTGAAACTGTTTGATCTGATCATGATAATTTTATAGATTGACCTACTAACTTTTAATCACCCTTACATATGTTAGTACAGAACGTATTTTCTCCTATTCCTAATTTAAAAAAAGGATCCTGGAATAACATATTTTCTCTTGTTTAGAGAGGAAGTGTGTTATACAGACGATAAGCCAATCTGCAATTTGGGCATAATGAAAGACATTGAAATTCAGACAAGAGAGATGTGGATCTAGCTATGGCTTGGTGACTCAGCCTCTTCTTCTTTTTTAGTAACCAGATTTTCTATAAAACTTCTGCAGGGATTCAATGGTCTAAAAAAGGAATTGACAGAAGATTGTAAGCTTATTTTAAAGCCATTGAGGCTAACCAGCTTTAAACCCTTCAAATCTAGGTAATTATGTCTTTGGAAAGCCCTTTTAAAACAGAAAATCAGCTCTTGTTTCTTCCCATAAAATACAGACATCTCATCTACCAGCACAGGTATGAATTTCTTTCCCATTCTATCCTATAGCAATGTAGTACTAGAACACTTGCTTCAAATCATGCATGTTAGAATTAAATACTCTTTGTACGAGAAAGAAATAAATCTATATTCATTAATTTTTACACCTTGAAAGCTGATACAGTATGAATCTCAGAGTTACAAACATTAAGTTCATCAGTTCATGGAGAAAGTTCCGAGTTTTAAAGAACTCAGTTATCTCAGTCAAAATTTCAAAGATAGCACAGCAACTCCATACACAGCTGATTCGTAGCCTGGAATCTTATCCCATCAGCACAAGTTCTCTCTCTCTCTCCTGTTTCCTTCTCTACTCCTCTCCTTCCCCTGCAGGTATGTGAATACTGCACACCTTCAGACTGAGTAGAAATGATTACAGTGTACTTTTCAGGATGTTTGATATCAAAGCCCTATTTAGCTCAAGGCATTCAATTTTACAGTTCATAGCATGACAGATCACAAACTACCAGGCTGCAGGTTTGATTTTTAGAAAATTCCCTTTTATTTTTTATTTTGAGCCCAAGTAGACATATGCCCCAAGATTCATGCTCAGAAAGAAAGAAACAAGGGACATAATGATGGAAAATATTTATTAAATATTTTTCTAATTTGAATAGTTAAGATACACAAAGAACATGATACTGTTCATTTGTTTTTCCAGTTACATTTCCCTGAAAATCAATCAATCATTCAATAAATCAATCAATCATTTATCTTCTCACAGAAGTTGGAAGGGAAATCTGGAGGTCATCTGGGCCAAACCCTCTACTCAGGCCAGACCACCTAATACCATGACCAGAGAGCTTTTGAAGATCTCTAAAGAGAGATAATTTGTAGCCTCTGAGCAACCAGTATCAGTGCTTAGCTGCTCACAAATAAGTATTTCCAGATGTCCAGATGAAACCTCCTGTGTTCTAGTTTGTGCCCATTTCCTCTTGCTGTGGCAGGAGACACCACTGAAAGGTGAACTCTTTTAGGATTTTATTTTATTTTTTTAAGCCAGCAACAGTGTTCACTGTGCCTGTGCTGGGGCTGGCAACTTGTAGACAGGCTGCTGAGCTAGCAGGAGTGGAGCTGGCACTGCCCACCCCTTGAGCTTAATCTTGACTCTTGGCTGCTAGGCTAAAAGCAGCCCTAGGGAGCTACATAGCACACCAGGAGAAAAGAGTGGTGCTGCCCATTGTGAACAGGGAGGAGAGGTCAGATTGTGAGCACAGCCCACCCTGCCCATACAGTACTGAAGCAGTGGCTGTGAGAGGTGGGTTGAGCAGCAGGATGTACAAGTGCTGTCCTCATTTGCACAGGAGACCACCTCTCTTCTTGGTAGTCTGAGACCATAGGTTTAAACGTGGTCTCCACCAGACAATGGGCTTGCCCTAAAAAGACTGTGGTGACTCAAATGGAGGGCTTGTCTAGAAACGTGCCAGTTCAGACCTCTGCATGGACTGCCTGAGTCTGCTGCTGCTTGAGGAGGGTGCTCAGGATTTCACCTGTACAAGGTGCAAACAAGTGGATGAGCTGCTCAGCCTGGCTGTGGAGCTCAGGGAGGAGCTGAAGAGATGAGAACCATCATGGAGTGAGATTGACTGGTGAAGTAACTTGCTGGTAGAACAGAGGCAAGGTTGCTGGGATACCCTCAAAAAAGTGGTAGATGCCCTGCCTTGTCACAGTTGGACAGATCTGATACACAAGGAGGGTTGGAAAAAAGTCCCAGCTCACCATCAAGGGCACACCCCCTGCCTACCTACCCAGCTTGCCCACATCCCCCTCAGCAATAGGTTTGGGGTGCTGGAAAATGAAGAAGAGTTGAGTGAGGAGGCGAGAGAGGATCTGCCTAAGAGGGGGAGTAGGGCAAGGTGGTCATTCCCATGCCTTGAGATTGACTCTGTCAGGAAAGACAGAAGGGTAATAGGGTAATGGTGGTAGGCAATTCCCTTCTCAGGGGAGCAGAGGGCCCCATATGCAGATCTGACCCAGCCTGTAGGAAGGTGTGCTCCCTCCCTAGGGCCTGGGCCAGGGATGTCATCAAAAAACTCCTATGTGTGGTTTGATCCTCTGATTACTATCTGTTACTGATAGTTCAGACAGGCAGTGATGAAATGACTCAGGGAAGCCTGTGAATTATCAAAAGAAATTTCATGTTTTTAGGAAGGTTGGTTGAGGGAGTGGGACTGCAAGTCATATTTTCCTCTCTCCCTTCTGGGGTGGTGAGGGATACAGAGCAGTCTAGGAAAAATCAGGCTCTGAATAAATGGCTGAAAGGCTGGTGCCACCACAAGAACTTTGGGTTCTTAGACCATGGGGCAGTTTACTCAGCGCCTGGCCTGATGTCTGCAGACAGGTCTTGCCTGCCTCCAAGTGGTAAGCAAATTCTAGTTCAGGAGCTGGCAGGGCTTGTTGAGAGAGACATCAATCAGGTATGAAGGGGGAAGGGGATAAAATGTGGCTTGCTAGGGTGGAGCATTCTGTTATTTCTGAATGGCTTATGATGTGCTAATGAGAGAAAAATTTATGTTGTTTTTATACCTTCTTTAATCATTATACATAACAGTCTATATTTATATATTGTGAAGGAAATAAATGTGGAATGATTAGTAATGAAATTCTTCCTTTGAATGTTATCAGGTTGATTTTATTACAAAGCATTCACTCAAAGTAATTTATGTGATCAGATGGGAGTATAACTAAACTCAGGTATAGAGTGTCTCTAAATTTTCTAGGAGCTCAGGAACTCAAATCTGTCTGAATTAACTCTATCAGTCAAGGTTTGATTGCACTGAAAGTTCCTGAAGATGCTACATGTATAGGGATTGCTAGGTCACAGCCTGAACTGAACGAATACCACATGAGAAAACATGGCTAACTCAGGGTGCAGAAGTGCAAGCAATGCACATGGGTGACTGGAAGGTGGACCCAGAGTCCACCCCTCCTTGCTCTTATTAAAGGTTAACAACTGAGGGAGTTGGAAATCTATTTGGAGACTGCTCATTCTGGAGGCTTCACTGACCTTAGGATAATGTAAGCCACTTGTCCCTGTACCATCATCTGAACCATATCTTGACAAATACCTCTGTGAGTATATCTGTATTCTCACAGAATGCAGTAGCATCATCTTTCCTTACTCCACACCATAATTTCAAGTAAGACTGGAAACATGTTATATAGAATCATCATGTTTTTTAAGATTCACTACAACAGTCAGGACTGTCTTCACTATCAGTAGCTATTAAAAACAAAGAACAAAAATCTTTGGATAACAACACTAGAAACTATTGAGCTGAAGATCATATATCTGTATCATATTCAAAAAATACGTAAATACAGAAGTGTTTAGTTGCTGCTAGCATGTTTTTACAAGCTCTGAAGTATCTAAACAAATTATCGGATTTGTAGAACAGGAAAATATTTACATTCAGCCAGCAAGTAAATCTTGCTTCTGAATTAGAAATTTTGTCAAAGTAAAATGAACTGTTAAGAATCTCACACAGAAATGCATAAATTCTTCCACCATAGAGGTAGAGTAATTAAACATCAAATTAGCAGATGATCTTACTTTCACATGCCACAACTCTCAATGGATGTTTTAGCAATAACAAATCTGAGCACATACATTTTTAAGGCCTGTGTGTGTGTGTAATAAAAGACTAAATTTGAAAAAGAAAATTGATAAATCTTAGCCTACTTCAAAGAAGTAATATTCTATTTATTTTAAGTATGCTTTGATTTTCTGGAGCATTCTTACAGATACAGCCCAGTTGGCTTCTTTGACTGTGAGGGTACATTGCTGGCTCATGTCCATCTTCCCATTCACCTTTACTGCAGGAGTTTTTCAACAGGGCTGTGCTTGGTCCTTGCATTCCTTAGCTTGTGTTGGTAGTGAGAGTTTCCTCGATCCTGGTGCAAGTCCTTGAATTTGGATTTGTTGAACTTAATGAGGTTCACCTAGGCCCCCTGCTCAAGCCTGACTAGGTCCCTCTGTTTGGCATCCTGTCCCTCTGGTGTGTCTACTACATTCTACAGCTTGTTGTCATCAGCAAAGTTGCTGAGGATGTACATGATTCCACTTTCAGTGTCCCCTGGGGGACACCATTCATCACTGATCTCCATCTAGACATGGTGCCACGGACCACCACTCTGATCTTGATTCTGCAGACATTTCTTCATCTTCAACTGAGCAGTCCACCCATCAACCCCATATCTTCCCAATCTGGAGAGAAGGGTGTTGTGAGGTTGTGGGGTAAATAACTCCCAAGGATGGTATTCCACAACGAAATGGTATAGGGGATGGTATATTTTAAGTAGTTCTATATAAACAGTATACAAATAATACAAAAGAGAAGATGGCTCACCTTCAGGATGACAAGGCTCACAGGGGACTCCATGTGGGAGGGATCTCCAAGAAGAGATCCTTCCCTGGTGGTGGTCAGCCCTTAAATGGGGTTTGGGAGAGGTGGAACCAGGCTCCACCCCTTCCACTCACACAGGTATATCACCTTCACCTGTGCCCCCATGGCTGACTTGGTGCTCACCTCAGGTGACCAATCAGTGGTTCAGGTTGTGATTCAGCAGTTCCCATACAGAGGTACAATGTCAAAGGCCTTACTGATGTCAAGATAAATTACATCAGAGGCTCTTCTCTTATCCATTGGTGCAGTGACACCATCATAAAAGGCCACCAGGTTGGTTAAACAGAATTTGCCCTTGGTGAAACCATGTTTGTTCTCCCATATCACCTTCCTATCTTCCATGTGTCTTAACATATCTTCCAGGAGGATCTGCTCCATGATCTTTCCTGGCACCTCTGTGAGACTGACAGGTCAGTAGTTCCTGGAATTATCTCTTTTATACGTTTTAAAAATGAGTGTGATGTTAGCTTTCTTCCAGTCACCAGGGACTTCACCTGACTGTCAGGACTTTTCAAATATCCTTGAGACTGGCTTGGGGACTATCTTCACTAATTCCCTCAGGACTCTGGGATGCATATCATTAGGACTGTACATCTATTTATTTATTTATTTTTATTGTTTTTTAGAGGCGATTTTTTTACCTCAATAAACATTTATATATATAAATTAGCTATATCTTTAGAAGTAGCACAGACTGACAGTAGATAGAGAAAAATAAGAAGTGTATAGGAAAAACGATATTTTTTTAATCAAAATATCAATTCCTTAGCAGATATTTCTTTGCTCCTTTGTTATTCATGAAATTTAGTTCATCAACAGAGGAAGTGGTTGTTTGTACTTTCTTATTAAACCATAATTAGAGAAGTAGAAAGGAAGTATTTTCTTGTTCCTTTTCACATTAAGTATATTTCAAGCTAGCAAACATTTTCATTTTAATGGTTCTTCTTTAGCTGTAAACAAATGGAATATCTCATTTGTTCAGGTAAATTGCTGATGATACACATACAGCTGTATGTATTCACTGTGGAGATACTTACATCTCAACTTAGCTAAAATCAATAAGCCAGAAGCCAGAATGTTTTTTTGTATCACCTCTGGGACTCAGAGAAGAACAGCACAAAAGTTTACTCTACACCATTGCTGTCCTCTTTGAGCCACCATTTTGAATTCTTGCTACATCTCTGATTTATATTTACATTCTCAACCCATTACATCTCTTTAAGCAGGAAATCATTTTGTCTGGAATTATATTGGCAGATGACTCTCACAGTGCTCAGAGATTACATCTGTATGATCTGACTCATATTGTGTTGTCTATGTTATTTCTACAAGAAGTCTTACAGACTTGAACAGTTTTGTTTTTATTTTTCTTTAACAAAGGAAAGAGAGGAAGAGACAGTGGTCTATTATTTGATTTGGTCATAGCTAATTTTATTAGGTTGTACTATCATGATATACTGTGTATGAGCTTTCTTTTAATGTAACTAATAATAACTTAGAAAGTAATAGTTCATAAAACTGCTGTTTCAGTTTTAGTGGAGCTTAACTCTAACTCTTGCCCCAGGCAAAACATATTAGAAGCAAGAGACAGCAGTAAAGCACACACATGTGCAACCTCATTTACAAAGTGCCAGCCAAAGCATATTTGTCTTCATACACTTCAGACCAAATGCTTTTTGTTCAAGTGTTACTTCCAGTTCTACTACTACTGATTCATAGTACTACATTAAATACCTTAGAATCCTGTTATTAGATAACATATTTGATATGTCAACCATGTGGATTGTGAGGGTCAAGTATATGAGTTGGCTCTGAATGACTTTGTTGAATCAGTCTATCTGATATTTCATTACCCATTTAATTCCCAACCTTTTAAAGGAAATCCACCCATGTGGATATAGTGGCATATTCTGGTCTATATTGTTTACATTCTACACACAAATCCTGAAGAAAACACTAAATAAATCTTAGTGAGAGTCCTTAGATCATACTGTCACCTTACACTCTGTATATAAGAGTTTTATTAAAATAATAATAATAATAATAATCAAAAGCAGAGGAAGGAAAATAAAATAAACAATCAAACACAATAAACATTCAAATTTAAAGTTATTTATTTATTTATTTACAGAGTTAATGTTATATAATGTTAATAGAATCTATCTTCCTAAATTTCTAATACCTCTATGGAAAAGTAAGCAGGGAAAAATAAAAGACAAAAATAAAGTACTACAAGCAAATAAGAACAGCTCTGTAAAGTGTAGAGTGTTTCAAACAGATTTACAAGAGTGACACTAAATTAAGGTATTATCTACTTTTCATGTTTTAGAGAAAATGGTAATTAAATCTTATGCAATTTAGGAATTTATTGCAAAACAATAAATAGCAAACATTTTTCACAATGTCCTTGTGAGATTTATTTACTTATTTATATTGTGTGGAATGTTACCAGAAAGAATCTTACTTATTCAGACAAATATGATCACAGAATGACTAAATTCTCTATTATCACTGTAAATACAGCATAACTCTACCAAGTTTTTTAAGATCAGAATGAGCATAAAATCTTTTCTAGATTAAGACATAAAACAATTGTACCTCATGCAACTAAAAATAAATAATTATACTAACATTTATATCTGATGAATATCATCTGTACTTTTCAAAATGGTGGCCTCCCTCAAAAAGAAGCTAGGAGTTTTTCCCTCCTGATAAGTTGTTAGTGACCACTAGCAGAAATTACTCTCAGAACTCTATTCCTTGTAATTATACATACAGCCTGATTATGATTCTATCTCACTTTGCAGCAGGAAGCACAGAGACTTCTGTAGGAAAGACAATGATTTTTCTATATTTGGTTATTGCCATAGATCATAAATATATACAATGTCAGGATCCACTTTTGTAACTGTGAACCTGATGAGGTTCAGCAAGGCCAAGTACAAGGTTTTGCAGTTGGATCAGGGCAAACCTGGATATTTGTACAGACTGGAAAAAGAACTAATTAAGAAAATATCTGTGGGGAAGGACTTGGGCATCCTGATGAATGAAAAACTTAACGTGAGCCAGCAGTGTGCATTTGCAGCCTGGAAGGTCAACAGTATCCTGGGCTGTATCAAAAGAAGGGTGACCAGCAGGGAGAGGAATCAGAGTGATAGAATCACAGAAGAATCATAGAATCATAGTCACCAAGGTTGGAAAAGACCTACAAGATCATCCTGTCCAACCATCCACCTATCACCAATAGTTCTCTCTAAACCGTGTCCCTCAACACGTCTAAATTCCTTGAACACCTACAGGGTTGGTGACTCCACCACTTCCCAGGGCAGCCCATTGCAGTGCCTGACCACTCTTTTGGAGAAGTATTATCTCCCAGCATCATCTGAATCTTCCCTGGTGCAACTTGAAGCCATTCCCTCTAACCCTATCACTAGTTACACGGGATAAGAGGCCAACCCCCAGCTCACGACAACCTCATTCATGTAGTTACAGAGAGCAACAAAGTCCCCCCTGAGCCTCCTCTTCTCCAGACTGAAGGTAATTGTCCCTCTTCACTCTGCCCTCATGATGCCCCACTTGGAGTACCATGTCCAGTTCTGGGACCCTCAGCTCAGGAAAGATATGGAGCTGTAGGAATAGATCCAGAAGACCATGAAGAAAATCAGAGGGCTGGAGCACCCTCCTATGAAGACAGGCTAAGGGAGTTGAACTTGTTTAACCTGGGGAAGAGAGAGCTGTAGGAAGACCTTCTTGTGACTTCCGATATTTAAAGGGATCTTATGAATAAGAGGGAGACAGAAGTTTTTATGGTCTGATAGCAATAGGACAAGGGGGAATGGTTCCAGTGGTGAGGCACTGGAACAGGTTTCCCAGAGAAGTTGTGGATATCCCATCCCTAGAGGTGTTCAAAGCAAGTTTGTATGGGGTCCTGGGCAGCCCGATCTAGCATCTGATTTAATTGTTTGCTACCCTTCCCACAGCATGGGGGGGTGAAACTATATAATTTTTATGGTCTCTTCCCCCCCAAGCTATCCTATGATTGTGATTAATGTCCTCTAGTAAACACTCTGTTCTCCCATTGTCTAGCCTTGGTCTGGTGAAAGACAGACCAAGATAATAGGCAGATAACGGATAGGATGAAATTAACCATACACTTGACTGCTTCTTCTCAGAAGAGAAGAACTACATACTCCATGAAAGTGAAGAAGTATCCACAGCAGAAGAGTAAAAAGTTAAGGACAACTTAAGCTAATAGAATGAATGTACTTCCACGAGACCAGGTGGGATATATCCCAGGCAATCTAAAGGTTATCACTGGTACAGTGTTCTTTATTATCTTCAAATGATCTCGGTGACTGGGGAAAGTTCCCCATGACTGGAAGAAGGCAAACACCAAACTTACCTTCAGGAAGAGTTAATTGGGACATTTAAAGAATTATATGCTGGTCAGCTGTAACTCAATCTCAGAAATATCCTGGAACAAATAATCCTAAAAACCATTTACCAGTACATGTAGGACACAAAGAATATTAGAGACACACAGGCATAGATTTTCTACAATATTTTTTAATACTAAAATTCAATAATAACGTGAAAGAGGAATATCAAATATGATCCTGTGAAGTACTATTTTTTATATTTTGTTTCTTTTTAATCAACAAGATACAGCTATAATTAAACTAATAATAAATTACAGCAATATTTAATGTTACAGAATGGATTAGTCAAATGCAGCTTTCAGACAATAAATCTAGTGTTGTCTGGTAGTGTAGTGGAATGAGATTTGTTGAAAGACAGTCCACGTTTTAATGAAGACTAAATAATGGCCACTAGTATGATATTTCTCAGTTTTTAACTGACTAGTAATCATTTCAGGGCAGCTTGTTCATGGATCCTTTAGGAATTAATCATCTTCACCTTATCTCTTCATTTATTTCTCAGGAAGATGGTTTTCATCCATCCAGAGACATATACAATAAGTGATGATATAGTTTTGAAACAATTCAATTTTCTTTTCAGATAAATGATAGACTTTGCATGATTGAAGTTACCTAAGCCGCACTGTGTTGTTCTGTTATTTTCTGATAGGAAGCTTTTTTGCTGAATTATTTGCCATAACTGAAAGATCTGTCATGACTTTTGGGTATCATAATTCTTTGCTTCATGCACTATCCTATGGTTTCATTCTTTTTAAGGAAAGTTGTTGATTCAAATTTCAAATGTGACATTTTATTAATTAACTAAAACAAGAGAACTTGAACTACAGGGTAAATTAATAAATTAAATTGCAAGACTATAAATCCTTGACTGAGCGTGGACTTACTCAGAAATACTTTTTCTTCTTTATGAATATTTGTAGGCAGACACTAAACCGTTCCAGTTAGACTGATGTCAGGGATGAATTAGTTGTTTGAAGATAATACTGGTGTGAGTGCTCTGGAACAATATGTTACCCATGTGCTACGCATCTGATTTTTTTGATAGTTATCATTAATTTTGACTGGTATATAGTATTTGTGGATTATTTTATGTTTGTTTAGTATGGTGTAGTGCAGGAGAGTTTGCCTTGAGGTATCTGTTGTATTCATATTTTGCAAGATTCAGCAGATAGTCAACATCTTCATGTTGACTATGTGATGCTGTCACCTTTTACTGTGTTTCAGTAAATCCTTTTTTTTTTTAACCAACAGCAATATATTGCTGCTAATGGGAGTAGTGAATAAAATTTAAGCATCAAGGTTTGCTAGCTATCTGAGTGGATTTTCAGTTCCTTAACTCAATTTTGAGATTTTTTTGGGGGGGAGACTATGACAAAAAATTAAAAATTTGTACATCTGCTATAGCTGTAGTAGTTGTGTAGTAGTTCACAATGACTTACTCAAATAAATTAATTCCACATGAAACAGACGCCAGTCATGGGATTTATATATCACACAGTGCAATAACATATAACTCTAAGTTAAGTCTTAGTACAGGTACCTAGAAAAAATAAATAAAATAAAACACCTTGTCATGGTTTTATGATTTTCTGGACCTGGAAACTGTACTCCATAATCCCAGTATTTTTTCAAGGTAATAAGCCCTCACATTCCACCTTGGAGCTTGTTTAATTATCGTTGTATAGGTCTGCATTGAACATTGTGGAATCATTGAACATCGTGGAATCAACTGCTAATCTAACAAAATAAAAATTAAAAAAAAATCCATAAAAGCTTTTCAAGCATCCTGAGAAGCACAGAAAAACAGAGGATCACGGTATGATACAATGTTCTTTTTTTTCAGAGCAGGTGATAAATATATTGGAGAAGGATAGAGAAGAAGTACTGGATGAAAAAGGATACTGAAAGCTATCCTTCCTCATCTGTCTCAATCATGTTTAAAAAAATAGTAAGTCATAAGGGAGGAGATACACATAAAATATGTATTTTATTAGTCTCTGTCCTATTCAAAAGTGCATTGAATTCTGCATATTTTAAATAAACACTGTCAGTGCCCAGTTCTCTCTGAACTTGGGATAAACCAAACTGGAAATCAGTTTATGAAGGTATTATTATTATTATTATTATTATTATTATTATTATATTTTCTAATCCGAAAATCAAAATGTATATACATTTTCTGTGGATTTTTTTAAATCAAAATCTTCTACTAACAAATGAAAGATTTAGATGAAATATAGAAGGATTTATTTTCTGTAATTGAGGATAGGTTGCAGTTAAGATAAGTGCACTTTTTATATTTCTCAAGATATTTTTCTTGTATTTTCTTCTAAAATGTATTAATTTGTAATTTCTATCCAAACTGAATTTTCTTTTAATTTTTTCCTAGAATTCTTTCCTGCTAATTGTTCTTGCTGTAGTGCTTATTGACACATTCTCTACTCTTTCCATGTCTACATACTTTCAGAAAATTGGTAATGTGGGCTTTACTACCTCCCCTTTTTTTTTCATAGCTTTCTATTCCTGATTTAAAGTAAGTCCTGTGCAATACCACAAAAACTTCAAGTTCTTTCATCCATAACACAAAATTTTTATTATCTCACAGCATAAAACATAGAGCAGTAATGTTTTAGATATTTTCTAAATTTCAGTACTCCTTTTCTGATTAAAAAATAAGAAAAAAAATTTGAAGTTATGTTTTGGAGAGAAAATTATTCAAAGAAAATGGATAGAACAAGAGAATATAGCATCCAAAGCATATTTCCAGTGCTGTTATTTGTTAAACACAGGGTATTTTAACCACACAGAAATTTCAGGCTTCAGTAACCCACATTCAGAATATTGTTGAATTAAGGATGAAGTACACTGCCAACAGTTTCTACCAAAAATTTTAACAGTGTCAGAGGAACATTTGTCTCACAGAGCATTTATCATGCATGACATTGCACTCCTGGAGCTGAACTCTAATCTCTTGTTCAAAATATTTAATGTCCTCTTAGATAACAAAAGTAAATGATCCAGACTGAGAAACTGCCTGTAATGGTACTATTGCAATGCTTAATCATCTCAATATATGGCTTTTCATGTGAAATTCTCTCAAATTTTTGAAGAAAATACAGTGAAAACATGTTCATCTACACAGGTAACAGGTGTACAAAGCAATAGAATTACAAAATTTAAAATACTGATATATTCGGATATATTGAATAATAGCTATAGGTTTCCATTGTTGTTGTTGTTTTTAACAGTGAAAATGAAAACAGCATTCTTGTTTAAATAAAAATAAATTTATAAAGAAATATAAGCCCCAAATTATCAGAAAGAAATTTATACTAAAATCTTATCTGCTTAGAAATATGTAGTATATTATTATATATAATAATAAGTGTAGTTTACTGAAATTAGCAAAGCAGTGCTATTCCATTTCAAAGCATACTGCTTTGCTAAATTGTTATGCCATGTCCTCTTCTTTCTCTACCTTGGTTCCAGCATGTGAATTCAAAGTATATGATGTGTTTCTCTTCTAAAATATATGAGGATAAAATAAATGAAAGATAATACACTAGTGAACAGTGTTTTTTCACGAAATTGCATTATCACAGTGGCTAGAAAGGACCTCTGGATATCATTCAGTCCAGCCCACCTGGATAGTCACCACCAGGATTACAGTGTAGCACATAGTTCACATGCTGATCTCCAGTAGTGATGGGTCGTTGGATCGTTGTAGGTTTCGGTTGACAACAACAATGACAATGACAGTACAAACTTATTTATAAGTCCAAAGCGGTCGAGTCAGCTCCTTTTGGAGTGACAGCTCCTGGCTTTTGTATCTCAGCAGACATTTCTTTGTTCCCATCTTCCAGGCCTTGCAAACTTAAGTCAGCAGATAAGAGGGAGCAGAGAGATGCTAAATTGTATCTTGTCTTTACAGGATTCAATGGTATAATCCCCCAGCCTCCCATACCAAACTGGAATTATCTGTTCACATCATGTGAGGTGCTGGGGGTTAAAGAGTTAATGCTCCAGTTCTGTGGACTGCCAACTTTCCAGATAACTGGCTCTTAGAAGGGAACTACATACCCCAGAGGACTTTGTGTTCCCATTTTCCACCCAGAGGGAAAGATAAAACTGTTTGCAAGTCCCGAGTCTTCCTCTTTTGCTGATCATATCAGCAGTGGAGGCTCCATAGCCATCTCACCTTCAGCTTTAGTGTAAGACTTTTGGTTTTCAGACACTCTCTCTCTTTTTTTGATTTATTAGCTTCAATTCCAAATATATTGTATAATACTGTTTTATTTTGCATTCCAATATCTTTTTTTGTAAATTAATTTTCCTCCTCAGATCTTTGTCCCTGTTTTGTTTTTAGTCCCATCTCCTTACCCTCTCCCTTTTCCTCCTTCCCCTTTCCAAGGGCATGGGTCCGTGGGTGCCCCAACCTATTAGTCATGGAACTGACGTGGACATAACCACGTGACACCTACCACTCACCTCCAAGACGAGTCAGTCTTGTCACAAGGAATGCCTCAGAAAGCAAACTTTGAGCCGTAAGAAAGGAAAACATTTATCGTCTTTTACAGCTATCTGTTGTATAAGTAAGAGGGAGAAGGATTTTACATTTCCAAAAAGGAGCAAGTGATCTGTGCTTACTGAGAGAAGTCTAAGATATTTAACTGTAAGATCATTATAATTTATCTTATTAGAGTAATGTTTGTTTTCATTATAAACAAAAATCACAAGTCTTTGTTCCTTATGGTTCCAACTTCTTCTTAACCTCTAAAGGATAAGTGCAATTTTGATCATATTTATATTATATAAAGATTGCTCTGTATCTTATGTGCCCTTAAAATTTATAAAATAAAACAACCTATTGAGTATATTTCATTTACTCATTATTCTTACTGGATATTTTTACCTACTATAAAATATTATATGTACAAAAGATTCCAAACTTTTTCTTTTTCCCCCAGAGGGCAAACCAATTTTAATTGAATAACTAAATCTATATTGACTCATACAATCATAAAATTACTCAGGTTGGAAAAGACCTTCAAGATTATCAAGTACAAGTCCAACCTCAACTTAAACATATTACCTTAGCTTTAACAGCTCACAGCTAAATCATGTCCCTGAGCACCACATCCAGATGGTTTTTGAACACATTCAAGAATGGTGACTCAACTACCTCCCTGGGGAGCATATTCCATTATGTATTATACTATATTAGTATACATAAGTGCTCAAACATTTTAAATAGTATTTACTCATATCTATTTGTATTAATTTTCAATTTGTCTCCACAGAGATATTTTAATAATGACAAGTATTAATAGTATTTATGTTCATTTTCCAATGAAAAATGAAGCTAAGTAATATGAAAGTTCCAAAGAATTTATAATAAAAAATACATATTTAATGTCTTTTGTCTTAATAAATTTCAGTGTGCATTTGAAAAAATGTTTATTTTAAATTTCAAAGAACTTGTATTTGTGTGTTAAAATTTTAATTTTCTTTAATTTGTTTTGGGACAATTTGACCTTTTGGGACACGATTTTTCATTTCTTTTATGCCTATTTGTAGTATTACTGAAAATGGGTAAAATAAATATTTATTATTATTATTCATTGAAATAAAATTGCAGTTAATCACATTTAACAACTGAAAAGAAGAACTTATGTAATTTATCAAGATTGGAATGATGATCTATTTATTATTTTGACATGAGCTTAGGTATTATTTTGACATGATATTTAAGGTATCACCTTAAATATAAATCCCTAGGAAATTCAAATTTCTCCTAATTCTGTGTTTTAATACACACTAATAGTATAATCAAAAAGCAAATCCAAAGGAAGTGACTCACAAACCAACATGACTACTCTCTTCTGTATTCATATATTAAAAGGAAAGTTTTTATCACACTAGCTAGACCATGAATAGTAGATATATCTGAAATATAAGTTAAAATTTTAATTCACATATGATTTCTGTGCCTCAAGGAAGGACAGCTTCAGACACCATCAGAAGTAATCAAGAGCCACTTTTCAGTATGAATATTGTAGTACTGATTCTCATACCTCAGGTAATACAAAGTTGAAAATAAAGTCTTATGTGATCCCTGGTCTTCAAGGTAAGAGACTGTCTATGCCTTAGTGATTTGGTGACCCAAATTGGTTAATTACAAGGCAAAGTGATATGTACGGTGGTTAAGCTGTATAGTAAGTTCTAAGCTTCACCTTTTAAATGTAAAAATTTAGAAGGCAATTTGAATTAACATTTTGTTTAAAAACATAAAGTACATGGAAAACTGGATGAAAGACATTGATCACCAGATTAAATATGTTTATTATGTATTACTTTGCTAAATTAACAAACTTTATAGGCAAAAAAAAAAAAAGAGAGATCTACCCGAGTTTCAAGAAAACATTTCATGTAGTGCCTAATTGGAGTTCATTAACTGAATCAGGAAATGCAAGCAATAGCAAAAGATCTTACATGCTGTCAAAAGGGCCATATCAGGCAGATAAAATTTACATACAAACAGTACTGGAAATTCAACTAATGTATTTAATGTTTTATATTATCATACAACTCTATTGAGTTTCCCACAAATATTTTTATGCTTCTAACTGCTACACTGTATACAGTGCTGTTTCTTATATCCATAGAGTAACCTTCATTAACTGGAATATTTTTCCAGAATGTGAAGGAGAGCTATTTACCTGGGTCAACAGCACACTTCTATTGGCAAGGTGCTCCATCCAGGCTAATTAACCCTGTTATTGTACAATTAACTTCACAAGATAAATGCAGCTACTGATTCCAGAATTAGTTCACTTGCTGCTAGCCTTGAAATCTGTGCACTCTGATTCCCAGTTTAGAGTGAAAATCCAGAGGTACAAAATGATCCTTTAAGAGATGAGGTGAGTAAGCCAATTAAAAGAATTCCAGTATCTGGGTCTTTGAATGACAACAATTTAATCTCAAAAAATAAATAATCATTTCTCAAGGAATTCGAGATACAATTATTTAACACATAATTTCCTATAATTACTGTAATTTACACTGGAATTTAAAATATTTTAAAAATCTATAACTTCTAGTATTTTTCAAAGCATTCAAGTTATTCAGTTGGAAAAAAATGCATTATAATTGGTTAGCTTAAATCTAAGTTTAATTTTGAATAGTCAAAAAAATGCTGTTGTAGAATCATTAAGCATTCAAGATAAAAGAAATATTTCAATTCTTTATACAACGCTAGGAAAAAAAAATTCTACTTGTTAAGTAAAGAATGAATGAATCAAGTTGTTTTTTGTCACCTACACAGACATGAAATAGATGTTTCCCTCAAAATATTATGCAATACTCTACTTATTTTTAATTTACTAAACTGAGCAAGAAGTGTTCTCTCCTCTTTTTTGTTCCAATTCTGAACTGTAGTGAGCTCAACATATTTCTTTTTCTCTTCCTTAGGCAGTTAGTTGTGATCTGAAAGGCAAACAGAACTAAGTACAAAATTATAATGATCACAAAGAAAAGCAACATTCTAGATCTGACAACTAGAAATTCCTTACTTTGTGAATCTTATAAAATATAGTCCAAAAAGAAATACTGGTAAGGGTAGAAACTCTAAGCATCAAAATCAGAAAGACTTGAGGACTCTTAGTAGGTTAAAATGTTACAGAACAGAGTGTAATGACAAACAGGATAACAACTTGCATTTCATCTTTAAAGTGAGAAATAAAAATCTCAGACCAATTTCTATCTTTCACTACTTACTTCAGGACACAACAAGAAAATCAGAAGTGAAGAGGTGACCCGCAACAGTGTAGACTGAATACTTTTCAAATCTAATTCACAACTGACTCTGTCTATTGAACAAATGTCTATGTCACCTAGGAGCAAATTACTGAGGAATTAACTAATTTACACCACGGTTCTTGCTCACTCCACGTTCAATCCTTCCCTTGGGAAATAAACTACATTTGTCATATCTATGTTACACTAAAAGTAATGGACTTGGCTATCACAGATAATTATTATTATATTGCATACTAAAAATACACTGAAAAATTGAGGAATTATTTACAACTTCAAGTAATCTTTCTCCATTATTTTTCTAACTGGATCAGTTTGCCTATACACAAAAAATATTAACTCTAACCTACAAAATGTGTAGAACTCCTCCTCAGAACATTATGCTGGATCATCACAGTCACAATTTGAGATACTTTTTACACATACAATATAAAGAATTTAGATTTATATCCAGGAATCATTTTGGCAAAATAAATACTATATAGCAATATTAGATATTTAGGATAGGTTGTGTTAATGCCTAAATTGCAATGTAGATAGACCAGTTAGACCAAGTAGACTACAGACATGAAAAAGTAATAACAATTCAATGCTCCACAATGCTATCAAACTTGGAAAAGTTTAGGAATGTAATTCTTCCTTTATGGTATACTGATAAAAAAGCAGCATGTTATCTAATGTTACCTATTTCTTTTATTGTGCAGACCAAGATTGGGAATTAGCAGAGCTATCAAGGGAGTTGGTGGAGTCATCAACCCTGGAGGTGTTAAAGGAATGTGTAGTTTTGTGAAGATACATTGTTTATTGAGAATTATTGGTGATAGTTGGATGGTTGGACTGGATGACCTTATAGGTCTCTTCCAACCTTGACGATTCTATGATTTACATACATACAAAAAAGAAAATACAGATAGATTTAACAAATTGATTATCTGATATTAACAACCAAAGTCTCCTGAAAAACTGCTTCAGGTATAATATCGTTCACTGGAAACTAAAGTACAAATTGTTCACAGGAATATGAAGTTGAGCGCAGCCATGAAATGGCATGGAAACTGGAGGGAAGAGAAGATTACATGGCCAACTTCCGTGATCCATAGTATTTCCATAAGCAACCTTAGATGTCGGCAACATCAGGTGATCCTAATGTACTAACTCTAAGAAGAGCAATGTCAGGACGGGAACTTGGTGGTGGCAAAGCACTGAGAAACTGATTAACTGCTGTTCCAAGCCAAAAGTACTTTGCTTCTTAACAAAGTGCTGTCTTTTACTCTTTAAACACTCATAATACCAAAACGTATCTCCCTCCCAAAAGCTACCTCCCTCCAAGGTGCAACCAAAAAGTGAGATAAGAGAATTTTACACCAAACAGAGCAAAGATACATAATGACTAGAGTCACTTGAGCTCCACCTGTGGAATAAGAAATAGTATAAAAATGGCTTAAGAGATAGGGATGATTAGGGAAGATACCATCACAAACAAGCCAGTCACAGTCTATATCTGAATCTTGAGATTAGTGAATGAGCTGAACTTTTCTTTCCTCATCACAAGGATTCCTACAGGGAGGAGAAAGAGAGTCTAGCATGCTTGACTGTCCTGAGTGCTGCCCCGGGAAATTTTTATCTCTATAGAATTTAATTTATAACTTAGCATGCTTGTGGCTAGATGGTATTATTAGCTTTTTGCACATGCATTGCATTGTTTTTAGTTAACCTTGCAAACCTACATACTTAGCGGACAGTAAATTTCTCACCAGCAATCTAAAAGAACCTATAATCTATTGATAATAAACTACTTATTCTACAATGAATTCAGCTTGAGTGTGGCCAAAAATTCCCTCATGGGTTAAGCCATGCAAATTCTGATTGAATGCTGCTAGACTAATAAAGAAGGGGTTGTGTTAGCTTATTGAATGTCACTAGACAAAATAGGTAACACAGTATTAATGAATTCATGATTATGATTTGTTGATATATTGAATGTGATTGGACTTATAGCATCAAATTGGACATCACACACCTTTGTCCCTGTTGTCCTTTAATATTACAGAATTTGAGAATGCTTACAAAAAGTAGGAAAGCTTCAGCAACTGTCTACTATATGATTCTCTATAAAATGTTTTGGTTTTTTTTTAAAAAAAAAGATCATTTACAAATTGTAATGAATTAGAGATGTCTGCTAAATTTTGCTTATTAAGATACATATTAGAATTAGGTAAGTTTATAAAAAGGGTTCTTATGCATGCATAACATTTTGTCCTCAGTACTACTTTTACTATATTATGGTGAGTGATTTCCAGTTTTATTATGAACATTAAAGTTCAAAGTACAGCATAAAAAAAACCATTCTGAAGTCAAACCAACATAAATGCACATAAATACTTGATAGCTGAGTACTTCTCTGATGAATTAAATATTTCTTGCTCCAATTATCAGTAGTGAGACAGTTCATGATATACATATACCTAATGTGAGATTAAGACTCAGAAAGGTGTCACATATTTGCCTGATCAGTTTAATATAAAAGTTTGGGTTAGCTAGGTCTGGGAATGGGAGTTGGAACAAAGAAAGTGTCAGGAAACGGGCAGAAAATAAAAGCAAGGATTTGTTACAGGAATGCAGAGATAGTTACCACTGCAGTGTCACAATGTTTCCTTAGCCCAGTTGGCAGCAGGGATGGGGGGTTCAGACACTCTTTCTTGGCTGATCACAGGCAGAAGGAGAATACAAGGGAAAAATACACAAGTTTTTGCAGAATCCATATATATATTCTGTCAGGTGTCTCCTTGGGTTGCCCACAGTAATGGCATGTCTGACTCAGGTGCAACAGTCCAGTGCATGCTTATCCTCATCAGGGAATCTGGGACTTCCACACAAGACCAAGCATTTTGGGAGTAGCCCAGAAGGTGATAAGCGTCAAGACATTCTCCTTATCTTCCTTGTTCCTGACACTGCTGTGTAGGCAGAGATGCCCCCAGTTATCCTTGCAATCCACAGCAATCTCTGAGAGAAAATAAGTTTTTGTACAGTGTACATTCTCACAGATGAAAAACCTCATAAAATAATTAACTAAGCATTCTACATTTCTCAAGACTTATTCCAAATGATGTTTTTAAACAGACTAGTGAAGACTGTATTGCTCATTGTGTGGCAAACAGTACCAGATCTCTGTGAGGACCTCTCCAGGGAAGGCAGCAGGTGTCCTCCTGCCCCATAACACAAAGGATTGCTTCTCACCCAACAGCGGGTCCATCAAGACACTGCTGACAGTTCAAAGAGTACAAACCATCAGCAGTACCTGATAGAAGGTGACAGTCCCAAGAGCATAGTGTGTGTCAGGAGAGAACAGGCAGCAACCAGCTCCAACCAGACAATTCCAAGTGAAGTCCTCTTAGAGAGATTTAATCTGACCATCTGCCAAGGGATCGAAAGCAGGTAAGTTTAACAATCAAAAAAGTATGCAAATTTTTAAATACGTACATAAAGATAGTATTTATTTACAGAATTGGGAAATTCACTCACTTTATAGATATTTGCATAATAGTACTTATACATCAATACCAGAGGTGTATCTGTCATGGTTGCCATTTTTGTTCATATGAATTAAGTGATGAATTACGCAAATTTTATAAGTAGTCCTGGTCTTAGAAGTTTTTATGTTTTCTCTTTCCAGTGTCTGTTACATAGGTAATCTCATTTTGCAAATATTTTCTGTATTACTCTTTTGTTTAATACATTAAAATAATTATATATATTCTAACAACAAATATATGAAAACTTTTAACTCTCTTTTTATAAATGGTGGACACAGACAATTTGCTGTTATTTAATGAAATTGATAGAGCAAGAGACAAAAATTATTACTACGGGAGATATTTTTCCCAAAAATTTCCAGTTCAGTACTCCTAACGCCAATTTTCCTCCTTCTATCTAAGGTTTATGATAATATGCTATTACTTCACAGAGAGGTGGGTCTTCAAGACTAGTGACAGATCACATGGCCTCTACCAACAGGAAAGATTAGGGTGGTGGCTGCAGCTAAAATTTAACTGCTATCTTCGAGAGAAGAAAAATATCCACCGAACTGTTTTCCAAAACCCTATCATGCTGCCTCAGAATCAGTACAATTTATGTGTAGTTACTACATTTTTTTTACTCTCCTCAAAATAATTCACTGTTACAAAACAAAGAGCACCAGAAGCAGCCTACCTTTCTTTTTCCCCAGACGATTTCACATTTGTGCATTTGTCAGATCTACTAAAAAATGAATTATTCTTCATTACTGACAAATTTGTATTGCTTTAGAAGTAGCCAAGAAACAACAAATTATTTATAAAACTCATAATAGCTTTTCGTATTTAAAATGCATGTCAAAGGCATATTTAGTTACTAAATAAGCTTGACACCTAAATAGCACAAAGCACATATGGCAAATACTACACATCAGATAGCGTGCTTGTGATGTTGATGAAATTGCTTTGGAAAGCATGCTGGGATCCCTTGCAGTCTTTGAAATGTCTCTGACATCATGCTGTGGGTGTTATACATGATTTGGTGTCATAAGTCTAGTTTTAATATGTCACTTAGGAAGTAAGTAGAGTGGGGGAATACAGAAAAGAATATATTCTGACATTTAATGGCAGATTAATTGGGTTTATTATTTCTAGTAAAAAGTAGCATATAGACAAAGAAATGCTTAGTAAGAATACAACTTCCTGGACTTTCTAGGTTCTTTGAGGATTGTTCATGCTTTTCTGTCAATATTTGACAAATCATATTTAGAGAATAGGAGATACAATGAGTATCACAAAAACATTAGAGGCATGAAGGAACAGCAGTAATTACACAGAAAGCACATTACTGGATTCATCACCAGATCATATTTTTCATCAGCAAATACATAATCAAAAAAAGGCATGATCTCAACCAATCTTATTCACATGTTTACAATTTCATGTTCAACACCATGGGTAGCTGGCAGATCTTTAAGGAAGCTTTAAGGGCACAAGAGCTCTCCACCTCCAGGTGTAGCAAGTCAGGAGTAGAAGGCAAGAGATTGGCACGGCTGAACTAGGATCTAATGGTCAAACTGAAGAGCAAGAAGAAAATGCATAGGCAGTGAAAGCAGAGACAGGTATTGTGAAAGGTCTATAAGGAAGTTGTTAGGCTGAGTACAGATGAGGAATACCAAGACCCAGCTTGAACTAAACTTGCCAAGGGATGCCAAGAGGAACAAGAAAAGCTTCTGAAGATACCTCAACCAGAAAAGGCAAGACCATGAAGGAGTACCTCGCCTAGTGAGTGGCACAGGTAAGCTGATAATAACAGACTAGAAGAAAGGTAAGGTACTAAAAAACGATTTTGCATCAGACTTCTCAGCAAAACTGCTTGGCAAAAAGCCCTCAAATGTTTGGTTTGGTAGGGGTGTTGGGAATACAAGAATGTAAATTTAGAGCAAAAGCTGTGGAACAGGATTAACAGCATGAGAAAGAAAGGCTGAAAACCAAGGACACTTCCAGATGAAAAGGAAAAAAAGTTCAAATAAGCTGTAGGATGGCAGACTCTAATTGGAGCAAGAGTGCAGAACTACTATGATATCACAATCAAAAGTTACCTCCTCTGGGATGTGTTTTGCAGAACTGTTAATTGCTGGGAGTGTTTTTAGAGTTGTTTTTCTCGAGGCTCTCTACCAATGATTGTGTGCTATTTTCTATACACCCCTGTCTTAAACACTATAAGAATGAGGCTGTCCAGGTAATAAACGAAGCTTGATCACTCATATTGAGTCCTGTCGTGCTTCCCCGCCTGAGAGCAATCGACCTGGACCCAGGCTCCGTGGCAACAAGGGTATAGGTAAGTGATAGATATGCAAAGATCAGGTTCATGACCACCTGAGGAAAATGAATATCCACAGATCTATGGATCCCTATGATATGCATCCCAGAGTCCTGACGGAATTAGCGGAGGTAGTCACCAAGCCAGTCTCAAGGATATTTGAAAAGTCCTGACAATCAGGTGAAGTCCCTGGTGACAGGAAGAAAGCTAACATCACACCCATTTTTAAAAAGGATAAAAAAGATAATTCCAAGGACTACTCACCTGTCAGTCTCACAGAGGTGCCAGGAAAGATCATGGAGCAGATCCTCCTAGAAGATATGTTAAGACACATGGAAAATAGGAAGGTGATATGGGAGAACAAACATGGTTTCACCAAGGGCAAATTCTGTTTAACCACCCTGGTGGCCTTTTATGATGGTGTCACTACATCAATGGATAAGGGAAGAGATGCTGATGTCATCTATCTGGAATTCAGTTAGGCCTTTGACATTATACCTCACAACACCCTTCTCTCCAAACTTAAGAGATACGGATTTGATGGGTGGACAGTTCAGTGGATGAAAAACTGGCTGCAGGATCAAGTCCATAGAGTGGTGGTCAATGGTTCCGTGTCTGGATGGAATTCAGTTATGAGTGGTGTCCCCCAGGGGTCAGTGCTGGGACTGGTTAGTTTGATACCTTCATCAATTACATAGACAGTGGGGTTGAGTGCACCCTCAGCAACTTTGCTGATGACACCAAGCTGTGGGGTATGGTTGACACATCAGCAGGATGGGATGCCATCCAGAAGGATCTATACAGGCTTGAGGAGTGGGCCCAGGTGAACCTCATTAAATCCAAATGCAAGGTCTTGCACCTGAGTTGAGGCAACATCCACTGCCAATACAAGCTGAGGAATGAAAGGACTGAGCACAACCCTGACAAAAAAAGTCCTGGGCCTGTATAAAAAAAAAGCATGATCAACAGGTTGAGGGACAGTATCCTGCCCCTCTACTCTGTGCTGATGAGTCTTCACCTGAAGTATTGTATCATATGTAAAATCCTCATTGCAGGAGATTCATGGACTTATTGGAGCTAGTCTGCAAAATTGCATATACAGATATCATTACTTCATTAATATTGTCACAGAAATTACAGATGCATTTAAGTGGAGTATAATTTATGTTGAAATCTCTGCTAAAACTTTACATTTGAAAACTAATACAGCCTTTCTTAATTTGATCAGAGGTATACTTAGCTCACAGTAACAGTGATTTCTAAATCCTACTCCATCAATAATTTTGTATTATTTATCTGCTCAATCTTACCTTTCAAATGTTCCTCTTCTAAAGAGGCTTTTATGATTTAACATAATCTGATTTTTCCTAGACCGCCCTTAAAATAGAAAACCAAATTGGTCATCATCTGGTAAAAGATGAAATATGTGTTTTCTTTGCAACTTAAATATTTCTGCTTAGACTCAAATTCATTTTACACCCCATAGGGAGGAAGGGAGGAAGAAAGGAAAGAAAACAGCTAACAATCACAAATCACAATAATAGCTGATTTAGTAATATTTTATATTTGTTTTGATTATCATACAAGTCATTATTTTGCATTTGTTTGACTTCAGAAAATCAGTAGGATCCCTTTTGTCAACTATCCTGCAGAGATATCTGCTCCAGACATATTTTGTCTCAAAAAGATCATCTGCTTCATCATTTGAGAAATTACATCATTCTTGAATCAGTACTCCTGTGATTTTGATAATTCAGTGCCATAAAATTACAAATCAATGGAAAGGATTTCATAAGAAAAGATGAGAGGTAAGGCAAGGCAAAGGCAAGGGAAGGCAACACAAAGAAAGGAACTCTTCAGTAGCAAAGGCCTATTAACACTGTGAAAATAGAAATCAAATATGTCATAATTTATACATACAGATATAATTAAAATTCCATAACTGTATCAAAGAACCTCATATCTATATACTTCTTTATGTCCATAATTTTATATACAAGAGATTGAAAGCAGATACATTTTCAAAATTCTGCTTAAACATACTTTTCTTGGCAATGCTTCATCACATTAGTAATGTTATATTTTATGGCTGAAAGTTATGTATAAAATATTTGGTGCTATTAGTCTGTATTTTCTCACATTCTTAATTTAATAATTTTCAAAAAAATGTTTTGTCTTTTTGCTTGTTTATGTACTAGATGTTATCAGCACTATTTATTGAAGACTTAAAAAATAAAAGCTTTTCTCTTTTTTCTTCAAATTTATGCATTAGTTTAAAATATGTCTAATGAGGTCAACAGAAAATACTCTCCAGGCACTTTAAGCTGGCAGTTCCTGGACTCTCACTCATAATTGCCAGGTAATTTACATTTGACCTGTACCTCCAAGTCAGAATACTAATACGTTTTGCAAGGTGAATTGAAATCTGTCCTTAATTAGGGAGCAAAACAGGGACTACTATACTTCACCTGGAATATAACCTCAGCATTTCTCAGTAATGGAATTAATGTGTAGAATCATAAAAAAATATACTAGTAAGCACTTCATCATTTATAGGATAATAATGAATTGGTATTTGAAAAATTTTTCTGTATCGACAACTATTATTTTTTCTTTTTTTTTTTTTTAAGGAAAAGGCAAAGGATATATATCATAATTGCATAAATACATACATTACAGAAAAATTAGGAATTAATAAAAAAGATTGCTGATAGACTGGAATGCTGTTGTCCCAGGATGGTGTTTTATGTATTGTAAGTTAAATGCTCATTCATCATTCATGTAAACACAAAAATCTCAGTACCTAGTAGTAAAACCTTCAGAAACCTTCAGCACCAAGTAGAGCAGAAAGAAATAATAGCCATTTTCTGAGAGAACTGAAAAGAGACTGAAATCTTGTTTTCACATATACATAGATTAATTTATTTGAGTTAGGTAACTATATACCCATTGCATTGCTTCTGGGCATATTTACAAAAATATTAAAAGTATAAATTATCATAACAAATCAACTGCCTACAACAGATGTGCCTACAATTTCAGTATGTCCTGGATAATCCAATTCTTCAAGCTGTTACCTTCTGCTTAGCCTTTCTCCCCAAGTCTTCCCTCTAGAGTATGTCATGTCCCTGCAGGATTTATGAACAGCTAAATCTCTGTTTAACTAGATAACCCTTTTATTCTGCAACCAAACTGGTATGGTGATCTCTCCCTTACTTTAAGGAATTTATTCTGTTATTTTAATTACATTAATTAACAGATGTAGCTATGCTCAGACATGATTTTAATTGACATAAAATACTCCTGGGATATATTTCTTTTAAATAAATTAGATTGGAAAGGGATTTATATTTTCTTTTTTTCAAGCATGAATATTACTGATTTTCTACATTTTAAAGGAAACAAACAATATTTTATATTTATATAGTCCAGGCTTTTCATCAAGAACACTATCATGAAGTAGGAGCATTTGTAATACAGAGGTAGTGAAAATCAATTTTAGGAAGCAAACATATTCTCCTAGTCTTGTTAAACAGAATTTAGATATAATTCATCTCATTTGTAAACTTTTAAATCAATTACGTTCTTTTTTTTTTTTTCCTTACTCTACTTATTTATGCAGTTTCTATTTGTTAAAACAGTGATGGTGTAGGTACTTTAATTATACATTTATTTATTTAAAGAGATTCTTATTTTTGTAATACTAACCCATAATTAATTTGTCACAAAAATAATCTAATCACACTGGTATAAATAGAGAAAAATTTTCCACAATTAATTCTGGAGCAGAATCTGTAAAGTAATATATAATACGATATTTCTAAATGATATAATTAAAATTCTTGCATAGTATAAAAAACATAACTATTTTTATAAAGTAGGAACTCTGAAGTAGTAGTTTGAAAATCCCTTTCTACTATTAAGGTATATTAAAATCAGAAAATGTCTTCATTGTATACTCCAGCTTCATCTTAGATTCACAGTGCATTCTTACAAGCAAATACTAAATAAACAAATAAATAAATCCTAGAAACCATATGATTTATCATGTTTCCATAGAAGAAAAATATTTCCTCTTACAATTTCTGTGAGAGGATATATTGTTTACTATATATGTGTGCTATTTCTGACATTGTTATTACTGTTATTTTGTAAATGCTCTTAAAAAAATTTAGACATTGTCTTTAATGCTTCAGATGTCAAGCTCATTTTACTAACAAAATATCTGAGGAAAGTTCTCATTATGTAAATAATTATGTTTATATAACCATTTTGTTAAATGACTTCATATCAGATATTGATATTTTTTAAAGAGAGAATTAGATTTTAAAGAGAGAATTAGAATTAGTAGCCAGCCCTCAGAGATATTTTTGTTTTTAGTTTCATCTAGTTGTAAATAGCTAAGTAAATTAATAATTTGATAAATTATTGTCTTTTTTTCTAAACAGCTGAAAAATTTATTGTATTAATTCATTGCCCAGCTGATACTGATACGTCTTAATTTAGCATGATATTTATTTATAGAAATAATTACCACATCCTTATTTAGATGTTATATTGTATTATCCATGAACAGACTTAAACTTCTAAATGAATTTGAGACTGTCATGTTTGATTTAATGAAAATAGCTTCTGCCCAGCTCATCTATCAGATATATTGCATATTAAAAAACACACTCCATAAAAAGAGGACAAATGTTAATAACTACTATACAACACAGTGCATCACATGCATGTGATATCTTTTTGTTGCTCCAAGTCTAACCTCACGTGGCAAAATACAATTATTTTCTATTTAATGTTTTGAGCCAGTAATAGTAAATTAGATTATTACAGTAACTGAAGCAGTGACAACATTCAAAGTAAGTAATCATTTTACCATCTGCTTATTGGGATAAGCATACTCATAAAAGCATCATAGTACAAGGATATTTCACAGCACAAAAATGTCACTTATAAATGTAAAAATAAAAACCATTCCAAAGAATGTTGGTGCATGCAATCCAAGTGAAGACACTAAATACATTTGTGAGAATGTATAATAGCAGATTCCCATGGAAATTTATCATATTATTATGTATGGAATATTTATAAAACAAAGTAATTATCAAGGAACTGATCACAGATTTATTTCTGTTAACTGCATGAAATATTTGAGAGCAAAGACTTATGCGAAGAGTTCTCACAGAGGCCAGCCCTGTAGGCCACTGTTGTAAAACCTCGCCATCTATGCACATTATTTGCATAACAGAGGACAATCTACACTGTTTCAGATTTTTCCCCATGTGGGGAGTATTTTATTTGTTTAATGAACTTTACAACACTTACACCTGCCCTTTTACCTATTTGTTTTGGAATCCTGACAATTTAATTGCAGTTATCAGATCAGTAGACATGAGGGATTTACTCAGATATTTGCCTAATATCTTCAATGGGCAAACAGCTAGCAGTATGTATTGCAGACATCTTCACTGTGGGGTGCATAAGGTTAGAGTTTGGGAAGAACTGCAAGTGATTTGGTGCATCTACAGCACAGAACACCAACCAAGTACCTCAGGCTCTTGTCATATGTCCTGCCCTGTAGACTCTTTGCCACCTTGTAGCTTCCCTTTGGATGTTGTAAGTCCATATACTGTCCAAAACTGCACACAGTATTTGAAGTGAGGCTACACTAGCAAAGAGCTGGAATAATGTTCAAAATCAGCTGCATTTGATGATTTCATTCTATCTGCCAGTGCATTATAAAACCAGTAGAGATGATATATTGACTCGGTCCCTGATTTTTATTTCCCATTTCACTGTTAAGAAAGAAACAGCCATATGGGGCATAGGAATCATATCCAATGCTAACCATATGAAAACATTCTTAATTAATTTAATCAGATTATCTTGGATCCTTCTACAGTCGATGGAACATAAAAATATTTCCAGAAGTTATCCTGTTCTGAATGTGTGGCTGTCTGAAATTTCTAGCATGGATAGCTTTCACAGTGTCTGCTCACGCTTTTACACCTAGACCTAGGTTCAAAAGAAACAACTGGAATGTAAATTCACAATGTGAAGCTGAATAGCCTGAATAAAATGACATAATAATATCGTCTTTTATATTTGTTTAGTAATAAAACTACTAATGTCCCTGGGGCTCGAATCAGGGACATTACTAGAAGACTCCCGGACTTGATACGCCCCACCGACTACTACCCATTACTAGTAGTTCAGGCAGACTGCAATGAAATATCTCAGAGAAGTCTGCGAACTATGAAAAGAGATTTTAGGGGATTAGGGCGATTAGTTCAAGGGATGGGAGCACAAGTGGTGTTTGCTTCCATACCTTCTGGGGCAGTGAAGGACACAGAATGGGCTAGGAAAACACAAGTGATGAATAACTGGCTGAGAGGTTGGTGTAGAGATAGACACTTTGGGTTTTTTGACCATGGGACAGTTTACTCGGCTCCTGGCCTGTTATCTGTTGATGGGACACACCTATCCCAAAGGGGGAAACGAATCCTAGCACAGGAGCTAGCTGGACTCATTGAGAGAGCTTTAAACTAGCTGTGACGGGGGAAGGGGATAAAACAGGGCTCTCCAGTAAAGAGCCTAAGGAGGCTGTGCTGGAAAAAGGGGTGAGGCAGATATCTCAGCTGAAGTGCATCTATACCAATGCACGCAGCATGGGCAATAAACAAGAAGAGCTTGAAGCCATTGTGAGGCAGGCTAACTATGACCTTGTAGCTATTACAGAAACATGGTGGGACCTCTCCCATGACTGGAATACTGGGATTGATGGCTACAAGCTCTTCAGAAGGGATAGACAGGGAAGAAAGGGTGGTGGCATAGCTCTCTATATCAAAGAGTGTTTTGATGTTGAAGAACTAGTGGTTGGAAATGACAAAGTAGAGTGTCTATGGATAAGGATCAGGGGGATAGTCTTTAGGAGTGACATCGTGGTGGGGGTCTGTTATAGACCACCTAGTCAGGATGAAGAAATAGATGAGATGTTCTATAAACAACTCGTAGATGTTGCACGATGGCCAGCACTCGTTCTCATGGGGGACTTCAACTTCCCTGATATATGCTGGAAATACAATACTGCGCAGAGGAAGCAGTCCTTGAGATTTCTAGAATGTGTGGATGATTGCTTCCTGACTCAGCTGGTGCAAGAGCCTACCAGGGGAGATGCCTTGCTTGACCTACTTTTCACTAACAGGGAAGGACTAGTAGGGGATGTGAAGGTTGGAGATTGTCTTGGCCAGAGTGACCATGAAATGGTGGAGTTTGCTATTCTGGGTGCCGTCAAGAGGGTGACTAGCAAAACTATTACCTTGGACTTCCAGAGGGCAGACTTTGACCTGTTCAGGACACTTGTTGCAAGGGTCCCTTGGGACTTGCTCCTGAAGGGTAAAGGGGTCCAGGAAGCCTGGATGCTCCTCAAGATGGAAATCTTAAAGGCACAGGAGCAGGCAGTCCCGGAGTCCTGTAAGTCAAGCCGGAGGAGCAAAAGACCAGTGTGGATGAACCCGGGAACTTTTGTTGAGACTCAGAGAGAAAAAGAGAGTCTATGTCCTCTGGAAGATGGGTCAGGCTACTTGGGGTGACTACAGAGAACTGGCCAAGATCTGCAGGCAGAAAATTAGAAATGCTAAAGCCCAGCTTGAAATTAGGCTGGCTACTGCTGTAAAGGAGAACAGGAAACCCTTTTACAAATATATTAACAGCAGGAGAAAAACTAAGGAAAATTTCCCTCCTTTACTCAACGAGGCAGGCAATATAACCACAGATGATAAGGAAAAGGCTGAGGTTCTCAATGCCTTCTTCACATCTGTCTTTAATAGACAGGACAGTTATCCACATGGTACTTGCCCTGACCTGGAAGTCCGGGACGGGGTGCATAATGCACCCCCTGTGATTCAAGCAGAGACGGTCAGAGATCTTCTCCTCCATCTGAACTGCCACAAGTCCATGGGGCCAGATGGGATCCACCCAAGGGTGCTGAGGGAGCTAGCAGAGGTGATTGCCGAGCCACTTTCTGCCATCTATCAGCATTCCTGGTTATCTGGAGAGGTCCCACAAGATTGGAGGCTTGCCGATGTGACTCCCATCTTCAAGAAAGGCCGTAAGGAAGACCCAGGGAACTACAGGCCTGTCAGCCTGACCTCGGTATCAGGGAAAGTTATGGAACAGATGATATTGGGGGAGATCACACGACACGTGCATGGCAATAAAGGGATCAGACCCAGCCAGCACGGGTTCACCAGGGGCAGGTCGTGCTTGTCCAACCTCATCTCCTTCTATGACTGGGTGACCAGACAGGTAGATGAGGGAAAGGCTGTTGATGTAGTCTACCTGGACTTCAGCAAGGCCTTTGACACGGTCTCCCACAGTATTCTCCTAAGGAAACTGGCAGCCCGTGGTGTGGACAGGTTCACTCTTCTCTGGGTGGAGAACTGGCTGGAGGGCCGTGCCCAGAGGGTAGTGGTTAATGGAGTTAAGTCCAGCTGGCGTCCTGTAACGAGTGGTGTCCCCCAAGGGTCAGTTTTGGGGCCCATCTTGTTTAATATCTTTATTGATGACCTAGACGAGGGAATTGAGTGTATGCTCAGTAAGTTTGCAGATGACACAAAGCTGGGAGGATGTGTCAAACTGCCTGAGGGTAGGGAGGCCCTTCAGAGGGATTTGGATAGGCTGAACAGCTGGGCTGAGCAAAATGGGATGAGGTTCAATAAGACCAAGTGCTGCCGGGTCCTGCACTTTGGCCACAATAACCCCATGCAATGCTATAGGCTTGGGGCAGAATGGCTTGAAGAATGTAGAGAGGAAAAGGACCTGGGGGTGTTGGTTGATGCTCGGCTCAACATGAGCCGGCAGTGTGCCCAGGTGGCTAAGGAGGCCAACAGCATCCTGGCCTGTATTAGAAATAGTGTAGCCAGCAGGAGCAGGGAGGTGATCATCCCCCTGTACTCAGCTCTGGTACGGCCGCACCTCGAGTACTGTGTTCAGTTTTGGGCCCCTCACTACAAGAAGGACATTGAGGCCCTGCAGCGTGTTCAGAGAAGGGCAACAAAACTGGTGAGGGGTCTGGAGCACAAGTCTTATGAGGAGCGGCTGAGGGAGCTGGGATTGTTCAGTCTGGAGAAGAGGAGGCTCAGAGGAGACCTTATTGCACTCTACCACTTCCTGAAGGGGGGTTGTGGTGAGGAGGGGGTAGGCCTCTTCTCCCTGATAAGTAATGACAGGACAAGAGGGAATGGCCACAAGTTGTGCCGGGGAAGATTTAGATTAGACCTGAGGAAGCATTTCTTTTCTGAAAGAGTGGTCAGGCACTGGAATGGCCTGCCTAGGGAGGTGGTTGAGGCACCATCCCTAGCGCTGTTCAAGAAGCGTTTAGATGAGGTGCTAAAGGACTTAATTTAGTAGTTGGGTAGAGATAGTGATAGGAGGATGGTTGGACTAGATGATCTTATAGGTCCTTTCCAACCTTATGAACTTATGAACTTAATTTTTGTGTCTTTTAGACATGAGCAAGAACAGCTAATGAATCTCTGAAGTGTAGCAGTTTATTTTCTTTTTTTTCTTTCTTTCTTTCTACTTCTGTCTCATAATTCAAAGCACATTAGCTAGTACTCATTAAAACAAAAACCTTTACTTTCCTTACAATTATATTCATAATTGGTGATGTTTCAGGTCAAATTTTCATTTTGGCCAACTATCATTCTCTAAGAAAAGTCATTCAAGTGATTAAGGATTCTTTATCCTTAATCCCAAAAGAAAACATGAGGCCACGAATAAATAAATACACTACAAGAAAAGAATGCTAAAACAAATCACTGTTCAGACAGTACTTTCTTCAGCTAAATGCCTGAATGTCCAACCTTTTGGCCTATCTGAGCTGCACTGAGTAAAGAGGAATAAGGAATTAAAGGGCTAAGTATACATAACTTGCTCTGAAAGTAATGCCTCATTTATTTTAATGAAAACTACAACTTATAGAGAAAAATAAAACTATTTGATAGAGCAGTTCATCAGCTACAAAACACTATTTTTCAATATAGTCATCATCGTAAGCTATGCATTTTCGCCAGCAATGAACAAGAGCCTGCATGCTGTGCATATCTCCACAAGAGGTGACCCATTTTTGCCATTGCTGAAATGCACCACCCACCATCACACCGTCCTCATATCCACTGTCCGGTCTCTCCTCAGCTAGTATCAATGAATGTAAATGAATGCAATTTTTTCCACATAGAGGAATTCAATGCACCTTTGCATCATACAAATTTCTACGTCAGACATCATTTTGTCAGGCTGCCCATTTGTTGTAATCTCTCACAATGCAACAAAATGTAATGGGATATTGGTGGGAGGGTTCACCCTTTACTATCATACCACGTCTCTGGCACCACAGGCCAATATAATAAAAGAGGAAGCATTACTATCAGAACAGCTCTCATAAAATGTACAATATTGTTAATATGTAAGTAACAAAACATTTTACAATTTAATATTTTTCTTATAATATATTTAGGAAAAAAAAAAGAAAAAAAAAAGATGAGCAAAAAACACAAAACTAGTAGGATGTTTGACCATGTTTTGAGAAACTAATACATTAGCCTTGCTTAATGGAAGAGGCTACAATTCTCTGTGTGCTCTCATGGTGTTCATCAGAGATTTCTGATGCAATGTTATTCTTTCTCTACCTCATCCTTGATGTTCTTTCACAAAAGTACACATTGCCACAAAGCAATGATCTGAATAAGGTATGGTTTTAAAGTGAAGGGTTTTTTATTCTGGTAAGAGGGGTCTCATAAAGGTTTAATAGTGAGTCATGATTAGATATTTGAGTTGAATATCTGATTGCAACTCCATATATTCCATTTGAAAAATTGCAGATAGATGTACTTATATCAACTGAAAACTGTGTCACAAACATCAATTGATGTTTTTTTAATAATCTTGAAACCTATCCTTAAACTTTTTCATCAAAAAAGGAAGCAAGGCTACATGATGATCCTTGGGGTCATTTCCAACCCAAGTCATTCTATGATTCTATTATTCTCTGATTAAAATAGACTTTAATTAAGTTGATTCCAATTTCTGTGTTTGAAAACCATTCATTAGAGACCTTGAAGAGTTTGAATTTTTTAGAATACTGCAATTATTAATATATTGTGATAACACAAAATTAGATATAGATATGATGGTTTTTGTTGTTGTTTTGCTTTGTTTTGTTTTGTTTTGTTTTGGCATGGTTTGGTTTGTTTGTTTGTTTGTTTTGCTAGTGGATTGGCACCAAGCCTCAGTGTCCACTCTGTAAGCCGGAGGTGAGTTCTATCATCTACCCTCTGCAGGAGGTCCGGTTCAAGGAGCTGGTCCTCAGACCATCTGCTGCAGCATCCTATGCCACAGAAAACATCCTTAAACCCCTATGCAGCCTGACTATGTTCTGTAGGACTGCTCTCCAATCCTTCTGTGGGTGGCCTCCACTCTGACATTGACCTCTGCTCTGGCCCTAGCTGTCTTGGTTGCACCAGGAGATGGGGTGCATCCTCTGGGACAAATGTCCACATGCACTAATGCTGCAGAATTCCATCATCTGCAGCATTAGTACCTCTTAGTCCTGGAGGACTCATCCTTGATCAAACTGTTGGATTTCAACCTCCAGAGCCATGTGATGACATTTGTATGCCATTTCATTGATGTCATTGAGCAGATGTGTGTCAGTAAACTGTGAGAATACAAAATTAGAAATCTTATAGATTTACTGTTTTAAATTTTTTCTGAAGTGACTGATATTTTGAAATATTTCGGTATAAATTTAGGAAGCATGCCTTAATGGAGATTAGAGGATAAGTGATTCCTTATTATCATTTGGCTATTATAACCATGTCTGCAATACATAGTCCACAATTCCATTATGCATTTAACATGCTGGCTGCTCAGGCTGAGGTCATATTTTTATTTTTGTGGTACTAAGCTCCAAAGATTAAAATTAAGGACTTCATGATAAAAAAGTGAAAGATGTCTGAAGTTATCTGCTCAGATTTAGGATTAAACAACTTCTAAATTAATCTCCAAACCAACAAAACAAACAAAACAAAAAAAATCTGCTTGGTTTAGGCTCAGCCATCAAGTAACAGATTTGCCTTCACTCATCTCTGTCAAAGCAATCTATGTTTGTGCACACATCCTAGACAGATACTCCTATTTTCCAGGTGTGCTAGCATTAGTGATCTAAACAGGATCCAGATAGTTCTTCACCTGTAGCCATTATTTACCTCAGAATTCAGCTTTCTTTCAGAGCTATTTTTAGTTAAACAGATGTTTAGTCACAATTAGAACAGCGTCAAGACCAGAATAGCAAGCTGTGCATTGAGACAGGAGATCATCCATAGCACCATGGATAACATGCCTGCAAGGCTTACTGGTTGGGGCTGATGAGCATCTGGCTAGTGACATGCTGGTCTGTAACACTGCATGATCTTGCTTGTATCCATTTGCAAATTGACTTGTAAAAATGGTAAAATAAAACAGCACGCACTGTTACAGCATCGTGTCTGTTAGACTTCATCTGTCAACTTCATTCTGCTGATAAATAAGCTAGAAATTATAATATATTCACAAAAAAAAAAAATACCATCAGTCCTACCGTATTTTTTTTCCTCATCATCTTCTAATGGGAAAACTCCTAACCCACAGATTTGGATTTATATTTTTTCTGAAAAGACTGTATGCATCTTTAAAATATCACCTGATTTGAGGTTAGCCTCTGTAATTATTGGATCTTCAATGTGAGTGTAAATAGTAAATGAATATAAATTATTTTTTATTTTGGATTGTTATAAAGATAAATATTCTTCATCAGATATGTACAGTATACAGTATTTGATAGGCTCTTTTAATTTTCTATGTGGTTTGCGAGCCTATCCCCTTCTGTCTCTTTCAGATGATTAAGTTATATGAATGAAAATGCTGCTGATTAGATTTATCTTTGGAAAATCAAATCCCAGTACATCATTCCAAAGTTGTAACTAATGAAGAGAACAGAATAACGTTAAGGATAATTTGTTGGTTTTTGATCATATGCTTTTTAAAGCAAATTGAACTGATTATAGGGTTCCCATGCTTACAAAAGCATAGTCGTTAATTTACTCTGGTTAAATTAAAACTATGAGATTACAAATAACAATAACTACACGATTAAAGCCAGTTAACACCAGCTATTAGAAATACAAACCAACTATCTGGACCGGGGACATGACAACCAACAACATTAAAAATAAATAATAAGATATTTATGTGCTTCTGAGGATCCATAACTCAGAGTCTATATTTCTCTGAGTTACATTATTTAGTACAAAAGTTTAAATTATCAGTCTATCAGTAATTCATCTATCTAAAAATGAAACAGATTTGTAAGTCACTACTGACACTATTTGTAAACAATACTATCAATAGGAAGGAGTTCAAGTCTGGGAACTGTTGAATCATGGCCTGAACCATTGATTGATCACCTGAGGCAAGCACTGAGCAGCTGCAAGAGCACAGGTGAAGGCAATTGACCTGTGTGACCGGAAGGAGTGAAGTCTGGCTCCACCTCTCCCAGACCCCATTTAAGGGCTGACCACCACTGAGGTAGGGTCTCCTGTGGGAGGTTCCTTTTATGTGGAGTTCTAGGCCTTGACCTTTGGTGACAGGTGAGCCCTTCCTAATTCCTTCCTAATTTGTTGGGGATGTCTTTATAGCACCTGGAAATATGCTATCCATCTTGCTTGTACTGTTTGGGTACTATGCATTTGGATAGTCACCATACATCATCCTACGTGTACAAAACTAAGTAACTTCTAAAGCATAATTTATTTTAAACTCAATAACAAGTGTCTAAGGTATAACTTGCAATCTCATCTAAAAAAGTGAGAGTATATGTATGCAGTATATACACTGACAAATTCAAATAATCAGAATTATAGTTCAGTTGGCTTATTATTGTTTCTATCACAATGTTCCAATTAAAAAATCATTATTTGTTGTGTAACATTAATATTTTCATAGTTTTTTGTTTAGGTATTGATACAATTGAAGATTTAATCTGTTTTTTCTCAACTGTGTTATTCACAGTAGCTTTGCTAAGAAATTGTAACTTGTTACAGATAATCTTTTGAATTAAAAAACAGGAAAAGGGGAAAGGGGAAGATGATAGTGTAGATTTAGTGTGCGATAAATCTACTTTTCAAAGTGATTGCATAGGGGTATCTTGAGCTTATTCAATGACTTTAACTCTCTGATCTAGATAAATTTTTAAATAATTCAGATAGGATTAATTTAAGAAAAGCCACCGTATTTTATTGAGTTTTTCTTTGTCTTACCGATATAAGCTACTCATTTTTCTATTGGTAATACCTAAAGATGGTAGCACGTTGAGGCCAATTACTACTCAGTACTGAATTAATTCCTTCAGTATGCAGCTGGTTTCCTTATAATATAGAAACTGACAAATTCTTATTTTTTTTTTCAGTGATTTCTCCTACTGGAATTTACTGTTTCATATTGTGCAATGCTGGAGTGCAATCTTTCAGCTAGAAGATGACAGGAAAGAATAGCTGTATTTGAGGGCAAATTCTGTATTTCTTACTTTTTTAAGTAATTTCATTTTATTTCCCGATGAACCAGCAGATTTCCTGCAACTGTGAATTTTCAGGCTAGTAAATGTTCTTTGATCTAAACAAAGTAGGTGATTGACCCTAAGGATATTGGTGATAATTATGACTCATCTCAATCAGAACTAGGCATTTCATCCATTAAAATACCAACTAAATTATATAGTTGGATTTCTACCACATGAATTCATAATGTCAGAACTTATTTTATCATGTCTCTATTTCACTTTAAGTGTCCAACTATTAGCAGCATATTTATATTCACTGCTTTAATAGTAATAATTACTAAGTTGTCTGGAGCTATTAGTGTGGTTATCTTGAAACCTTTTACAAACAACTTAATGTGATTCCTATGTAAGAAAATGTTTATACACTATCCTTATTGCTGGCTGATGTTTCTGAAGAATTGAAGTTCAATAGTATTGCTGGACAGGGGTACTTGTACTGTAGTCACTGAATTTGATATTCATAGACACACTTTAATTTTCAAATTGTGACCATGAGAAAACATAAGTTAACTAGACTTGCTAGGACAGAAGGCAGGTGCCTGCCAATGACGGGTCTGTGACAGCCATTTTCTAAAAGAACTAAGGTATTCCCTAAGATCTGATGAAATAAATTATATATATATATATGTATATTTATGTGTATATATATAATTTTATTTGCCTTGTAAACACAGATATCTTATAGAATTTTAATGGACAAGCAATATTTTTAATATCAGGCAGACAGAACATGATCTTGAATATGGAAATAAACTACATTATAACGTGTTATTTTCTATCTCCACTTTGTAGACAACAACAATTTTCTAACCTTGCATCTCTTTGCTTACAGAGAGTACTTCTTCCACTAACAGTTCATTGGTTAACTATCCTGCTAAACAACAGTGTTTTGTGAATTCTTGTCACACACACACAACAAAGCAATGGCCAACTGCAAGGCACTCAATGATCCTTCACCACATCCTTTGTTTCTTCTTTTCTTGATCATCTCCCCCAGGACTTCATGGTGAGGAGTCCGATGTTCTTGCCAGCTTCGGAATTTGCTGAGACCCAAGACAATATTCCCAAAAGTTAAATTAGATTTTTATTTTTATTTCTTTATTTTATTATTTTTTTAAAGGAGTACAAGATTATTTTCTGTAAAAGAAAGCAATACTGTAGCTGAATTGGCTGTTCTTTGATGCTGAACAGAAATCACTGTCTTTTAGAAATAATTTACTTATCTTTTGTTTAGTTATGGAATATGTCTTAAAATTCTAATTTATTAACTTACCATAATTTATTATCAGATGAGAACCCAAAGTATCATTTTTTGAATTTTCTGTGTTAAGAACAGAAGTGTTAAACTGATGAATATTCTGGGTTTTTTTGCATGTACAAATGGAGAACGTAATTCTTGATAAGTTAGGATAATGTATTGTAGTAGAAGATATTTAGTATATAATGATTCTAACTATGAACCAAATACATACAGAGAACATATATTGTACTCCACATTGCAAAGTTTTGATAGCAAAGGAGCTGAAGAAGTGACCTCTGTGAGAAGAGTCCAGAAGCAGCACCATATAAGGTAAGAGATGGTTCCTCTGATATAAAGTAATTCATAACTGCTGCTTATTACAGCTACCTAATTAATAAGTATTAAGATATTGTAAGTTATCCATGGAATGGACTAGAAATAGTTTCAAATGACTGGTCTCAGGGTTATATACTGCACTGAAATAAGTGCTTTACAGTCATCACTTATCTGCTTCTCCACTGATGTCTTTTCTACCTTTAATTCTAACTCCTTTAAGGAAAGGTGAAAAGGTGAAATTAAGGCACAGATAAATGGTTAATTTAACAGCAGACTGCAATTGTAAACATTACTGGGAACAGATTCTATATGACTTCACAGATTATTTTCATTAAAAATATACACGATCTAGTTCTTCCAGACATCTTCCCAACTTATTTCAAGAGTTGTGGAGAAATCCACAGTATCAAATAAAGCATAATGTACAATATACACTAGTTAAAAAAAATCTATTAATCTTATTTGCCCAATTTTAAACACACTTCCTTTCATTTTCTTTTTTTTTTAAGCTTTATCTGAAAAGTGCACGTAAAAGTTGTTTTCATTGTTTGATTCTTCATTTTAAGCTGTCTGAGATTTTCATGCTGTTTTTCATTTGGTGTATCACAGTAGAAAAGTATATTCTTCAGTTCAGAAATAACCTCCTGTGTTTCAGTTAGTTCTCACTGCCTCTTCTCCTGGCACTGGGCACCACTGAAAAGAGCCTAACTGCCCCTTTTTGCATTTTCACATTATCCCTTTAGACACTAGAACTCTCTGAGCCTTCTCTTCTCTAGGCTAAGCAGTTTCATCTCTCTCAGCTGCCATTCACAGGAGACGTGCTCCAGTCCCTTCAACATTTTTTTTACAGCTATTCACTGGACTTTCTCCAATACGTCGTGTCTCTCTTGTAGTGGGGAGTCAAAAACTGAACACAGAAATCCTACTGTGGCCTTACCAGTAACCACAGGCAGCGGTGCCTCATAGGCCCAACTATTATGACAGTGTTTTTTATTTCAAAGTTAAATTACAAAGCCAAAATTATTACTAATGTAACTAAAATCCATCTGAATCAACTATTCAAGCACTGCCTCCTATTGAAGTTGGTTATATTTACCAGGTGTAGCCAATTTTACTTTAGAGTCTTAGAAGTCTTAAATATTTTGTGGTGGCCAGCCATTCTCAGATGTGCCAGTTTCAAGTTAGCTTCATTTTAGCTACTCACCATTAATTCACTTAAAACAAGTAGATTCTTCCAAGCATTGATGGCCTTGGATTACAAAATATGAAAATAGCAGCCAATTTTTCAATCAAGTGATTTTTTTGAGCCGACTCCAGACCTTTATCATGAATCTTAACTCACAGCTCTTTCATTTTGGCTCCGTGGTAACTCACCTTCAGCAGATGACATAAAGGGTTCTGACATTCTGTTATTTAAGTTAGAAAATCTTAATATTTTAAGGCTCAGGTGTTAGTATGGGCAAAGACAATCTTAACAGAATTAAAACTAGAAAGAAGCATTCATTTATGTGCAAAACAAATAAAAGAATTTGCATATAGGAAAAAAATATTTTTTCCTATAATCACAGTGATTTATTTAAAAAAACTAGAGTAAAGTTAAGCTGTACTTTTTTTTTGTGGAACCATCGAGAAATGGTTTATAATGTAATCTTTGTCACTTTTTCTGTCGTATTATAGAATGACAAAATTCTTTAAAGACAGTACAACAAGTAAAGCAAAGCTGTGTGCACAATTAAAAATTTTGTCACCATTTCCTATTGTCATGCAGATATTTAGCTACGTTCTGGAATGCAGGGTCTCAGCACACATAACTGTTGGAAAGACAAACACCATAACTACAAACATCTGACTTCCTCTCCTTTATCTAAGCTTTATTATTGTGTGTGGTGTCATATGGTATGGAATGTCATACAACAAACATACACAGGTTGCGTTAAGTTCCTGAAGCATGCTGAAAATAACTTTCTGATATAAGTTCTTTAAGTTTAAAATTTTTGGTGATGCAGACAAACTGCCAATAGAGCTTCAGAATTCTGGAAAACTGGCATTAGGCTTAAGGAATTAAATAGTAAAGTCCCCTGGCTATCTACTTCCAAGTGCAAAAGATGGCTGCTTTTTAAGATACATCTTTTAAGAGCAAAGGAACAGGAAATTCCAATGTGTCAGGAGTCAAACATGGGGGGAAGAAGGCTGACATAGCTTAGTTGAACCTGAACTTAGGTGGAAAAATAAAGTGTACAGACTTTGGAAGAAAACTCAGGATATGCAGGAAGACTATAGAGAGGTTGTTTCTCTTTATAGAGAGAATGCAGACAGGCAAAGGTCTATTGGAGTTGAAGAGGGACAGGACTCTGGTGGATAACTAAAAAGGATTCTTTTAGGAAAGACATTAGCAGTGAACAAAGTAAAAAAGAAAATATTAGTCTATTACTTGATGAGCTTGATAGCCTCACAAATAGGGATAAAAGTAAAGCAAATGTATTTAATGCTTTTTTTATTATTTTGTCTCTGTTTTTGACACAAGTGATGGTCCCTGGGACCCCTGGAGTACTGGATTGGAGGAGATTCTTGTTTATATTGAATGTATATGGTTCTTGCTGCTGCAGATGAATGGGCATAAGTCTATAAGCATTCATCCCAGGTTACTGGAAACATTGGCTGAAGGCTTCTCACAGTTACTTATCAATGATCTTAGGGAATTTGAAGAGCCTACAGTTTACTTGAAACTTGCTGATATTATTCTAATTTTCAAGAAAGGCAAGTAAGAGGACTCTGACAATGATAGGCATGTCAGTCTCTATTTGATTTCTGGTGTTTGATGCTTGGTGTGATTCTGGAAATTACTGTCTAACACTTGAACTACAGTGTAGTAATTGTTCAAAACCAAAATGGTTTCTTAACTTACTAACAGTATTCTTCTAAGACAAATTCTCTCTCCTAGTGGAAAGAGAGAGCGGGGAATATGCATTCTTTTTCTATTTTATCAAAGATTTTCATACTGTCTCTCACAGTACACTTCTAGACAAATAGTCCAATGTATAGCTACAAATTTACACAACACAACAGCTGGAACATCTTACTGAGGAGTTAAGTTCAAAGCATTGTAGTAAATGGGATAGTGTTAGACTGGTGTTCAGTCAGCAAGGGTGTACTCCAGGGCTCAGTTTTAGAGAGCCAGTTGTCTTCAGTGTTGTTATAAATTGAGGAGTTGAGTGCACAGTACGTTTATGAATGAAACTAAATTAGGAGGAATTATTGATTTTCCTCAGTTCAGAGAGGCTTTACAAAGAGGCCTTAATAGACTAGAATGTGGAAAATCATCAACCGTATGAAATTCAACAACAGCAAGTGCTGGATTACACCTGGGACACTGTAATCCTAGTAGTACATATAGACTGGGGTTTCAATATTAGGGATTTTTTTTTTTTTTTGCTGAGAGAGTGATCAGGTCTTTGACTAGGCTCCCAAGGCAAATGTTCACAGCCCAAGGCCTGTTGGTGTTCAAGAAGCATTTGAACAATATTTAACTCTTAGGGTGCTCTGTGTGGACGCAGAAGTTGACTCCACACAAGGCAACTTCATGAGTCCCATTCAGCTCTGTATATTCTATGACTGATTCTGAAAATCTTAGTCTTTTCAGTCCCTGTACCTATCCTTCAGTGCGCCATTAATGAATACTTGTAAATCAATGTCAGTTGCACCAATAATAGTTATTTTGAATTTGGCTCATTGAGCAGAATTACAGAAACATACAGCTAGAAACACATTAATTGTTTTTACTCCCATATGTTACTGATTTCTTCAGAGTCTGTAACCATGCTGTATAGCTTCAAGGTGTGCTGATTTATCAATCTTTGTTAATTTTTTATCTATGTGTCTAATGGCATTATGCAGTAAAGAACAAGTGTTTATTCTAGATATGTTCATCCTAGAATAGTGTACTAAAATAATAAGTGCATCTATTGCAAAAGAGTTAACAAGTGTTATAATTGCATGTACATTGCACTTTAATTTTTTTCAAAGTAATATAATTTTCCTATCATTACTTAAGAAATACCAAATAAATAGACAAGATAAACTTGAAATTGTAAACACTTGTGAGTTTTAATTAGTAAAAGCCAAAACAATTTTTACAACGTATTACTGCAAATGCAACTCAGAATCTGGTCTCCATTAATGTTATTGTGCTATTTGAAATATATTGAATGTCTTATATAATATGTTATATAGAATATATGGACAATCTAAAATTACATCTAAATAGAATTACCTAAAGACTATCTTTCCTGAGGTGCACTGGAATTCAGGACATGACTTCTGCCTCTTCTAGGATCTTCTTGGAAGATGTTGATGTGATAAAGCCCTAGTAGAAAGAGGAGCCCAAGAAATTTGATACAAGATCACCTCCTTGATCATCAAAATTCATCAAGGAAAAGTTATGATTTTTCGACTTTGAAGATGAAAAGTACAAGGATAGAATGGTGGGCATTGTCTACCTGGTCTTCATTAGGACCTTTGACATTCATCCCACATAAGATCCTGACTGACATGTTGAAGTTGTGTAATAAGAAGACAGTGAGAAGGATATGAAACTATTGGACTGGGCAGAACTGTTGTTCAGTGGTGAAAAGTCAATCTGTAGGCCACTAACTAGCAGTGTGCTTAGGAAAAAATACTAGGTCCAATTGTCTTGAACGTCTTCATTAGTGATCTTACTGAGTGGTGCAGGGTATTATCAATAAGTCTGTTGATGGCATGAGTGTGGGAGGACTGGCCAGAGAGTTAAGGCTCTACCCATAGAGGCCTGGGCAAACTGGAGAAATGAGTTGAAGGGAATACCATGAAGTTCAACAAGAAGAAGTACAAAGTCCTGCACCTGAGGAGGAGCAGCTCTGTACACCAGTAAATGCTGGAGGCAACCCAGCTGAAAAACAGCTGGTCCTGCTGAGCACCAAATTGAACGTGAACCAACAGAATACTTCTGCTGCAAAGAAGGCTGCTCATATTCTTGGCTGCATTAAGAGAAAAGTGTTGACAGCAGGTAGAGGGAATTAATCCTTCCTCTACTCAGAACTGATGAAGCTAAACTTGAAACACTGGGTCTAGTTCTGGATTACCCACTACAAAAGAGATGTGAACATACTGGAGAGAGTCCAATAAGTGGCTGTGAATATGACAAAGGAGTTGAATCATCTCTCTTATGGAGAAAGGAAAAAAAAAGTGGGGCTATTTACCATAGATAATTGAAGTCTTGGGGAGTTTCATCAAGTACTTAGTACCTGCAGTTAAATTAACAGACAGTACAAAGAAGACAGAGCTATCCTCTTTTCAGTTGCACCTGGTGACAGGTCAAGAGGCAATGGACACAAACTGGAACACATGTTCCATCTGATGCAAGTGCCAGTGACTGAGCACTGGCACAGGTTGTCTAGAATGGTTGTTGAATCTCTGTCTTTGGATACCTAGTAGACCTCTGGACGTAATCTTGAATGACCTGTTCTAGGCAACCCTGACTGATCAAGGATGTTGGACTAGAGGTCCCTTCCAACTTTGGCCATACTGTGATTCAATAAATTGGTAATTCCTGTCAGAGTCAGTGAAGTACAGAATACTTGAATAGAAATAGATGTTGCTACCTCTCTAGTCTTTTAGTTTTTGATGTATTTGCCATGATGATTTTATTTATAGTAAAGTTTCTGTGAGACTATTTCCTGAGCATAAACTAACAGTGAACACATTTCAAACTCGCTAAAGCACCTGAGAGGATTAACCTAAATTTATCTTAACCATAGAAAATTAATACATTGTGTCACTGTTCAGTCTGGTTTCTGTGACCAGGTGGTGAAGGGACCCACAAATGCAAGCCCCAGGGAGAGGTAAAAGGGAGAATAGGTAGGGAAATGGGCCTGGATGAAGGAAAATGTGGCAAAAATCTAAGGGGAAAAAATAAAAATATATAAAAATAATCTTAGTTTACTTAATATATCAACAGAATGTGAGAAAATACAATATAGTACAATATGACTGAAATTGAAGCTAGTAAATCAATAAAAATGAGAGAGAGTTTCCAGAATGGTAGTCCTTACTCTAATGCTGTAGGTGAAGTAACATGGGAGAGATGAAAGAGAGTGGAAGATGGGAATTGAAAAAATAAGTCCTCTATGAGTAGTAGTTTATTCTCTTCTGAGACCAGGAAACAAGAACTCATTAAATTTATGAACAATCCACAGAACTACAGCATTAGCTCTTCAACTCCCTGTGCACTGTATATTATGATGTGAAATACCTATGAAAAAGCATGGAACCATGACATATTGTTATCTACTGAGAACGTAGAGGTTTCTGCTTGTCAGGTGTACATTGTGATAGAAGAAAAACCTTGACTGTTTTGTCAAGATAGGGATATAAATAGTATTGTCTGAACTAAGCTCATATGTTGTCTCATGTTATGATTTTTTAGGATGGTGCAGTACCTAGTTCCATTATAAAACACAATCCTCACCTGTAAGAGGGAGGAGCACAGTACAGACTCTTACATACTAGATATGAAACATTCTTGATAATAGTCTTGGCTACTGGGACCGAGTTGATTTTTCTTTGCAGCGTTTGTTATGATGCTATGCTTTGGCTTTAGAAGAAATGTTGATAACATACAAATGTTATGGTTGTTGCTTAGTGGAGCTTCCGAGGACTTTTCAGATCCTCATACTGTCCTGACAGCTAAGGAGACATGGGGAGCTAGGAGAGGATGGAGCCAGGTCAGTTGACCTAAATTGTCCAAAGGGATATTCCATACCATATCACATCATGTGAAAAACAGTAAAACTGTTGGGAGTTGGCACAGAAAAGCAACATCTGCTAGGAGTCCGGGTGGCCAGCGTCAAGTGGGTGATAAACAGTTATGTTGTGGATGTATTCTCCCCTCCCTTTCCCCCCTCTCTTAGCAAACAGTTTTTAACTCAGCCAACAAGTTCTATTTTTCTCCCTTGAGCCTCTTCCCAATCCCACTAGGAGGGTGAGGAGAGTGAGTGAAAAGCCGTGAAGTGCTTAGCTGCCTGTTGGGTTAAAGAACATAGGATATGGTTTTACAACTAGTTAATAACAGAAGTGTAACTTAGAATATTAAGAATACTTTTTTATTATTACTATATTTTTATTTTTTTGTAGAACTCTTACTGTTACTTCAGAACCACAAAGTTGTGTCATATGCTGCTGTGGAGATTTTTGGTTAGAATATCTTTTTCTTTTTCAAAAAGAAACATAGTTTTTTGGTTTTGTTCATTTCTGAATGCAAAAGTAATGATAATAGAAAAAGGAAAGTAAATGGGCAAATTTCTGAGAAGGCATATTGGTTCTGTTTAATTTTTGTTCTGATTTTAACACATGGGTAAACTGTTGTCTCCAAGTGCCAAGTTGCTTTGAACATGGGGTTGACTATCTGCTACATTTTTTGTCTGTCAAGGCAGGCAACTTGCATCAACTTCAGATGTCAGCAACAGTGAGAGCCCTTACTTTTTAAGGAACTGCAAAGTTGGAAACAGCCATCTGCTCAGCCTTCTGTTATCTGGATTCTTCATTAGAAATAATTTTCAAACATATACTAAGATCTGTCATGAAAGAGAAAGTAGGTAAGTTATTAGGAGTATAATTTTAACCCTTTCCCGTTACTTCATGAAGCATATTTTTATTAGGAAAAAAAAAAAAAAGAAAGAAAGAAACAGTGAAAACAACAAAAAAAATTTGTATCTCACAATAATTTAGTTTATAACACTGAGTTAGAAAACTAGCTCTGCAATCCATTAAATTTTAATTAAATGCTTTCTGTATTGTTTTTATTGACAACAAGAAGATATTTCCAATATTTATGATTATTTTTGTGTTCTGTTCATGTAAGTTTGGAAAGTATGAATCTGGCAGTAATTTTTATATCTTTATATCTGCCAGCCTAAGTAATCTAGTTCGAGAACACTTATAAAATTATGCAAAAGCAAAGGTAGTCAAAGTAGAGCAAAATCTGAAATAAGGAATCCTAATATTTTTTCTGTATAAGTATTGTGCTTAAATGATATTATCTTCCTTCCTCCCCACTGCCTACTCTATTGCTGCTTAATGCTCAGCTCATTTCCAGTGTATTTTAACTCTTTGGGATTTCTGCCTAGTAACCTAACTCAACAATGTCAACACAACATGCTATAAATCATCATATACAACACTGGACTTGCAAATGTGAATCATGTTTACTATGAACTTAACTTTGAAAGACAGAAGCCTTTTCTATGTTACTACACTTTTTACACTTCGTATAATGGCATTTTTTAAAATTGCTTAATTACTATGTAGTTAAAAATCTATATCTCTTATTTCAAGGTATTTTCATCCAAGAAAAATTGTCAGTTGAAAATTTTGAATTTGAGTATTTTGAATGAGTTGTAGATCAAGATTTGCCTTTATTAACCCTTCATTAACCCTTCACTTCTGTAGAAGCATAAAAGATTTTAAGTCTTACAGCTACAGGATTTTTCAACATGGTCTTCATGCAATGATTTCTAGCACTGATGAATTTTGTCTATTCTCAGTCATATGGAGGCTATTCTCACTTGAGAAAAAATGTGTTCCATAGAATGTTTTCCACAGAACAGAATTAATTTGAAATGCAGTGTCACAACAATTCTTCTGGTAACACTATGTTCATGTTATTTGAAGCATCTATTGTTCTTCTTTGTTGTGTTTTTCTTTTTTTTTTTTCTTTTTTTTCAAAAAGGTTCAAGAAAATTGGGAAAGTTTCCATAGTTTATTTCATTAACAAGACAGATGCGACTGGTAGTGTGCCAGCACAGCTTTATTCTCAGTTGATGAGTAGATATTAAAAGCTATAATGAAGAAAAATTGCTCAGTACTCAGTTTTTAGCTTTTTAATATTTTTAATAAAACTTTTCAAAATAGAGAGCAGTAAAATTTATTATAAATATTACATAATAGTTGGAACTGCTGTTAGTGAAATTTGTTGAAAGTGAGAGCAATTTCTTTTCCTGATTAGATAATAAGATAGAGACAATCTTAAATCTGTAAACATGGAAAAAATAATAATAAAGGCTGTTGATGTAGTCTACCTAGACTTTAGGAAAACCCTCAGTGCTGTTTCCTATAGTATGCTCCTAAAGAAGCTAGTAGCCTGTGGCTTGGGCAGGTACACTCTGCTGAGTAAAGAACTAGCTGTACGGCCAGGCCCAGAGACTAACGGCAGTGGATCACAAGAGGTGTTCCTAGAGCAAAGGATTAAATAAGTTTTGAAGATGTTACTGAAATTGAAAGAAATAACAATCAGCTAGGGTGTGGGAAGGCCCTACAGAAGAAACTGAACAGTCTGTTTTACTGGGCAAGAGACCTATGGGATGAAGTTCAAGAACAATTGCCAGGTCCTGCACTTTATCCGCAACAATTCCATGCAGTGCTACAGGCTTAGGGCAGAATGGCTGGAAGACTGTGTTGAAAAACCAGACCAGGGGGTGTCGATCAACACTCAGATGAACATAGGCTAGCATTGTGCTCAAGTGACCAAGAAGGCTAATGTTATTCTGGTTTATATCAGAAATAGCATTTCCAGCAGGAGCAAGGAAGTGATCATCCCTATGTACTCAGCACTGGTGAGACTGAATCTCAAGTACTGTGTTCAGTTTTGGGCCCTTCACTGCAAGAAAGACATCAAGACCATGCAGTACAACCAGAGGAGGGCAACAGAGGTGGTGAGGAGTATGGAGCACAAGTCTTATAAGGAACAGCTGAAGGAACTGGGATTGTTTCTCCTGGAGAAGGCTCAGAGGAGACCATATTGCAACTACCTGAAAAGAAGTTGTGGTGAGGTGAGGGTCAGCCTCTTCTCCCATGTAACTAGTGGTAGGTTGAGAGGGAATAGCTTAAAGTTCTGCCAAGTGAGTTTCAGGTTGCATATTGAAAAATTTATTCTGTGAAAGCGCGATCAGGTGCTGGAAAAGGATGTCCAGGGAAGTGGTGTACTCATTGTTCTTTGAGGGGTTCAAGAAATATTTTTATGTTCTACCAAGGGGTATGCTATAGTGGGAAATATTGGTGAGGTATGAACGGTTGGACTGGATGATCTTGGAGGTCTTTTTCAACCTTGGTTATTATATGATTCTATGACTGAGTGATTTTAATTTTGGCGTTGGAATTTTTCAAAAAATCATCCATCCAGATATCCTTGGTATCTGAAGCTACATGAAAGTTGAAAAGTTGAAGGTTAAGATCTTTATTTCAAGAAAGAGTAGATCTTCAGGAAAAAAAAAAAAAGTAATAGTAATATGATAATTACATAAATAACATAGTCAGTATAGCTAGAAATAATAATTTAGAAAATTACCCATAACCCACCATCCTTCCTCCTGATTCCCTAGCCCTAGGTTTAACAATTTCATTCAGAACAATACTTTCCAAGAATATTTTGACACCTAAATACTTAGTGCTATGAGTGTTTCAATACAGTAAGGCAAAACAAGAATCAGATTCCTGAAAAATATTCTAAACTGAGCTACATGGGATCACGAATAACCTTTTAACATTTTTTTTGTAATCTTTGAGATATCAAGCCCACTGTAAACTGATTGTAAACAAAATCTCTACATGTCTCTTGAAGTTAAAATGTGTACTGCCGTATATCTTTTTTGGTCACTTAAGAGTCTATAGTCTTACTGAAAGTCACTGGAAAAAACTTCGGTCTCTGCTAGCCTCTGTAGACCATTATTCCACTGATACTACACAGATATGATAATAGCTTACAGTAACATTCATCCAAAAATAAGTTATTCTCCTTATGCAATAGCATAAATTTCCCATCCCTTTCACTGGAATTCCTCAGATTTTACAGCCAATATTTCCCCCCAGATTTTAGCTTATTTAATATTTTCATTAGCTTCACTATTCTTCATTTTTCTTCTCAAGTTGCAAAAGAATAATTAGACATTCCCTTTCCATTGCAGTGTAAATGTCTAAATTGTTATGGTGGTATCTATAGTACCTACCTTGATGGTATTAAGTTAAATATATTTTGCTTTAAAGAGCCATGAAATTCTTTCTTCCCTGTGTTGGCTATTGAGGATGGAATATATAATTCACTGTACCTTATTTTCTCATTCAATCTGTACAATAAAGTATGCAAAAATATTATTCGGCTATTTTATGTTGTGGTTTGTTTTTCTAGCTTTAGACAGACCAGATATAAGAGCAACGAAACATAAGAGAATAGTAAGTGTAAGGAAATTGATTCTCAACCCATTTCTATCCGGTAATCTGAAATAATGTTTGTAGTACATAAGCAGTTTTTTTCAGATTCAGTTACTTCTTTAAATATCTTGAAGTAACTGAATACTCAAAGAAAATGTATGAACTAAGTAACTGCTATACACTGCAAACTTTGGTTTTCCATAAGATATTTTCTACTATGAATCTTATTTTTAAGAGTTCTTTAGATCATAATATTTCAAATAACAGTTGTCTTCAAATATTTATAAATATTAAGTTATCATAATTATAGCTATTGATCACCATCACTAATGAGGACAAAAATCATGCATCTCTACAGAAATTTCCTGATAGAGGAATAAGAAAAACAATGATCCATTGTTTGCTTCAGGAAGCATCAGATGTTTTTAATGCTAGATGAGCAGGTGTCACAACTTATTCTTGAAGCAGAGGGACTCAGACAGCAAACTTCTGACTACAGTACTTCTTTCTGATGTCTGTGCAAGTAATTAGTAATCAAATAATATTATTCTTCCTTGTCTCTTTATCATGCTGAGCCACTTAACAAGTATAGCACTCTCTGATTCTTATAACCTACTGTCTTCAGTAGATTAGTTACATGTTAAGGAAAGATTTCATAAGTTCTTGGCATCAATTGCAGAAAAAATAGCACAGAGAATTAAAGTATTTGAAGGAGAAAACAATCTATATCTTGTATGAACAGACTATATTCTTTAGTGCACATTTAAATAAAAACTTAGAATGATAACTTCCTTAAATACAAGAATGACTGTGCTGGAGTATAACCATCAGTTTATCAGGGAACTAGCCGATCTTTAAGATCCCTTCCAGCCCAAGCCATTCCATGACATTTTGATTCTATCAGCTTTAATTATCTTCATGCCTCACACTTACGTCTTTCCAAACTTAGACATACCATTTTTGAGCTGTGCATAGCAACAGAAATATTATATATAATTTTTATACTGTTCTAGTACTCTCAGATAAAGAAACATTTTCTGCTTCTTCAGTGATGTGTAACTTTATATTCTGAAATGAAAGAATCATTTACAAGAGTTCTGTCTGGAATACCTGAAAATGAATTGTTCCTATTTAATCAATGAAACACATTATCTTGGTGTCAAGACGTGCATTAAAATTGTGAAGGTACCAATTAGCAAATAATCTCTACATTCTTTGAAATAAAATATTACTTTTCCATGCTGATTTTATGCCCCACTTTGAAAGGGAAGCAAAGATTTTGTATTTATCTCGGGCTATTGTTGATCTTTTCTATTCTCTAAATGGTCCTATTCTTATTCAGTGTTTTCATTAAAGTACTGCTAGATGTCAGAAACAATTTTTTTCCTTGGTATGTGTTTATTACTTTTCTGAAAATTCAAATTCTGAATTAACTATAGATGAAAAATATATATAAAGGCAGTTCTAATAATTATTTCAAAGGATTTTTTTGTATATGCATTACAGATACAACTTCTATTTACTTATCTTAGAACAAAGAGAAAGTAATGAAAAAAATAACAAAATCACAAAATAAGCATATTTGGAAATGTAAGAATTAAAGAGAAGCTACTATTCTGCAGAAGACTCTTTCACATTAAGGAGACATCCCAGTTGTTTTGATGGCACAAACATAATTTTACTAAAAAAAATCAAACTGTTATCTTACAATATTGTGTTTAATTTCCTCTTTTCATATTTAAAATGAACTGAAAATAATTACACTTCATGACATTCCTCTGATGTATTTGTTGTTCTTTTTCCTTTCTCTTTTCATGTTTCTTTTTCCCTTTTAACCACACAAGTAAACAATTTTATTTTTCATTGGAACAGTTTCAATTTCCAAAAGAAATATTCTGAGTCCTGAGAAGTCCTTGAATAAATTTGTGGGCATATGATCTAAGATGAACTAAACCAAATATTAATGATTTGAAACTCTGTCCTTTGTTGCCTCCATCTCCAGAGGTGTTTGTTATCAGTGATCAAAACTGATTATACTTGTCTTTTTGTGAGAATGTAGTTGTCTTCAAAATGTGTTACAGGGAGTATAAGAAACGTTCTTGTTCATGAGTCTATTGTTGCAGAATACACTGTTAGTCTAACAACTTCTGAACAGAACATGTAGGCAATTAGCCCAGGAGATGATAGCTAATTGATAGCTAATTTGCCCGGGCACCACCAGAAAGCCAGCTGGGGAGCATTAAGATTAGCAGAAAATGAAAAAAATGCAGAAAATCAACTCCTTATAGTTCTGAAAAGAAATTGAGTATGAACAAAAAACAGTGAAGAAGGAACTGTTTTTCTAGGAAAGAACTGTGCTCTTCTGATCCTTATTTGTTTTAGCGTAGTAAATGAAAAAAATCTAAAAGCTACTTCAATTTTGCAGAATCAAATCCTAATTTATGCAAGTCCACATGTCAAGTAAATCTACAGAATGCCAAGTTTCAATTCAGGAAATTTAAAATAAAAGAGGGAATAGAAACCTATGAGATATCAACCAGTAAAAATAACATCAACAGTATGCTATCTGTATCCTGAATCCAAACTTGTCCTACACAAGTTAGATAATACAGAGTCCTAAAACAACAAATGAGCAAAAGTTCAGTTTTGAAGAATATAATATTTTCTTCACTGTTGCTGTTATATTTTTACTATAGATAATCCTTAGGTTTCTTTAATTTAGTATATTTCAGGAAGGTGTTTCAAACACAGTTATACACTCCACATGTAAGATAAACTGCAATATATTTATCAATATATAATAGTGATTTTTAAAAAGCTTTATTGTAAATAAAATTGTGACTTATCAAGATTCAGGATGGTACGGTACACTTGGTTATTGACTGTGTAGAGGGCAAGGTTTAACACAGTCATCCAGGAGATCATCTTTTCAAGGTACAAGTTCCTTGCTTTCTAAACTCCTTTTTTAAAGCAGCCTACTTGCACATGATCATTACACGTTCTAGAATTTGTCAACAGTTTATACCTAGAGGATTGTATATGCACAACCAATCTAAAATATAATCTTAGAGAAGCTTACGAAACCTAGCTAGATATTAATCATTTACCAAGGATTTGTAGTTGCAAGGAATCTCCTTAATATTATGTCATAAGGTATCTCTGCAGTAGATGTAACAGCAAGAAGTGTCCCTACTCAAGAGGAGTTCTTATACAGCCAGCTGTTATGCAGAAGAGCTCAGTCACCTCTGGGCTGTTTTCTATACTTGGGCAAGATTATTTATTCATTTTCTGGTGCTTTCTCATTTGATCCTCAGATCAAATTCCTCCAGTGCCCAATTTAATCCACTGCTGTGATTTCTATCTGCCTAATGAAATGCTTGTGAGTAACCAGCGCCATAGTCTCTGTCTGCCTGAGCAAGACCTCATGTGCAAAGGCCAGCGTTGAAGCAGGACAATTGCCTGGCCAAAGATGAGGAAAGGAAAGGTAAAGAAAGGAGCACACCATCACAGAATTCTTGTGATTCCAACACTGATATTATGTAAGATGTCACTGAATATCACAGAATTGTGTAGGGTTGGAAGGGACCTCTATAGATCATCTATTTCAACCCCTCTGCCAAAGGAAGCTTCCTAGACCAGGTTGAAAGGCTGTAAACACTACAGAGATCTGAGCCCCTCCACAGCTCACCTCCGAGGGGTGGCTGAGCTGGGCAAGGGCACAGTACAATTGACCTCTCAGGCCTCAGGAACTATAAAGTTTAGCCCAGTCTGAGCCAAGTGTGTTTTCCAGAGACTGCTACATGCAGCTCAGCATGCCACAGCTATACCCTGGTGCCCACATTTATTGTGCCTGCCCCAGTACTACTTGCAATGCCCAGATGCTGAGCATGTGATAGGAACAGCTGTCAGTTTGTGGGGGCTCTGCCAGCTCCCCATCATGCCTTGGGATGCAGTTCTGCAGTGGGAGAGCTGTAAAGGCAAAGGGACGTGCACAAACAAAGAGATGTTACAGAAGGAAGTAAAAATTAATATTTACCCATCTCTATGGATCTAGGCTCTCAGGGAGATCACTCCAAAGGAGGAATCTCCAACAAGAGATTTCTGGTGGATAACAGGCTGGCCATGAGCCATCAAGCAATGTGACCTGGTGGCCAAGAAGGCCAATGGGATCCTGAGATGCATTGAAAAGAGCATGGCCAGTAGACCAAGGGAGGTGATCCTCTCCCTCTCCTCTGACCTCATCAGGCCTCAACTGGAGTATTGTGTGCAGTTCTGGGTTCCCCAGTACAAAAAAGTCAGGAACCTCCTGGAAAGAGTCCAGTGGAGGGCCACAAAGATGATAACACCTCCCTTACAAGGAAAGACTGAGACCTGGGTCTGTTCAGCCTTGAGAAAAGAAGACTCAGAGGGGATCTGATCCACATCTATAAATATATAAGGAGTGGGAGGCAAAGAGACGAGGCTGGACTCTTCTTAGCAGTGTGTGGTGATAGAAGAAGGGGAAATGGCCACAATCTAATGCACAGGAACTTCTGCCTAGATGTGTATGGGAACTTCTTCACAGTGAGGGTGGCAGAGCACTGGAACAGGCTGGCCAAAGAGAATGTGGCATCTCCTCTGGAGACATTCAAGTCCCACCTGGACACTTACCTGTGCACTTTGGTCTAGGGAGCCAGCTTTGTCAGGGGGGTTGGACTCGATGATCTCTAGAGGTCCCTTCTAACTCCTACAATTCCATGATTCTGTGATGAGATTCTTCCTCAGTGGCAGTCAGCCTTTATATGAATTCTAAGAGGGGTGGAGCTAGGGTCTACCCAAGATTTCCAGTCACACAGCTGAATTGCCTTCAAATGTGCTCCCAGGGGTGACTGGGTCTTTCCTTCAGGTGCTCCATAAGTGGTTCAGGCTGTGACTCAGCAGTCCCCCTACAGAGGGCTCACGCACAGCAGGAGATGCTTGCTTCCACCTTTCTGCTGCTTTGCAGCATCCGTATATCATTTTTAGTGCTTCTAGTGATCTCATGCAGAAATAGCTAAACAAATTAGATAATCAATTCTGTTCTAGAAGTGCATTCACCTATGCACAATGAGAGTGAGCATTGCATTGTGTGCAGGCTTCAGTTTATTGTTGTCAGGAGGTCGGTGAATTAGGGGCAAATTCATTAAAAAATAAGGTGAGGGTACAGTTTTCCTATGACTGCAGGGGAGTGAAAAAATTTAGTGAGTATATACAAGCTTTGATTATAAGAAGGTATGTGCTAGCAGGGATAAAGTTTCAGGGGGAAAAAAATATATATATATATATATAAATGATTTTAAATTGCACTTGTTTTGAACATTATGCTATATTGTTTAGGAAGTTGTACATTTCAAATTTCTTCTATAAAAAAGTAATATAATTAGAATGGAAAAAACTATTCAAAATAGGAAGACTTTTTTTTCATTTTGATATCTTAAGTATAATGCTAGACAATAGTCACAACTCATTACCTTTTTTGTTGTACTCAGGAATATGTAGAACAGTATAATGAGAGAAGGTCAAATATCTAAGCTACTACTTGAAGTAGTAATTCACATGTTTTTCATGTTTTTTCTTTTTATGATATCTGGTTCAATAGATTCTGTTTTGATACACAAACATGAAATGACAATTTAGGAATGCTGATTGGGTAATTATATTCTTAATGACATAAATATACTACAAAACAATATAGTTACATTTTTCTGTAGCTCCAAAGATAAATGACATGCTATTTTCCAGTTGTTGGTTTTTGATTTTCTTTGTTGTTGTTTTGTTTTTACACAGGACAGTTTTAGAACTATGCATATTCCTACCACATTAGATTTCTTCCCTCATTTCCTTCGAAATTAATTGAAGAACAGCTTACACACTATTTCCCTCTTCAGCATTGTTGTATGGTCATAACATGAACAGCTCACTCAATGACTTGGCAGGGATTGCTTAGTTTTATGAATCTGGCAACAGATTTGGTTGTTCATTGTTTAGTCGTCTAGTTAATGTATTAGTTTTCTATGGTGTCATTTGTTCAATGAAAATTTAGTAATTGTTTTCATAATAGAAGCAACAACAGAACATGCAACACTTAGCATCCCAGATAACTGTATCTTTCTTCTTTTCACTTTCCTCTTTTAAAGTAGGCAGATAAAGGGCAGTATTATCTCAGAGTATGAAATAATTCTCTGCTCAGTTACTCACAAGTTGATACATGTATTTGGTTTTGACTTATCAGCTAGGTTATTTTGTCATGGCCTTTTTCTTTTTATAAAGGCTATTCTATGGCTCTCTGGAAAGTGCATTCAAGACTCCTATAGATAGAGGAGTAGTACATTTCTTGCAGGGACTGGCTGCTTGTAACATGTTGACAGCTACTGAAGAGATTAAGGTAAGATTCTGAGATGTGCATGGAACAAAAAGAAGAGAAGGAAATTTCTTTGAGCAGAGCCCAGAATGACATTCAGCAAATCCCTTAAGAAGAAGATATCTAAAAAAATAAAAATAAAATAAAAAATAAAAACATCAATAATAATAATAATAACAATATATTTTTTAAAAAAGCTGCTAATTCCTTTACTAAGACTATGTTTTGATGGATGAAGACCATGAGACTAAGGTAAAAACCTGGAAATGACTGAGACTGAGCACCCCACTGGTGCTCCTTCAAAACTGAATGTGACTTGTCATTGTTGAAGGGTGTCTTACATTCTCAAGCCACCAGTTATTTGAGATGGAGCGCTACACCCTGAGTACAAGCAGTAGTAGTATGCAGTTTTTCAGAACTCCTAACATGGAAGGGTAAAGTAGAGTAGAGTAGAAGAACAGAACAGAATAGAATAGTATAGAATAGTTCAGTTGGAAGAGACATTCAAAGATCACCAAATCCAGCTGCATTATCTTCTTGCACAGTAACAGGCAGAGGTCATCAATTACCTCTCTCTCACTGTGATGCCCCAATATATAAACGAGGGAGATGAGGTTCTTAGATAATGTGTATACCCAACATGAGATTAAGAAACAACGGTTCAAATGTTGGTCTGACCAGTTTATAACCAATATTGACCAGGGAGATGGGGAAGGGGAAGGCAGGCACTGTTACCGATAAGGATGATGGGGAAGGGAAGGCGAGCGATAGGAAAGATGAGAAAGAAGCAAGGATTTGTACAATGCAGGGAAAGTCAGCAGCCAGGATCCCAGGGGTGGTCCGGTTGCGAGCGGCTCTGACGGTCCAAGGCAGAAGAGCAGGGGTGGCAGAAGCGGGGAGAACAGCAGCAGCGATGGGCAGCCTTGAGCAACAAGCAGTTGTCCTGGAGAAGCGGCACCGGGGTCAGCACAGGAGAAACAGTGTGGGGAAAGTCCAGGAACAGCGTCAGCCAGCGCCGGGGAAGCAGCGAACAGTGATCAGCTCATGAGGTCTCTCCTAAGAGAAGGCCTCTCCTGGAAGCAGCGAACAGTGATCAGCTCAGGAGGGTTCAGATGGTAGAACACCTCGAAGGAGCGGCAAGGTCCAGGAGAAAGCAGCATGTCTCAGGCAGCAGGCCCAGGAGGGAGTTCCGCAGCAGGGATCAGCTCATGAGGTTTCTGATGGAAAGGCACCCCTAATGTCATGGTGGTCGATCCCTCTTTTATCCTCCATTTCTCCTGCCTACATGACAAATCCAGTTCTAGGATGCCAGGCAGCATCTCCTGGGAAGGCTATCTCCCCATGGAGATGAATACCGCACAAAAGAGTGTTCTCCAGACATTGAGCTGCAACTTATCTCTCTTTCTTTGCCCCAGGACATGCCCATCTGCTTGTCCATTAGACAAAGGATTTCGCAACCCTTGCCTATACTTGCTTGTACAAGCTTGGACATGTTCATCAGCAAACTTTGAGGCAATGATATAAAAAAGTAAGTCTCTTACAGATATGTATTCAAAATGACACAAGACTGGCTGTAATTTTTGCATCAGCAACTGACAACTGCTTTGGTGATGCCATGGTCATGTCACAGCATTTGGAATCTCAGCAGTTCTCTGTACCACACAGGATTTATCAACATGGCCGGCATCGAGAGTTCATAAGAGCAGCTTATGCCTCTCCAGAGGCAGAGGTAAGGAAGCAGGACAGAATGAGTGGAAGAGAAGTGCTGGGCCCTGGGCTGAAAGGCAGGGGTGGTTCTGTTGGAACAGATTGTGTGTCCTCCTCCTTTGCCTTTGAGGGACTGAGGATCAGGGCATGGAATTCTCCTGTCCTCTGCTGCTCAACTGGAGAGATCTTCTGACTTCTAGAAGGATATCTATACAAAGATATGTATTCAAATGACACAAGCCTTACTGTAATTTTGCATCAGCACCTGGTAACTGCTTTTGTGGTGCCGTGGCCATGTCACAGCATTTGGAACCTCAAAAGTTCCCTTTATCACACAGACTTTAGTGGTACATCCAGTACTGGGAGGTGGTAGACTGAGTTCTAACTGACAACTATGAGTTATCCAGAATGCAACTGGAATATGTCACCATCCCGCAATACTTCTGCTCATGATTGCAGAGAAGCAGGAACTGGACAAGAAATCTCTTTTGGGAGATTTCTTGAAGGATCTGACCACTGCAAATGGAGATGGAATTCTTGTTCATTGACAACTGAGGCACCATTCCCCACTGGCTTACCTGAAGGGCTATGTCTGTCACACTAACCAAGCAAAAAGAAGAAAAATGATACTGTGCAGCAGAGAATAAAAGACTCCCATTAGACTAAGGATTTGAGAAATTGTTATGATTTTTTTTTTTTTTTTTTTTGTGAAATAGGTCACCTTTGAGGATGAATCTATTCAAAAACAAAAAGCTTTACTTTTGGCATATGATCTTCTTGCTTGCTGGCAAAGTGCCAAGGAATCTACTTTAGTCTTCTCTACCAGCCTACTTTAATGGCTCCAAAAATCATTGAAAGCATAAACCGATGCCTAGTCTGCATAGGATATGTACCTTGAAATAAGTATTGAAAGTTACAGCTCAAACATTACAAATTATGTGTTTTTATGTTTCTTGGTTGCTGATAAATGACAAAGTGATATTTATGATCATCATGCTTTCAGGTACATCAAAAAAATGTAGCTTTCCTTTTTGTTTCCTCAAACCACTAAATGTAAATGTGTATATACTACCCTATACTTGAAGTACTTAACATAGTTTCTCCACAGTCATAGAAGGTAGATTTTAATTAACTTTTAAAGTATCCTTGTTTTTTGATTAGTTAAACTTGTACAAACCACACTGGTCTAATTCAGAATTTGTTTACAATTGTCAAAATTGGTGAAGATATTTTAATAACTTTTGGAGTTTTAAAATGACCTCTAAATCTAACGTTCCAAAGATTTTATTTAGAATACAAATTCAAAGAAGCAATGGCTTCTATAGATTTTGTCACAGTCATTATTTCTAGAGTAATTTCTCTAGAAGAGGTAGATCTCTTCACTTTGGTTATTCTAGATTAAACCAGCAGTCCTCCTTCCAATTCAGGAACTAATAACTGCTAATATACAAGCAACTGCTAAGAATTTGTGTCTTCTTCCCTTAGTGATCTAACTGTTGCATTCCCCAGGACATTGGGAGTCTCTGCATTAGCCTTTTGTCATTGTTTTTATAGCTATTCCACATCATAACATAATGCCTTAAGCATTGGTTGGAGCTGTAGTTCCTGGTTTCCCAGAGTGTTTCAGTTTCCCATGTGGTATCTGTCTTTGGGAGGAGGGAACTGCAGTTCTTGGTTTTCCTGGAACTGCAGTTCCCAAAATGCTTTGGTGGTTTTCAGTTTCTGAGAAGAAAATATAAAAGCGATGTGTCAACTTGAGAAATCTCTCTTCTTTTCCACATCAGCCAGCCATAATTGAAGGGTTTCAGAGTCTTTCTTTTCACATTCACTTGATTTATTATTCTTAATTACTTTGTATTAGTTCATATTTTTCTTAGTAAAATAGTTCACTCCCTATCTAATTGATTGGCAGTTATTTTATTGGCAGTTCTTTTTCTCCAGAACAGCCAGTCTTCCTGGGAAAAGGAGGAGGGTGTGGGGGGTGTGGGGGGGAGGGGAAGAAGGTTGAGGAGAGGGAGGGACTGGAAGTCCTTCTGTCCCATGATAATGGCTCTTCAAAATCAACACTTTTGCATGTCCATTAAAATTTATGTTCCTCTTCTTACCGTTCCTCTATTCCTTTCGTTGACAATAGAAAAACCTAATTCGCTGTGAACAAATGCATAATGTTTAGGAGAACTGTATATGTTAGGACAATGTTTTCTCCTGAACAGCTCCTTCTTAATCTCAAAGAGGAAAAAGATATAAGGAAGATAGTAGCCAAAAAAGCCTTTAACTGGAATAAATTCTAAATATTTATTTAAGATAAGATTTTAAATTTTACACTGTCATGTTTTGTTATTCAACAAAGAAAATACAGACTAATTTATTTTTTTAGATGTCTTCATGCAATGCTTCATACTCCAAAGCAAGGTGAGAAACTTCTTAATTACTGAACTGAAGATTTTGCAGTAGTATTTTAATTTCTTTGTGACAAATCATCAGTTTCTATATGTTCAGATAAGACTTATCTTGGATACTATCCAAAAAGGAAGTATTTGAACCTCAGAAAAAGTAGAAACTGAATGAGTATGTCAGTGTACATTCTGTATTTATTTCAATCGAGATAGTATGACATGACTAGAGTATTAGAGAGGAATTATATAGATACAGAACTAACCTTGTATAGAGTCAGAATGTATTTGTGTTAGGATTTGTTTCCAAGGAAAGGGATTAACTTCATCTCCAGTTAAAAATGCTTTCAGTGAAAATATTAGTATAGTAAAATGAAACTGTTAAAATACAAAACTCAAAATTTTAAGTTCAAGTTTAAAGTCAAAAAACTGAAGTTAATTTTGTATTTTCTTTCAGAATCATAACTGTTAAATGCCTAAATTCATCTTTTTTTTTCTATTTTGTTCAGGTTCTTCTATATCATTTCTTCGTCTTAAGTAACCCAAGCAACTACGATCAGATACAAAAGAAAAAATCCTTCCTACCAAATGACTTTATGTAGTAAATACAGTAGGACACATACTGTGAATTTATACATATTGTGTCTCTGAGCTACATTAAAGAAATCAACACCAAGTTGTTCTCCTCCCACATATTGTAGACATTGTTTATAATGGCGATTTTCATAGTAGCATAGAACACTCTGGGTTGGAAAGAACCTTTGAAGAGCATTCAGTAATTCCCCTGATATGGGTAGGGACATCTTTTACTACATCAGGTTGCCTGAAACTACGTCCATCCTTACTTCAGACACTATGAACACTTAAAATGATGGGGAAACCACAACTTCTCTGAGCAACCTTTTCTAGTGTCTCAACACAGTCATCTTAAAATATATATGTATATATCCTTCTTTATATCTTCTTTCTCCTTTCTCCTTTTTCTCCTTTCTCCTATGCGAATGCCAAGTGTTTCTCTTGGGTCAGAGTAATCTTAGAGATGTATACAGAGCAGGAGAAGGGCTCACTGGGAGCAGCCCTGCAGAGAACATAGGGATCCTTGTAGATAAAAGACTTAACATGATGGGATTGAGCGCACCCTCAGCAAGTCTGCAGATGGTATCAAGATGAGTGGTGCAGCTGATACAAAAGATCATCCAAAAAGACTTAGTTGAACTTGAGAGGTGGGCTCAGGAAAACCTAATGAGGTTCAAAAAAACAAATCTAAGGTTTTGCACTTGAGTCAGGGTAATCTCAGACATGTACACAAAATAGAAGAGCTTTCTGAGAGCTGCCCTGCAAAGATCTTAGGAGTCCTGGTAGGTGAAAAACTTAACACGACCAAGTAGTGTCCAGTTGTAGCCCAGGAACCCAACAGTATCCTGAGCTGCATCGAAGAAGGACAGCCAGCAGAGTGAGGGAAGTGGTTGCTCCTCTCTACTCTGCCTCTGTACAGAGGGTGGTGAGGTGCTGGAACAGGCTGCCCAGAGAAAGTATTGATCCCTGGAGGTGTTCAAAGCTAAGTTGGATCGAGTCCAGTGCAGCCTGGTCTAGTACCTGGTTTAGTTGCTGGCAACTCTGCTCATGGCAGGGCGGTTGGAACTAGATGATCTTTGAGGTCCCTTTCAATGCAGGCCACTTTATGATACTATGGTTTTTATGGTTAGTGTTTTCTCAGAAAAGAGGAAGGATGAAGGAGGAAGGAGGAAGGAAAGGAAAAAGAAAAAAAGGAAAAGGAAAAGGAAAAAGTAGCCAACTTTCCTGAAAATAATAGGCATTCACTTCCAGGGACAAGTTTTAGAGCAGACCCTCCACATGAGAGGAAATTAGCACTATAAATTCTGGTAATTCTTGCAATGCAAAACAGAATTCAGCTTTGCTGGTCACACAGTGTTCCTTTTTATTACAGAAATAAACAAAAATAAACACCAATAAAGAAAGAAAAAATAGGCATTCATATCTGAAACTGATTTTTAGATTCCTTTTACCATGAATTACAGAGAAATTATTAATTTTGTAGCACCATCTATCTGGATTATTTTAGCTGTCTACTTTTACAGGACATATATCTCTTTCTAGAGATGAAAAAAACTAAACTCTAAAGAGTACCTGTTATCAGAGTAAACAAATACAACCTTTTGCTGTCCTTACTCACTAGAGTTCCACAGTTCATTAGTATGAAATGAACCATCACTTATGTCCTAAGTACAGAAAGTTTTGGTTTGCAGAACAAACCCTATATCTCAATTAAGCATTATAAAACATTAAAAGACCTGCATCCAGATCATCTATAAAAACACTGGAGAGCACTTAACCCGAAATGGAATGCTGAGAAAACTTACTAGTTACTGACTGCCAGCCTGAGATAACTCCTTTTAACTCCAATCTCAAATTTAGCTCTGAGCCCAGTCTTTCAGGCAATTGTTCACCCACTGCACTATTATTATTGTTGTTATTATTATTATTAATAATAATATTTTGTTTCGCTATATGCTGGACATGTTGTTCAGAAGGATACTGTGAGAAGCAGTACTGGAAGCTCTGTTGTAATTCAAGAAAATTACATTTATGGACTCACTTTCACCAACTAGGTTGGCAACCTTAACACAAAAGGAATTTGAGTTAGTTGGGCAAGGTCACAGAGTTGATCAGAGGTCCAGAGCACATCTCCTATGAACACAGGCTGTGAAATGAAGTTGTTCAGTCTAGAGAAGAGAGGCTCTGGGAAGATCTTATGGCACCATTCCAATATTTAAAGGGGACCTAGAAAGACCTCTAAAGATGAGGAGAGACTGTTTTTCAGGAAATGTAATGATAGGATAGAGGGTTAATGTTTTTAAACTAAAAGAATGTAGATTTAGATTAGGCATTAGGAAGAAATTCTTACCTCAGATGGCTGTATGTTACTGAAGAAACTGTGGATACTCCATCCCTACGGTGTTCCAGGTTGAGATTGATGGGGCTCTGAGCAATATGATTTAGTGGGAAGTTTCCCTGCCCATGGCAAGGAGTTGGAAACTAGACAATCTTAAATTTCCTACTCACTCAAACCATTCTATGGTTTATGATTTTACGATTAAAAACCTCTGTAAGAAGAAAGTATGTCTTCAAAACTACTTGGACTTAAGTGAAAGTTGACTAGTCTATGAAAATTAATGGAATAATGAACTGAAAAAGAGAATCTTCCTTTCCTTAGTTTTGTCTCAAGCAGTAGTCATTTTCTCAAAAGAAAAATTTTTCATGCTTTGTATTTTTAAATCAGATGTTTTTTCGCTAATATTAAATTAAATGATACCTCATTGATATTCTGAGATCGCTTGCTTAGGTGAGAAGAAAGTTTTATACAACTTCTATTTAAGATATTAAAACAAGATCAGCATTAATGACTACCATAAAATAATTATTAATATATTTAAAATATATTTTTCATTTTTAATAATAAATTTTAATCATTCAGCAGTGCCATATATTAAAAAATTCTTGAGCCTTTATGTCTTTCAGGAACCTGAGATGTTCATTAGATGGGCAAGAGGAATAAACAGGAGATTTTCTCATGCAGAGATATATAAATTTTCCCAATAATTTCAGCATTCAGATACTTTTTAGAATAATGTAAATATATTTCCAATGCAGTTATGTAATAATATAGCAAAGGAAGCAAAACTAAGGATCTGAAGAATAAATCCACAGTTCTGATTAGTTATAGATGAAAGAAAAAATATTTCAGAAACAGTTGTGCAAAAAGATATTCTGTCTCTTAATATATCAGTTATACATCAGAAACAAGTGTTGTTTTGGTCCTTTATGACTATTCATAGAGAAAAGGAAACTGTAATGCACTGCATACAATTTTGTAATATAAAACAATATATTTTAGCAGCACTTACATGTGTTTGCATCAGTGCATCTGAAAGGACAACTGAAATTATGAAAATTGTTTTCTTATGGTCCCCCAGAACTACAGAGGTCTGTCATTTCATATAATTTCTCTCTTCATAATAAATTCACACTTGTTCATTTCCATAGCAACATCCAGTTCACCAGTGGATGGATTTGTATTTGTATTTTTTTCTCTCAACATCTTAAAAAAGAGTTTGAGACCTGTCAAGTATGTGCCAAGAGATAAAGGTCTTAATTCAGATCTTTGTGAATTCATAATTACTATTCTGATGCTTTCATACTTGAAGGATTATTTTATCATAGCTGATTTAGTTCTATATCTCTGCTGAACTAAGTTTTTTATGTTTTAAATAGTCATAAAACTACTTATTTGTGTTGCATCATTCTGATAGCTGCTAAAATCTCACAGATCTACAGCTTTTATATATTATCTACACATTTCTATAAGAGTGATACTGCGGGCCTCAAAAGTATATTACAAGTGTGAAAATGAGGGTTAAGAGTTTCCCCTGTTTGCTTTCTGGTTCACAGAACCAGTGTATCTCTGCCTACAGATTGAAACTTATAATGGAAAGAATTCATCTGCAAAAATATGGTGAGCTCCACTAAGGTCAGAATTCCACCACTGTCACAACAGATTACAGTAGTTTCAGCAGTTCCTTTCTCAGTACAAATATGCCTTTAGTGATTTAGCCAATGGACTATATTCCAAAAAATTGTATAAAATTTTATTTATTTCAACATTATTCTTCATTCTTTTTCAGTCTGTTCATGAACCATCAGGTTAATAACATGTAACATTTAAAACTTTGACACACATATATTTCTTCAAGCTTTAGTTATTTAGAGTATAGACATCTGTATCTCAGTCACCCCTAACTCTTCATATTGTTCTAATTCAATAGACTGAATTGTCTGACTCATTTAAATGTTTGCTCTGGTGTACAGTGGGGTTAATTATGGTGTATGGGAGGCTATGTCTCTCCATTACCTATAAAGTTGCCTGACAGACTCTTTCTTCATGAAGTGAGACCAATGAATCATTTTTCTTGTGATATACATCCATCAAAAGTCCTGGCAAGACAATGATGTTATTAATTGGCTTCAGTCAAGCAAATCAGACAAGGGACCCAATCATTAATAGCCCTGTCATGGTTCTTTTAATATATCCTCCTTTAAAAAAGATAGGCTTTTAAATGATTTGTCATGAAGAGAAATTTTCACACTATCTTCCTTTTTCCTGCTCACCCATTTGTTATGGAATGCTTAAAAAGATTCACGAAAGAGAACGAAAGTATTGGACTCACTTCTGAATTATGGGAGATAATCAGAGAAAGTGAACAGAAAGCCAAGAAAAAGATTGAAAAGAACCTTCATTATAGATTTATGTCTGTCTCTGTTGCAAATGTTAAATCTTTGTGGGATTACTGGCTGCAGGTTGGTGAGATGATATCAAAGCTCAGTTCTATCATATATATATATTTTTTTTCCTTCTGTGGAAAACATGCAGTACATAGTGTTCTATAATGTATGATAGTAATTACTTTTCTCCTTAGTAACAGACAGATGTTTCATCAATCTTTGAAGATTTTTCAGCATCTAACTCAAGCAGATAATCATCAGTAGCAGTAATGGTGGCTGTGACTGGTCGTGACTGTTACATCCAGCTCAAAGTGGATTTAGGGGAAAGACAGTAACACAGTAGTCAAGGGTTAATTTATGGTTATATAATTTATGGTTAGGTTTTCTAATATAATTTATGGTTTAGGTTTTTCTATCAAGTGATCAGGCTGTGAGAGAAAATCACCAGACAGCACAGCATATGGGAACCAGAGAGAGAGAGACTGATGTGTAGTGTCATTAACAGACACAAGCAGACCTGCCTTAAGCCCCTGAAAGAAGAAGCCAGGTTAACTTCTAACCCCGAGAAGACAGACTGAAACAATACTCACGACAAGCAATGTCGTTTCTGCTCATAACAGGAGTCTCCCCCTTGCTCCCAAAATATTTTATTAAATTTGTTTTCTCTACTTGCACTTTATTACTTACCCTGCTTTATGAATCACTCCATTAATTCATCAGAAATACCCAGCTTTGGGCTGTTCTTTTGTATTTTATATTGGGTCAAGATTTTCAAGACTTGAAGTATTATCTCTCTATATGAAAGATACTTATAGTCAAGTGATAAACTAAGTATTGTAATAACAAGTGCCAAACAATGTCATAAATTAATATGTAACAAATTAAAGCACAAAATCAAAGTGTAATTAACCAGCTAAATCACTGTACCCTAAATATTTTTTTAGAGAAAACTTCTAAAAATAGGCACTCTACATCAAGATTAGCTATTTCCTATTACCTACAATTTGACAAAGATTTTACACCATCCAAAATGAATTAATCATAGAAATAACTGAATATTTGTCATAGTTACCACATGGCATTAACGTCTCTGCTCTTGTCAGGAGTCTATACGCATATTCTTTATGTACATAAATCTTTGAAAGGAATACATGAAGAAAAAGGGATTTTCAAAATGCAACTGACCGGGAAAAACTCACAGTATATAGAAAGTAAAGCTGCTTTAACTTATAGAGAAGGCATTGTAAGGAGAAGCAAAGTAAAAGCAGATGCAGCAGCAGTTATTGGTAAAGATGTAGTAAAGCTGTAATAGTAAGATCAACTGTGAAATATGTTAATTTATTCTAAAATAAATCTAAGATTCTGCACACTCAAGTTCTGCAAGAGTTGTCTGACTTTTGTTAAGAGATATAATTTCATGCTTTTTCTTTCTGATCTCAGATAAATTTTATTACTTTCAAGAGCTTTAAAAAAATAATACTTCAGTTTTAAAGTGTTTTCATAAGAAGTGGGAATATACATATTTGGATTTAATAATCTTGCTGAATTAAACCATGAAGCATTTTGTACTTAGTAGTTATACAGCATGATTAAATATTGAAATATTGATTATTTTTCCACTGCTGATGTGATAGGAAACAGACCTCTTTCTTTCTTAGGCTCTGTATTGTCAACATTGAAGACTTTTGTCTCTATTTTATTGAACAAGAAATAAATACTGAAGACAAACACACTATGAGTTGGTTACTTAGGATTTTATTGATACTAAACAATCCCTTACTACTTTTAAATTAAATTATTTTGGCTTTCTCAAAAATATTTCACACAAGAAGATGCAAAGTTGTTACACTAAATTGACCTATGTGGAAGTTGGTCGGAAATAGGTAATTTTTCTTTTTGTTAATGCTAAAACAAATGCAATAAGAACTGGACTTTATTCCAGTGTACGTAAAAAGGATAGCTATTAGTAATTATATATATGTGTGTGTATATACTTGAAAAGAAAAACCTTAAATTATATTCTAAGACTGTAAATATTTTGGTCTGACAAATTTAACTGTCTTTTTGTAGTAAACATTTGCATAGTTGAAGATTATCATTCTTCTGAATAAGCAAAACTGTATCCATCTTCCGTTATCAGTGCAGCTTGCTAGGTCACATATCTTTCTGCACTTTTTCCAGTTAACCTATTCCAGATCAACATTTACCATTCAAGTTGGCCAGTTCCAGTATTCACTTTAAACTTTCATGGTACATCAGTTGGAAACCAGACAAAGTAATAGAATTAAGGAATCTTAAGGTCTATCTAAGCAGAGAGATTCTAGAAGTCAGCAAAAGAAAAAAAAAAAACAAACAAAAAAAAACAGGTTACTTGTTTGAAGCTTGAGGGTTTGAGTGTTCCTTCAAATGAAGTAACATACCACCAGAAAGTAACTATTAGTGCAGTGCACATAAAATGCAGGAGGAATTCTGCTATTGTTTCTCATTTTCACAGAAGGACAATTTTTTCATAGAATCACAGAAAAGTTAAGGTTGGAAGGGATCTTCAAAATTCATCCTGCTCAAGCAGGAGCACCTAGAGCACATTGTCTAAAATCCTAAAACCCTTCGAGAAGACTGTTGAATATCTCCAAAGTTGGCTTCACATTCACAGAGGGATCCACTTCACAATCCCTCTGGACAGTACTGTCAGTTTCACAGTAAAGTGTTTCCTATAAAATTTACTGAGAATGTATGCTACCCTCATCCTCAAAGATTATCAGAGGCCTGGAGCATCTCTTTTATGAATAAACATTGAGAGAGTTGGGCTTATTAAGCTTGGAGAAAAAAAGTATTCAAGGAGATCTCATAGCAGCCTTCCAGTACTTGAAGGAAGCTTATAGACAGGAAGAGAAGTGACTTTTTACATGGTTTAAAACTCACAGAACAAGGGGGAATCATTTTAACTAGAAAAGGAGAAATTCAGGTTAGATGTTAGGAAGGAATTCTTTATTCAGATTGCGGTGAGGCACTGAAACAAGTTGCCCAGAGAAGCTGTGGGAGTCCCATCCTTGGAGGCATTCAAAGCCAGATTGGACAGAGCCCTGGGCAGCAGGATTTAGTGGTTGGCAATCCTACCTGTGTCAGGGGTTAGAACAAGCCTACTTTTAAGATCACTTTTGACCTAAGTCATTCTATTATTCCATGATTATTAGATGAATCTATTGTTCAAAGTTGTGACTTAGCTGTTGTAAATTTCCAATGAAAACAGGATAATCATGCACAAAAAAAGCACAAGTAGATGTTTTTATTTTCTCCAAGCAGACAATTTCTAATTAATTGCCACTCAAGATATAATTTTGCATAATTTATTTTCTGAATAGTCCAAGAACATAGGCAGAAATGAATGAAGAGGCAAGATACAACTGAATGGCAATGGCAAAATAGATTCCAAACATAAAATAAAATGATAGAATAGCGCTTGCATCTTTCCTCAGAGGTTTCCAGAAGAAGGCATGGTATTGTGTTCATACTCTCTATAAGCAATCAGGATTATTTGAGTTTTACAGTCTTATTACATGAATGGATAATTTTTCCAAATTCCATTAAGGGATAGGCAAAGATTTCATATTCTTTTTTGCAGCTCATGTAATTAGGAGACACAGAATACCTAATACCTAATGTAAGGTGACAACTAATGTTGTTATGGGGTGAAGATACTCACCTATGCAGAGAGAATATTAATGAGGACAGAAACAGATACTGACAGCTCTGCTTAATTAACTCCCTTTCAAGTATTTTTATATGATTCAATTGTCCTTTTTGTGGTAGTATATGTATATATGTATGTATAAAAGAGAAGGAAAAAGGAGGGGAGAGGGAAAAAGGCGGGGAGAGGAAGGGAGAAGAAAGGAAGGGAGGGAAGGGGCAGAAGGAGGGGGAAGGAAAAAGGAAATGTGGTAGAGGAACTAATATTCTATGCCTGACAAAACTCCTAACATAGGCACAAAAACTTTTTTCTTTTGGGAGATGAAGACAAAGATTTAACTTCACAATATAAACTTTGCTGTCATCTGTCTGTTAGTATTCAAACAGTTCTAAAGACACTTAGAAATATGATTATGAATAATTTTGAGTTCTAGACACCCAGTAGTCTTCTTCAAGCTACTAGTGCAACAGTTTGTTAATAAGTGTAGAAAAACAAAACAAATAAACAAAAAAGACCTAGTACATCTTCAGTCAGTTATAACCAATCTAAACCCTAAACTATGTTATTTAACCTTGGGAAAATATACTGCATGCACTGATTATAATTTTCTCAGCACATTAACTCTGAGTCTGTATTACAATGTAGACAGAACCGAACTATCTATCAGTAGCGTGAGTCCAGTAGCTAGATATTTATGATTGTCCAGCTGTTGCAGGCACAGCACAAGATCTCGCGAGAAGAGACAATTCCCCACTTTTGCAAAGTTGCTTCTAGAAAGTTTTAGAAGGTAGAATGCTGCATCACTTAGGAGTAGTAATGTGCACGCGCGATCCTAACTTATATAGGGATGCTGCTGCTAACAATAAACGCCATTTGCTGCTCACCACATTGGTGTGAAGTGCAGTCATTTGGCCCCAGCCAGGCGGGTCAGTTGCGTAGACGCTAGTGGGGCTGGATCCGTAGGCCACTAACTCCTGGAAAGGGCAACAAATGGTGACCCCGACGCGATAAGTGATGTCGTCAGGAGTTTGACATTGCCTGCGAGCCTGTGGAACCAGGACCGCAGAAGGCTGGTGTGACGACATTCCGCCGAAAGGGTGGTGCCTGTGGCGTCCTGAGTGCTGAATCCGTCAGTGGCCACAGAAGTCAGGAGCGGTGAAGATACTGCGGCAGGCAGCTAGGCGTTCCCGAGCGCGTGATATCGGAGCTGTTCCGGTATGGAGCAATTAATTAAGGTACTGCTTTATTTGTCTAAGGATTACTGTAGCAAAAATGCACCTTCAAAGAAGGAGATTGCTAAGCTCATGTCTTGCTTGATGGGGGAGCGGATTATCTTCGCCCCCCGGGATATTATTCACCCCGAAAAGTGGGATGACATCACGGCCGCCCTAGCACAGTATTCTATGCAGCGGGATACTACGACTAAGAAAGCCGCAGAGTTAAAAACCTGGGGGTTGGTGCTGACCGCGCTTAAAGCGGCCAGGGAAGAAGGGAAGCTCATGCACACTGTGCGCAACCTTGACAGCCTTGAGAATGTTACGGGGGGTAAAAGGGGGTCGGGAGGCTCTTCTCTTTTCACAGTTGATCACATGGAGAAAAGTGCGCAACAAAGACTGTTAGACTCGAATAAGGTGGTGCCTGATGACGATCAGAAAAAAATGGTTCCCCTGGAGCCACCTCGACTGGAAGAATCACCACCCCCCGCGTCAGCTCCACCTCCTTACCCGCCACTGTATCCTTCTCTATCGGCGCTACCTCCTGCAGCAGGGTGGGACGATCCTGTTATCTCTCCCGACAATAGCAAGGCGGAACCCTGCCACCCCCCTCGGGACCACTCCTCTGAGGCCGGAGCGCGATCACAGTCCCAGATCATCGATTGGGCAGGGATCAGGGAGGCCTTGGCTGGAACATCTGCATCTGATGCAGTTGTACTTCCGGTGGTGGTTGAGGAAGGAGGTCCCCTCTGGGTCCCGTTGGACCCAAAGGGTGTTGCCCACTTAGTAGAGGCAATTGAGAAAAAAGGTTTGGGATCACCACTAACGTTAAATGCGCTAGAGCTTTTAGCAGGAGCCGGCCCGCTGTTGCCGTATGACATAGAGGCACTTATGCGGATTGTTTTAAAGCCGGTTCAGTTTACAGTATGGAAGGAAGAATGGATTGGCCAGCTTAAACGCGTATTATCTACAGCTCAGGAGGATCCCAGCCACCCAGTCCATGGGTCTGATATCACCCGATTAACTGGGGCTGCAGCAGGATTGTTAACACCACAAGATCAGGTTGCTCGCTTGAGGCCGGGCGAAATGCTGGCCGCCTCAGAATCAGCTTTAACAGCGTTTAGACGATTTGCACGAAGTACAGAACTTTATACGCCGTGGACGGCAATCAGTCAGGGGCCGACAGAGTCCTTTCAGGATTTTGCTAACAGACTTATAAGAGCTGTGGAGGCCTCACATCTACAGAGAGCAGTCCATAATCCGGTTATTTTAGACTGCCTTCAACAAAAGTCGTCCGAGGAGGTAAAAGCCCTGTTACGTTTGGCTCCCACTAAGTTTCAAACACCAGGAGAGGCCATCAAATATGTGCTAGATAAGGGGAAGATTAACCCGATAGAGCCGACCCAGGTGGCATCGGCTATTATAGCGATGTGCCAAGGTGGGGGCGGGGAAACCCTTAGGGGCCCCTGCTACCACTGCTGCTGCCGTATGGGCCACCTGAAGTCGCAATGCAAACAGACCATTGTTTCTTGTCAGCTGTGTGGTAAATATGGCCACACTGCCCCACAGTGCAGACACCGTGCTGCGGGTATGCAGGGAAACGCCAGAGGGAGGGACCCACCGGCCTGGGACACCTCCCCTGTACATCGTCGGGGGCCAGCACCAGCAGCAGCAGTCCCGCGAACAGGGACAGAGAGGGTGTTTCCTCCACTGAAACACATTATCCGCCCGCCGTGGAATTAATGCTTGACTGTCAAGAGCAACCCCTAGTGCGGGCTTTTATTTCACTCGCTGGCTCGCTGCCTCCCTCCTTTCAGGGATTGAGGTCTGTTGAAGTTACCACCCTGCTCGACTCTGGGGCAGATATCACTGTTATTTCACTTGAGGATTGGCCGGCTGATTGGCCACTGGGTGACAACCAGGTTGTATCAGGAGTGGGGGGGTCGACAAATGTGCGGAAGGCCGGCAATGAAGTTGAGATCATGTTTATCAATAGGGATGGGACCCTAGAGAAACCCGTACTACTCAGGCCACTGGTAGCGTCGGTTAGAGGCTCACTACTGGGGAGAGACTTTCTAAGATCTGTAGGTGCACACATCACAAATTTATGCTAATGGCCACTGTCTACCAATTGTCCCTCTGTTATGCTATTCCTTTGCGCTGGAAACGGGATGCTCATCCCGTTTGGGTAGATCAGTGGCCGCTTCCTGAAGAGAAACTTTCAGCGCTTATTTCCCTTGTAGATGTGGAGCTTAGGCTGGGGCATATAGAGCCTTCACTCAGCCAGTGGAACACTCCCGTCTTCGTTATCAAAAAACGGTCTGGGTCCTTTCGCTTACTTCATGACCTGCGCACTGTTAACAAACAGCTTGTTCCCTTTGGATCAGTCCAACAGGGAGGACCTGTTCTGTCAGCAGTACCTAAGCAATGGCCATTGGTGGTAATTGATCTCAAGGATTGTTTCTTCTCTATCCCACTGGCAGAGCAAGACAGGGAAGCTTTTGCTTTCACAGTACCAACTGTTAACAACATGGAACCTGCCGCGCGGTACCAGTGGTACGTTCTTCCACAAGGAATAGCTTGTTCCCCCATGATTTGTCAGCTAGTAGTAGGAAAGGTGTTGGAAGGGATCCATCACGATTTCCCACACTGTATAGTAGCACACTATATGGATGATCTCTTGCTTGCTGCTTCGAGTTATCTAGATCTGTATGTGCTTGAAAGTTGGGTTGTTGAGACATTAACATCAGCAGGTTTCACTATTTCAGAACAGAAAATGCAGAGAGGGCCAGGGCTAGAATACCTGGGTTATCGATTTGGGCCTGATACTGTGCACCCAAGCGGCTTGGACATCAAGCCTCACATCTCTAAACTCTGGGATGTACAATGCCTAGTAGGGGCTTTACAGTGGGTCCAAGGGGCACTGGGAATTGCGCCTCATTTGATGAAGCCATTTTATGATCAACTTAAAGGAACCGACCCAAATGAACCCCAAGAATTCAATGCGAGCATGAGTGCCACTTGGCAGGAGATCTTTACACAGTGCATGGATAAATCTTTGGCGCGCTGGGATCCTAAGCAGCCATTGGAGGTAGCAGTCTCGCGGTGCAAAGAAGGGGCCATAGCAGTTATAGGGCACACCTTGAGTGCAACTCCTAAGCTACTGTGGTGGTTGTTCTCTGTGCAGCCAACATGCGCCTTTACCCCTTAGATCGAGATCCTGGCAGCTTTGATTCAAAAATCACGTATGTTTACAATCAGAGTCTTTGCTAACAAGCCTGACGCAATCTATCTGCAGAGTGCTTTTCGCGATGTCCAGCCTTTGCCAGACCTCTTTCTGTTAGCACTACAGGGTTTTGGAGGGGAGGTGCTTTACTCAGATGCACTGTCAATCTTTGAATTAGCCAGACCTCTCAATGTCTCCTTAAGATCTCGCATTCTGCTAATGCCTCTGGAAGAGCCAACGCTTTTTCCCAACGCTTCCTCGGTGACTAAACAGGGGGCGGTTGTTTGGCATGGCTCTGATGGAAAATGGGAGACCATCATTTTCACAGATCCTTCTGTTAGTGTCCAAATTCTTGAGGTCAGAGCTGTTGCTATGGCCCTTTGTCTATGGCGGCACATTCCGTGTAATATTGTGACTGACTCGGCATTCGCTGCTAGGCTATTGGTAAAGATGGGAAAGGATGGGCTACCTAGCTCAGAAGCAGCTTGCATATTGGAGGAAGCCCTAGTGGCCCGCTCAGCCCCTGTTGCGATTTTGCATGTTAGAAGCCACTCAGAGGTTCCGGGTTTCCTTACAGAGGGTAATGCAATAGCGGACAAGGCTGCAGGTGTTGTAGTTTACTCCATGCGGACAGCACACGATTTACACGCGTCCCTCCATATGGGGGCCAAGGTGCTGGCTCGAACCTGTTCAATTTCTCTTTCAGCAGCCCGTGGTATTGTCCAAGCATGCCCACATTGTAATTCTGCTCCTGTCATTGGTGCTGGTGTAAATCCTTGCGGCGTAAGGCCGTTACAAATTTGACAGACTGATTTTACATTCAAATCCCTCATGGCCCCATGGGCCTGGCTTGCAGTTACTATAGATACAGCCTCTACCATGATTTCAGTTACGCAGCATGCAAGATCAAATTCAGCAGCAGCCCAGAATCACTGGGCCACCACTATCGCAGCACTAGGCGTCCCTGCTCAGATTAAAACAGTCCCTGCTTTGGAATACGGTCCCTGCTTCGTCTTGAAATCCACCCAAGCGTGGCTAGAGTCCTGGGGAATTTCCCACGCAACTGGTATCCCCTACAATTCCCAGGGACAGGCGATTGTTGAATGTGAAAATCGACTCCTTAAGGAGAAGATACGCGTGCTAGGAGAGGGGGAGGGACACAGGGACCGTATTCCGGTTAACCGACAAACAGAAATCCTGTCCAAAGCTATTTATTCACTCAATCACTTTGAAAGGGGCGATAACAACCAGTGTCCAATACAGAAACACTGGCAGCCGAGAATCATAACGGAGGGACCACCGGTGAAGATTAAGACAGATGGAGGACTTTGGGAAAAGAGTTGGTCAATATTGGTATGGGGTAGAGGATTTGCCGCAGTAAAACATCAGGAAACAGGGAACATCATATGGGTCCCCTCAAGAAAGATTAAACCAGACACGGCAAGTAAAACATTAGACACCTCAGTTTCCCATTTAGGTTCTTCTTGTGGGCCGAAGGCGACCTACGGAGGAAAAGCAACCGTTGCTGACGAGGCCTCCAGCTCTCAACCTGGATGACCTGCAGGGCAGACAGAGCGTGAAAAGAACGGTACCTCAGAAACACACTGTTTGGTATAATCAGTCTCTTAGCTCTGTTGCAAGAGGCACAAGGGGTAATTATGAAACCGCAGCCAGGCAATGTATGGGTCACCTGGGCAAAGCAAACTGGGCAACAAGATTTTTGTTTGGCTTTACAATCAGCTACCTCTCCATTCCAAACCTGTTTGATTGGTGTCCCGTTAAATTTTCCATTAGACCTTCCTCTGTTCCGGGGTTACATGTCCAATCTCACTCGTTGTGAGTCACTATTTAGAGACACCCCGGCTAATGCCACGAGATGTCTCATACAGCTCTTGAATATGACTTCCCTACGGTTTCCACAGGAATTACAATTGCTTGGGTCAGAAGGGGAACCTGATGCCCAAGAGACATGCGTCGGTTTTGCAGGGTTTGGGACAGATGGACAATTAGGGAGGCTTGATGTATGGTGGCAGTTGAATGGAAAGACAAACCCGTACTGGGACAAACAAAAGGGGCGCCCCACCGCTTATGAATTAGTTAATCCAAGGGACATATATACATTCTCATGGGAAGGTTCTTATTGTGGATACACAGCAGAGGTAACACGGTACGGTTTCCCAAATAGTATGAACAGGAGTGATAAGGAATGCCGTGCATGTGCACCAAGGCAGCAGACTTGCACACCAACCACTTGGAGTTGTTGCTGCAATTAATTATACCAGACAGTGGAAGCAATATGGGTGGGGTATCCATACCGTCTATGCAGTATTAGTGAGAGTCCAAGATACAAAGAAATATTATGGGCAAATGTAAGTAGAGTATTACCCCCGGGAGTGTTCTTGATTTGTGGAGATCGAGCATGGCAAGGAATTCCAGAAAAGGCGATTGGGGGGCCGTGTTACCTGGGAAAATTAACTATTCTATCACCACAGATGAGGGACTGGATGAACATAGCCCAGAGTTTCACACAGCGACGGAGCAGAAGGTCAATGCACACATTGAAGGAGGACTGTGGTGACGACGTACGGCTATGGGGACCTACTGCTCGGATTTTTGCCTCCATTATCACCCCAATTGGCACAGCCCATGCCCTGAAAGAAATTGCGTTGGGAAAATTGCGTTCGCGGTGTAACGGGGCAAGGCTTACATGGCTTACTCGAGAAGACAATAGTATATATAGGCTCAATGCGTAGACTTTGGGATGTACGCGATAGGGTCCTCTTGAGTTGTATTAGACTTGCTTTGGCAAAAAAGGGGGGGAGATGTTGCAGGCGCAGCACAAGATCTCGCAAGAAGAGACAATTCCTTGCTTTTGCAAAGTTGCTTCTAGAAAGTTTTAGAAGGTAGAATGCTGCGTCACTTAGGAGTAGTAATGCACACGCGCGATCCTAACTTATATAGGGATGCTGCTGCTAACAATAAACGCCATTTGCTGCTCACCACATTGGTGTGAAGTGCAGTCATTTGGCTCCAGCCAGGCAGGTCGGTTGCGCAGACGCTTGCAAGGCTGGATCCATAGGCCACTAACTCCTGGAAAGGGCAACAATAGCAGACAAAAGTTATTGATAACAGAATATTACTCACTCTAGATATCTGCATATTTCACATTAAACTGAAAAATGCTACAAATATTGATTCCTCTTGAAATTATTAATATTCATAGAACAGATAGAGAAGTTAAATTATAAAACTAAGAATAGCAAATTGGAATATATATAATCAGTATTTCTGTGTCAGTATATTCTATACTTCTTTTCAATTTTTAATTTTTAGATATTTCACTTGTACGTGAGTACTAGTACATTCTTAATTTACGTTTCTGGGTTTTCTAAAATATTTAGTACTACAATCAAACCACATAATACTCTCAAATCTCCATATTATTCACTTCAGTGTCTTGAGACTTACATCTTGGAAGAAACCAAATTGAACTGTGAAAATCCTTATTTCCACTGGGAATTTTATTTTTAGATTTTTTGCTCTTCCTCCATCTGCCTTTGAGACATTTTTCAGTGCTTCAGGCATGAACAAGTAATATTAATCCAATTTCTAGTTTCTGTGAGATGCATTAAGTTGGATCAAATGCACCTCAACTCACCTCCTGAGGAGCTGTTCACTTAATTGTTTCATTGTCTCACTCTCAGTATATATGTGCAAAAAAACAGAGCTATGTGAAAAAAAAAAAAAAGAATTTTTCTGAAGTGAATGTGGAAATTAAAAGTGAAAGAAAACAACTAAGTTCCAAATATTTTTATTTTGCCAAAAGAAATTGCCAAACTCCAATTTCCAAACTAAAAATTATAATTGCAGAGCTGTGATTAAGATATTAAATTTACTTACCATGTGAACAGCAATAAGATAGTAAGGTTAGCAAAAAAGAGTGGAAACGCTGATTTTTTCTTTTCCCCCATTCATAAAATATTATTTTATACACTCAAAAGGAGAAAGACTGACACAAACATTGTCGTGCTTAGCCTTCTTTTTCTGAACTGAGATATTCACATTCCCTTGTCATTATAAGAGACTATTATTTTATACCGTTGCCTCAAAGTTTGCTGATGAACGTGTCCGAACATGTCCAAGCTAGTCCTGGGCAAGGGTTGTGAAATCCTCTGTCTAAGGAGCAAGCAGATGGGCATGTCCTGGGGCAACAAAAGAGAGATAAGCTGCAGCTCAATGGCCGCTGAACACTCTTTTGTGTGGTACTCATCTCCGTGGGGAGATAGCCATCTCAGGAGAAGCTTGCCTAGCATGCTAGCACAGTATTTGTCATGTAGGCAGGAGAAATGGAGGATAAAAGAGGGATCGACCACCATGAGATTAGGGGTGCCTTTCCATTGGAAACCTCATGAGCTGATCCCTGCTGCTGAACTCCCTCCTGGGCCTGCTGCCTGAGACATGCTGCTTTCTCCTGGACCTCGCCGCTCCTTCGAGGTGTTCTACCATCTGAACCCTCCTGAGCTGATCACTGTTCACTGCTTCTCCGGTGCTGACTGACGCTGTTCCTGGACTTTCCCCACGCTGTTTCTCCTGTGCTGACCCCGGTGCCGCTTCTCCAGGACAACTGCTTGCTGCTCAGGGCTGCCCGTCGCTGCTGCTGTTCTCCCCGCTTCTGCCACCCCTGCTCTTCTGCCTCGGACCGTCGGAGCCGCTCGCAACCGGACCGCCCCTAGGATCCTGGCTGCTGACTTTCCCTGTGTTGTACAAACCCTTGCTTCTTTCCCATCTTTCCTATCGCTTGCCTTCCCTTCCCAATCACCCTAACAGTGTCTGCTTTCCCCATCTCCCTGGTCAGTGTTGGTAATAAACTGGTCGGACCAACATTTGAACCGTTGTTTCTTAATCTCACGTTGGGTATATACATAATCTAAGAACCTCGTCTCCTTCCTTTATATTGGAGCATGACAGTCAAACTATCGTTCCATAAATAGGGTATTTCAGTTGTTTACTAACAGGTAGTAAATATTTCTAAGAAGTAGCTGGAAATACCACTTATCCCACATGAGAATAACCAATCAACAAACTTGCATTTTCATATTTGTTAGTGATTTTATAATTAATCTTTCCTCAGCATTATGTTCATTTAAGATCCATTAGAATAAGATGATATGGTGAGAGTCTTTCCAGTTAAATATTTACTGTGGAGTTTTTGTTAAATTGATAATGATTATGTAGTGCTAAAACATCTCTCCTGTACAGAGAAGTTGGAAGAGCCAGGATAGTTTAGCCTGAAGGCACTGAGGAGAAATTCCAATACATAGTAATACATAATACATAAAATGTGAGGAGACATTTTATCAGGAAGTGTAGTGACCGGACAGGGATAATAATTCTTTTTTATATATATTAGAAAAGGTTAGATTTAGATTAGATGTTAGGAATAAATTCTTTTCTCAGGGGGTGATGAGGCACTGAAAAAGTTGCTCAGACAAGTTGTGGATTCCTCATCCCTGAAAGTGTTAAAGGCTGGATTTGATGGGGCTTTGTGCAATCTGGTCTCATGATCAATTGTGGCAGGACCTTGGAACTAGATGGAACTAGATTTACCTGTGATCCACTTCAGTGTTTTGACTATCCTTTGCCTCAGGAGGCAAGACAACATTTACATTACCTAGTGGTGCTGCCCAATATAAGTAGACCTGTGCTATCTTTCTTCTAGGGGGGAAGAGATTTTTTTAGAACCAGTTCTACTCAGACCCTTTGGCTAAGAGTTGTTTCTGGTTGGAAAACTCTACTGCGGAATGTCTTAATTCAATTTCTTCTGAGAGATATTTTGTTAGATTCACTCTGAGGCTTCTTTTTGGCATGAAACTAAGTGGAGTGGGAGAGCCCTGCTACAAGATTCATCTGAAAAAAAATGTACTACTATTCTGAGCTAACATGTTGTCAACTGTTTATGGGCCAGTTCAGCCCAGTTCCATGACTAATGGGTGAGGGGGACCCATGGACCCACACCCCAGGAAAGGGGAAGAGGGAAAATGGAGAGGGTAGGGAGATGGGCCTAAAAACCAAACAGTGGCAACAAACTGAGGAGGAAAAATAATTTACTGCATAAAATATTGGAATGCAAAATAGTACTGTATAATACAATATAATTGGAATTGAAGCTAATAAATAAAATGAGAGAGAGTCCAAAACATAAGGCCTTAGTCTAAAGTTGAAGATGAGATGGCTAGGAAGCTCCCACTCTGACAAACAGCAAAAAGAGGAAGTCTCAGAATTTCTGTGCAGTTTTATCTTTCCCTCTGAGTGGAAAATAGGAATGCAACGTCCTTTGTGTATGTAGTTATTCTTCTCTTCTGAGAACAAGGTATCTGGAAATTCAGCATTCCATGGATCTGGAACAATAACTCTGTAACTCCCAATGCCTTGCATGATGTTATGATGTGGAATATATGTAAAAAAAAGTCATAAAACCATGACACGTGGATAAATTTTACATCAACTAAACTGTATTTAGGGTTAAATGAATCACTTGAGAGCTAAGGTTTCTACTTTCCATATAAATTTCAAAGCTTCCATTTGAAAAATGGCTTAAATACTGACTGAATATTCTTCTGATTGAAAAGTAGAATGCAAAATGTAATGTTAATGCTACTTATTCCAAAACTATTTTTCTTTTTTTTAAAATAATTTTAAATTTTATTTTAATTCAGCATTTAATTCCGTGCTTACAAATTGTTAGATTAGGTATATAAAAAGGAAAGAAGGGGGAAAAAAATTAAGCTGCTGAGTACAGAATGCATTTTTGTGTTTGCGGTATTGTGATCTCTTAGCAAGGCATACAATCCGATTTTTTGATAGCTGTGAGTAATTTTTTTTCTTAAAAACTTTGAATAGATATCTCAGAGAATGAAGAAAGACTCTCCAGTATGTATCTTATTGAAGTTCTGAAGAATAACCAGGAGTAAAGTTCCATGTTATTTGATCTCAGTTTTATCTATTAAAACTTTTCAGTTACTTTCCCTCACTGAGTTTGGTTTCATAGCAGTTCAGGCTGATGAGAGCTCTCCCACTAGAGAGCCACGGTCGCCTTCCTAAAGAATAAGAATGCATCTTCAAGAAATTCTACCTCTATGACTAATTCCAATGTGTGAAAACTCTCTACAGTTATTTAATAAAAAAGAAAGTTCACAAAATTTGAACATGAGAAGATAGTAAATACTAGAAATATTGATTTATAGGAAATCTTTCTGCTTTATACTTCTAAACACGAAAGAGAAGGGGAATAAAATAAATTAACTGCTTCACAGAAATTTTCATGTAATTTGGGAAATTATTTGCCATAACTTGTGTTAGCACTGCACTGCACCCTCACCTTGTCCTTGTTTCAGCACAAATAGTGCCGACTGCACACCAATCTTTGATTGTTGCTGAGAGATGTTTGCCTGCCTGGGACCTGGCTGGATTACTTGTTGGGTAACAGACACAATAATGATGAAGCAGGGCAGGGGGCAGGCTGCTGGCTGGGCTGAGCTGAGCCATACACAGCCCACAGGCTACAGGTTGGACATGAATGAAATAGAAAGAAGGGGTGCCATTGAGATGGATCTAGACATGTTCAAAAAGTAGGTCCATTTGAACCTAGTGAGGTTTCACACAATCAAGTGCAAGGTGATGCACTTGAGTCAGGGCAATCCCAGATATGTATGCAGACTGGGAGAAGAACTTGTGAGTAGCCTTGTTGAAAAGGAACTTGGGTGTCCAGCTTGTTGAAAAGATAAACATGAGACAGCAGTGTGTGTTTGTAGACCAAAAGGTCAACAGCATCCAGAGCTCCATCAAAAGAGAGTGAGGAAAATGATTGTTCCCCTTTACTCTGCTCCCTCGAGGCCCCATCTGGAGTAGTGTATTGAGGTCTACTCAAGAAAAAGTAGAGCTGTTGGAGCAAGATGAGAGGTGGACCACAAAGATTATCAGAGAGCTGGAGCACACTTTAATGAAGAAAAGCAGAAGGAGCTGGGCTTGTAGAGCCTGCAGAAGAGAATATTCCAGGGACACTTCATTACAGTCTGTCAATATCTAAGGGGAGCTTATAAAGAAGATGTCAGCAGACTTTTTATATGGTCTAGTAGTAATCAGACAGGGAGAAATGGTTTTAAACTAAAAGAGGGGAGATTTATATCAGATGTTAGGAGGAAATTCTTTACTCAGATAGCAGGGAGGCACTGGCACAGGTTACCCTGTGGAGAATTTGTGTATGCCCTATCCATGGAGGCATCCAAGACCATGTTGGACAGAGCCCTGTGCAACCTGATTTAGTGATTGACAACTCTGCCTGCAGCAGGGGGCTGGAACTTTTTAATGTCCTTTTCAACCTAAGTCTTACTATGATTCTACCTCAGGCTGTCTTTTGAACAAATACTCAGGAATATGTTTCTCTCACTCTCTGAGGGAATTATGATTTCTTATTTCATTTAATCACTTTACAACTTTTTAAGCTGCCAACAGCCTCTTCAATCAGTTGACCAATGTATCTATCTTTTTCAGGATCTAAAGCCAATTATTGTTCATGGCATGGATCACTATCACCTTCTATCATCCTGCTCTAACTACACTGTAAGGATGCAGATACTCAGATTTAATCTTTGTTTCTCTTTTCATTTATCCCTTTAAGCAGGGCAGGTGTAAGCCATAGAATCATTGAATGGTTTGGGTTGGGAGAGACCTTTAAGATCATCTAGTTCCAACCCCCCTGATATAGGCAGTGACACCTTCCCCTAGATGAGGTTACTCAAAGTACCATCCAGACTGGACTTGAATGCTTTTAGGGGACATTCACAACCTCACTGGACAACCTGTTCCAGTGTCTCACCATCATCATGTCAAAGCTTTCAGGAAGATCCTCCTATTACAATCACCTGGTACTTTGTTTTCTGAGGTTATATTATATTCATCTAATGAGTTAGGGCTGGGTATTTGTACTTGGGAACAAATTTTTCCTATGGATTTCCTTATCAATTTTTCATGAAATATTTGCTGTGTTTTAGAAAAGCTGAATGTATGATAACCTCGATTACTGAGAGAAACATGTAAAGATTGTATTACTAAAACAATTAATAGGAAATGACAAAAAAAATCAAATTTATATGATAAACTCAATGTTCTATTGTGACTATATATATATTTCTTACAAGCAACTTACAAGCAACTTTATCTATAAACTGCTTCTAGAAGGTGGGAAGAACAATCAGATACTTTACACTAGCTTCCTTAAGCAGTCAGATAATAACCTGTTTAAATTGTTCTGGCAAGTGCTATGGATACACTTGGTTCAGTCTGATGACTAAGCATGTCATATAACTACAGCTCTACAGATAACAGCATAAGATAAGCTACACTACTGTTAAGTGTCTATGTGATTGATGTAAAAATAATTTAAGATTAGATACAAAGATACCTTAAGGTTTTGTCTCTGAAAGAGTAGCAGATACTGGTTGACAGCCTCACATTTCCTAGAAGAGTACTCTAGCAGTAATAAATTCTTGTAAAGAGAATGACTACTTTTTTGTTTGTAGTTGGAGGTTCCTAAATGTCTTTATAGTACAACAAAATGTTCATTGTTCTTTAGATAATAAGTAAAGAATGTGATTATACAAATGCAAAGCTGTAATTATATTATGGACAAAAATCCCCAGACAGAAATCTGACAGGCAATAAACAAGCACGAAATTGGCTTTTTATAATAAATATATTATAAATACTCATCAGGAATTACAAAGCCTTAGACTATGTTGAATAAGTTAGTTCTGCATTTCACCTGGAATCCTGAAGATTAATTGATGGGCAGTATTTAGAGCATTGTGGAACAACAACATGACATGGATTCATTTCACTGAATCATAACTTATTTGTTGTAGATTAATCTTATCAACAATTGTTGATAATAAAACAATATATTTGGAATTTTCAGATGTCAGAGTGAGCTGACATAGGAGCTTTCCTTCGTTGGGCAGCTTTGCCCAAATCCTCTGAATACTGTTTTGTAAGCAAACCAAAGATCCAGCCCCACTGGGAGGGAAGGGAGGAAGGAGCTGTGTGACAGTAACTACCTACACAGTTAAACCACCACAGACACTAAATACATGAGTTAGGTCACCTTAAAAGGGTGTTTCACACTAAAGCTTTTGTTTATCCATCTTAAACTAAAGCAAAATGCTTTCTACAGGTACTTCTTATTCCACTGGCAGTAAAAACAATCTTGACAAGTTCAATCTAAATTAATCTTCATTTTTATGCCTGAAAGTAATGAAGGAGAATAACATTGTTAATTTGTTGGTTGTTAATATTTGGTTTTTGTTTGTTTCTTCTACATAATCTCTTAATGTGTATCCTAGGTTAGCTTTAAATATATAAATCTAAGGTAATATTTCAGTAATTAAAGCAATTTTTATATGAAGTTGATGTAATATTTTTCTTTTTCATATTCACTTGGTCCACAGTAATAAATTTAATGCTGTTTGAAAGGAGAGTATGTTATTTGTAAATTAATAAGTATTCATTAAAACATTAAGGATAAAATGAATCAATATTTTGTTGCCTTGTCTAGTATATTTTAATAGCACTGATTTTTAACTTCATTTTTATTATTATAAACAGATTTCTGTTTATATTATTAAAAACAGATTATACTATTAAAAACAGATTCTGACAGCTGAGAAGGAAAACACATCTTTTTCTGGTTCATTTTTGTCCACAAGAGATATTTATGCAAAATTTTATTAATATGGTTACTGTAACAGTTACCTTACGATTTCCCACAGTGTGTGTTAACAAGTCATCTAATAATCATTAACTGATTTAGACAGTGTAGTAAAGGAGCTTTATGACTCTCATTACCTTCCTGTGGGGAAATTTAACAATTCTTACATTTTTTAAACAAAACTGTGGAATCGTATTCTTGATCATCAGATGCAATTGATTTTATAATATCATTTTCATAGTCATATTATACTACATCTGTTACTAGACAAGCCATGGATATCAAACTACATGAAATAGATGAAAATCTCTAAACTGTCATGATATATTAATTTTTATGTCCTTATGCTGATTTCAAGGTTTTCTTATAATGATACTAGATTGCAGAACTGCAAATTCAATACAGCTTGAAACAGTAATGATGACCACATAGGAGCCTGAAGATTTATCCTGCATTCTCGATTCCAGTAATAATGTCAGTATTGGTCTCAAATATTTTGTAAAATATAGGTCTTTATGCACATGATTTCCAATTCTGTAAGCACTGATACTTAAAGTGGGGAACTAATATTAACATCTGAAATATATTTAATGGCTTGGATTTAAGTTTATCCTTGGATCTAACAGAACACATTTTAACTGTGTATATACAGACATATATTAATATAATTTTTTTTTTCAGTGTCCCTCTGTTTCTAATAACCACAACCATTCACTAATAGGACATCAAATTGTCTTTGATATCGCCTCTTTGTAAACTTGTTTTATTGGCAAACAATTCATGACAGTACTAACAGAGCTCCAACAATTCTGGTGAACAAACTTCCAACAACACAGAATTTTTTGAGGACTAGCAAATTCTTCCTACCACTTATTCCTTTAAAATCTCTTGATTCTGCAGTGATACACACAGACTAAGTAGACTTGGTTAGAATCATAAGGACAAGGAGAGTTATAAAAGGCACAAACATAAGCACACATAAGCAGTTATATACATGTAACTGAACAAGGTGAATCCATATTCTGTCTTGAGATTTTGGCTTAAATTGCTTTGCAACATCTGTGAGAGGGAGTTCTTTATCTGTACATCCCTTCAGAGGTAGGTGACTCTTTTGGATTTTGGGACCCAGGGCTATATTCCTCTACTGTCATTCCAGAGCTGGATGTAAACATTCAGTTTCCTCCAGCAACTCACATATGAGTATTTTCCTCAGCCTCACTCAGGTCTCTTTTCCTACATCTGACTCATCTGACTGCAAGTACAGTCTTATTACCAGACAGAATCCAAAGTAAATAAAGCTACTGTGTAATAATTTATAAGTAACATACATCAATTTGGTTATTGAAGAGTTTTTTAGATGAAAACACTTATTTAATATACTATTACCACCACTACTACTACTACTACTACTACTACTACTACTACTACTACTACTACTACTACTACTACAACTAAGAAAAAAAAAAGGACTCAGATACTAAACTATAATGTAAACCATTATCAGAAATTATATATATATATTTAAAGGCTCACTAAATCTACTGAGAAGAAATCCCATTCTTGGTTTTGTCATTTTTCTGCCTGACTGTTGAAAATTATGAGAATATCAAAGAAGTGACATGAAAATAAACTTCTTATGGGCAAAAGATGAGAGACAACTACCAGGAAGCAAGAACTTACTGCTAATCTAGCAGACTAGGTTAAGTCTACATAAAACAATTTCATCAAAATTCTGCAGTTCTCATGTGTCTTTTGTTAGTAGTACTGTTAGCCACCATAAAGATTAATGGAGAAAAGTTTTGTAAGTATCACAGTCAGTATTGCTGTACAAGTCTGTTCTTTACTTTAGAGTTAGTCTTACTCTTCCAGTGTCTTTCCATGTAATAAATTTGGTGATGCTATTTTTCCTCAAGCAGGTAGCTCATGGGTGTCATCTTTCAAATAGATTCTTATTCTTCTATGCACATCACCACAAAATAAAGCTTTCTTAAATTCTCAAGCAACGAAGCAAGAGGTCACAGTGGCAATCGTCCAATTGGACCCACGTTGGCTTTAGAGAAACAAAGGAATAAAAAAATATTCATGTTTGATTTTTACTATAGTTGCCATTACGTCAGTTGCATTGCAGACATTGGCTGATTCTTTGTACAGTGAATAATTCTCAAATGAAAAGTATTAATAAGACATTTCCATTATTAATTTTTTTTCTGTTTAAAATTCCTGCCAAGAATTCTCTCTACCTGTTTGCTTCTTCCTGTAGGTACATATTGTTCAATGATCATTCTTTCTTAATTCTCATGCAAGGAAAATGCTTTCTTTTCCTTCTAGTTCTGTTTATGCATGACATAAGCAAGAGTTTCACAGATTTTTTTTTTTTGCATAAAGTCTGACTCAAGAATCTCACACAACAGCTACTAAGCTAAAACATAATAACACCTCTTATATTCTTCTCTCTGTATATAAATACATACAGTGCACAACTTGGACAAGTTAACTTATATGTGTTAAACCTCTGAAAAATCCCCAAAACTGTGTTCCCAGGTTTATCTATAAAATTATTATTTCTCATCTGAAGAGAAAGCAAATCCTGTTTGTCTGTCTCCAAACCAACTCCTGAGCAATTACTTCTTCTCTCCTATATATTTTTAGAGAAGGCATCATTCATTTAGTCACAGTGTTTCAGTATGACAGGCGTGTCTTGTACAACAGGAGAGAAATTGCATTGCAACACCACTGTCACTGTAACAAAGATTTTTCACATCTGTAAATTTGAACAATTGTACTTCTGTCATGAATCAATAGCTTCAGTTGCGTGACCTGCTTTGCACCTTGCTGTACAGCATTTTCTTAGAATTATGTACCTTTATTCAGAATCATAAAACTTTCATTTTATGCCAGAAATTCTCTTTCCTTCCAAAATTAGTGGAGTTGAGCAAGTGCCTCACTCTGTTTTTACCAGTAAAAGTATCCTCTGAGTACCAAAGATAAGTATATATTCTTTTCAAAATTTCATGCACAAGACAAAAAGAGATAGAGGATATGACATTGGCATAAATATCTGCACCACATTCTAAAGATTTTATTTTTAGATATGATGAGTAGAAAAAAAATAAAAATATTTGCCATTGTTGGTTACTGAATTATATTTTTATTATTCTTAAGACTTATATATGCAATTTATATTCCATAGAATAGCTACTTATTGATACTCTACATGTAAAATAAGTGTTCGTAATTTACAGAATATGGACAGATTACATTTGAATTCCTATGAATTAACTTAATGGAGTCCATTATATTTGCTTTCTTTTTTTTTTACATATGTGTATCATTGAATCAACTCAGCCATGAGTAATGGAATTACATGCACTGCTTTTGCTGATTATTGCAATTCTTTTTAGCTTTTTTTTTTTTAATACCATTATATTTTTGTGGATGTAAACTACAAGGATGTTTAAATGATTTTGTTTTGCTTTAACTCAGTGATTCCTTTCTATTTCCTATGCTTGCAAAAAGCATTAATTCTGTGTTTACCAGTAGTTTGTTTTTTTTTATATAGCTATTTTTTTAAAGTTTTATTTTATTATAAAAAGAGTCTGCAAATTAATGATGCATTACATCAAATATGCTATTCTATTACCCTTCCTTGTAAATCATACACTGGAAAACTGTTCTCCAGTGATCACTTTAAAACATGTCTGTTCAGTAAAGCTTTTTCATTTGCCTGTGTCATGGTTTTATGATTTTTTTTTTTACTGGCACTCAACATCATATCATCATGTAGTGCATTGGGTGTTAAAGAGTTAATGCTCCAGCTCCGTGGATCATCAATAGCTCTGGGTATACCTGTCTCAGAAAAGAAGAATTACATACCCGAGAGGACTTTGAGTTGGTTTGCATTTTTCCATTTTCCGCTCAGAGTGAAAGATAAAAACTGTTTGCATGTCATGTTCCCTTTCGGATCGAGCCAGCAGCGAGTGCTCCCTAGCTGTCTCACCTTCAGCATTAGCATAAGTCCTTTGCTTTTCAGACACTCTTTCTCTCTCAATTTGTTTGATTCATTATTTTGCATTGCAATATCTTATTTACTAAATCAGCTTTCCTCTTCAGATTGCTACTGCTGTTTAGTTTTTAGGCCCATCTCCCTTTTCTTTTTTCCCTTTCCCCTTTCCCTTTCCCAGGACATGGATCTGTGAGTTGCCCACCCAAATCAACATGGAGCCAGGCCAAACCACCCATAAACCTTTGGTAGCCTGTTTTTCTACTAACAATACCTTCTGTCTTTTGACCGCTTTTAATTCATTTTTGTATTGCTCCTGCTTTTTTTTTTTACAAAAAATGCCATGCAGTATCCAGTTAAATACTTCACAGATGATCGATATATTATTAAATTTAGGTGAAACACGTGGTCTTGTTATCTTATATAGTTCCCATATATTGGGCAAAAAGAGAAACAAGAAAATAAAAACTTATAATTTTCTTATTTCCATTTTAGATTAGAAATTTGAAATAAAAAACATTATTTTCCCACTTAAAGTGAGTGACTTTTTATTTCACAAATAATGAATACCTTTTAATAACTTAAATTTTAAAATAAAAACAAACTAATTCTTACTGAAGAGAACTGTATGCATATATATGTATGCGTTAATACAGCTATAGAATGTGTGTTGTCTATATTCAATTATACCCCATGAGAACAGCAGATCAATAAAGGTATATTCACAAAGTATTAAAACTATATACTACTACAGTCAAATTTGTTGTTTTATTGATTCCTAAATCTTCAAATGCTGATTACTTACACTTTCTTTTTGTATTGAAATGAATTGTAAAACATGAATTTCACTCATTTGAATGGGAACTGTTAGTCTGACAGCATGTTATGCATAATATTTGACAATAACATTTGTGTTTTCTGAATAATTATGTGTTACCCTGCAGAAAATTGAAATGCTTACCGATAAGAATTCATTCTGCAAGAATGAAAAACATTAAATATGGATTTTTCATGTGTATTTTCAAAGATGTATATTGCATTTGCTTCTTAGGTTTTTTGAAAAATCTCATCAAAAATTATCTGCTACTGAGGAAAAAAAACTGGCACAGAATCAACAAGTATTAAAATAATCTAAAGAACTTAACACTAGTGAATTCAAATAAAGCATCGGTCTATTTAACATATGCTTACTTTGAATATCAATTAAAGTCAAGAAGTTAGAATGCCGAACAGTTTTCAAAATTCATACATTTCTGACCTTCTGGTATTTAACTGGTCGCATGGTAAGTACTCAACTCATTGTTAACACATCAGGAAAGGTATTCTTCAATTTCAACGTCTCTTATATGAGAGAACCCACATATTAGAAGCATGGCAATTTTAGCCTATTATGTGGAATGCATAATTACAACCGTAGTTCAGGGAAGCATCAAAGAATGATAGAATGGTATGTGTTGGAAAGGGCCATAAAGATCATCTAGTTCTGAAGCATCTGTCATGGTTAAACACACCTTTCACCAAATCAGGTTGCCCAGAGCACCATCAATGTATGGCCTTGAACACCTCTGGGGAGAGGACATCCACAGCTTCTCTGGACAACCAGATCCAGCGCTTTACCACCCTCTGAGTAAATATTTTCTTCCTAACATCTAGTCTAAATCTACTTTAAATTTAAAGCCATTACCTCTTGTTCTATCACTTCACTTTCTGACAGAGCCTAAGTAGTTTTCCTGTAGGACCCCTTTATGTAATGAAAGGGCACCATAAGGTCTCCCCAGAGCCTTTTCATCTTTAGACGGAACAACATGTGTTTACAATAGAGGTACTCCAGACCTCAGATCACTTTTGTTGTCTTCTTGCTCTGCTCTAGCAGACATTTTCTTATGTTGGTGTCTGCATGGCTGAATGCAACATTCCATGAGGAATATGTGCAGAGAGGGAGAGAGAATCCTAGAATCATAGAATGGCTTGGGTTGGATGAAAACTCAAAGATCATCTAATTCCAACCCTCCTGCTATGGGCAGGGCTGTCAACCATTACATCACACACTAGAACAGGATGCCCAGGGCCCCATCTAGCATGATGTCTCCACAGATGGGGGCTTCCACAACCCCTCAGGGCTGCCTGCTCCAGTGCCCCACCATCTTCTCTCTGAAAAACTTCCCTCTGACATCTAAACCAAATCTTCCCTCTTTTAGTATAAAATCATTTCCCCTTGTCCTAACACAAACTAGCTGTGTAAAAAGTTTGTTTACCTCCTGTTTATAATCTCCCTCTTAATTTTGGAAGGCTGTAATGAGGTCTTCATGGATCTTTCTCTTCTCCAGATGGAACAAACCCAGCTCCCTCAGCATACCTTTACAGGAGAGGTACTCCAGCCCTCTGATCACCTTTCTGGCCCTCCTCTGGAGCCTCTCCAAAAGCTCCACATCATTCTTGAACTGGGGGACCCATACCTGGGCGCAGTACTCCAGATGAGGCCTAAAGAGGGCAGAGTAGGGAGGATCAATCACCTCTCTTTTCCTGCTGACCACTCCTCTTCTGATACAGCCCAGGATACCATTGGCCTTCTGAGCTGCAAGCACATATTGCTGGCTCGTGTTAAATTTTTCATCTACTAGGTTTCCTAAATCCTTCTCAGCAGAGTTATTCTCAAGGAGTTCTTTCCCCTGTCTGTACACATCTCTGGCATTGTTCCAACCCAAGTGCAATACCCTCCAATTGACCTTTTTGAACCACACAGTATTGATGAATCTATTGACAACATTCAATACTCTGTGAAGTCTTTGTATATAGAAACTTTATCAATTCAAATAAAGCTTATGTATCTAACAGATTTTTTGAGGGCCTAACCTTAACACATTCTGGATAATGCCAAACCACAAGGGATGAACACTCTTGCTCTTTTGGATATGACCTACCAAAAGAAATAATGCATGATCATATCAGCAGAACAAAAAAACATGTACAGAAATTGTTTATTTATATTAGTCACACGATAGTCAGAGAATATTAGAAGGCAACAGGTTTTTTTTTTTTTTTTTGTTGGTTTGTTTGCTCTCCACATAGTATCCAGGTTGGGAAGCTTCTTTACAGAAGGATATATTTTATACCAGAAAAGATATGTTTTGGATTACATAAACACTTCATTAGCATCCCTATAAGCATTCGGATTCTGACAATTGGAAAGGATCATACATTCTTTCCCCTTACCATTTTTTCTTTCTTTCTTTTTTTTTTTTTTTCCCAAGAAGCCTATCATTCAGCCATTTTTAGAGAGCAAATGTTGATCTGACCCAGTACTTTTTTGTCCTTGTATTTTTATGTTCAAAAAAAGTTGTACAGGTCAGGAACTCAAAATATCACCATGTTAATATGATTTGAAGACCTCAGTACAGTGTCAAAGAAGATTACAATAGATAAAAATTGCTAAAGGGGTTAGGAATCTGGCTGAGGTGATGAAAAGGAATTTCAAGAAAATAATTTCATTCAAATACGGCAATAATAAGATTAAAAAAACATGACAGTATTAGCACTAAAGAGTGTGATGACGAGATGGCATTTAAGCAGGTATGAAATTAAAAAGAAAGAAAAGGGAGTAAATAAATTTAAGATAAGATTGTTAAATAAAACAATTCCCGTAGTGAGACATAAGCTTCTTGAAGACATTACTGGATACTTCAGTGCCTGGCACATTCCAAAGATCATCATTCAGAGTAGAAAATGAAAGAGAAAATAGGAAACAAATCTTGTAGAACATAATGCTCCTATGGAAGGAAGAAAGAGTAGACTCTTTCAATTGTTTCTACTGTGACTAAAACTGAACAACTTCATAAAATATTACTGTTGGAGATGTAAAAGATTGCCAACATGGTTTCTAATGTCAGGAGATGAATAATTCAGGACATCAGCTACTAGGATGTTGTGTTTTACCCTGGTAGGTGGCTAAGCATCACACAATCATTTGCATGCTTCATCCTCTTTGCAGTGGGATGGGGGAGAGAATCAAAAGAAAAAAAAAATAGAATTTTTGGACTGAGGTAAAACTATTTATTAAAATAGAGAAAATGAAAATAAAAATAATTATATATATACTGAAAGCATACAAACAGGTGGTGCAGTCAATTACTCACCAACCATCCATCAATGCCCAGTTATCCCCCTGAGCAGTAGAAGAGAGAGAGATGAACTCCTACTTCTTTCAAAACTCTCTTTCTGCGTGATATCATGTGGTATGGAAAATCCCTTAGGCCAGTTTAGGTGAACTGTCCTGATTCTGTCCCCTCCCAGCCCACTGTTAATATAAGCTGAGAAACTAGAATGGCCTTGGCTCTCTACAACACTGGTCAGCAATGACTATAAAGGTTGTATTATCAATGTTGTTTTTCTCTTAGAACCAAAACATAACATCATATCAGGCACTCTGAAGAAATCAGTTCTGTCCTAGCTAAAACTAAGACATAAAGTTATCATGTACTGGCCATATCCATACGCTGTAGGCTAAATTTTACTCTCTGAAAACTAACTGGACTTGTACAAAATTTCTTGAAAATATTCTTTTTGCCTTCCTTTCCATTTTCTCTTTCCTTTTCCCCCTTCCCTTCTCTTCCTTTTTCTATTTTCTTCCCTCTCCCCCTTTCCTTCACCTTCCCCTTTTCTCTTCTCTTCTGAAAAGATCTAAGGACCTATCACTGACCTGAATTATATCTAAGCAGGAACTTCCTGTTGTACTTATCTTTTAGGTGAGTAATATCATTGTATCTAGCAGACAGTTCAAATATCATTGCCTCCATCAATTTGTCAATCCCTGTTCCTCACTCTGACTCTCCCTCCATTTGTCTGTCCTTCCATCCATCTAGCCTTCCCTTCCTTCCTAGAGATCATGAGCATCTGGTATTTTTTTGGAGTAATCATACTTTTTTTAGCAAACATTATATCTTCTAAAGAGGTCTTATCTTTGCTCGCCCTCCTATTTCATTTATAACAAAGGAAAATACAATAGATTCTGACATTAATTTAGACAATCTGCAATTGGTGAATTTTAGCATACTTTTAGGTTTATGCTCAATCAAGAATAGAAGTTGCTCAGAAAGGAAAAGAAAAAAAAGTTAAAATCTTATAAATCAAGCTAGACTCCTTTGTAGTATACTTTACCATTTAATCCACACTCAGCAAACTTATACAATATCCAATTTTCTCTCCCTTGCTGCTCCAACAGCAGTATTTACACAAAACACACAGCATAAATTTCATTCCAACATCTTCTGGTAGACTTTATGTACATGTTTTTTCTGCTTGGTCAAGCAGTATTTCCTGCAAAGAATACTGAAACCAGCAATGTAATTATTTTATTAGTTATGTTGATTAATAAGTCACCATTAAAACATTTGATTGTGTGTATATGTACATGTGCATGTTTTAGGTATGTTCTCAACAACATTTGGGAAAATAAAATAAGTAGACATGAGCATTCTAAGTAGGACAGGCATAAGGATTACAACCAGTAAAAGTCTTTACATCTACATCCGGTCATAAATGTAGTCAGGCTGGTTATAGAAGCTGATTCCAAGAATATTAATTAAACTGTAGATTTATTGATTTTTCAAACAATAAATAAATCCTTCATACCTTTACTTTTGTTCTCTTAAGATTTTGTAATTCTGAACAAGCAGTTCACAAGTTTTCACAGTAGCCGAAGTGGTCAGCACAATTATATTAGAAGTATAATATTCTGAATTCTCACTAGAAATGATTACTATGTCAATGTGATCATGCATAATTAATTATTTAAATTATCATTTAATGCATTTCATGTATTTGTAATTGCCATTGATTGTATCAGTGCCTTTGTTTTAATTATAAACAAACAACAATGAAAGTTTGCAGTGCTTTTGAATAAAATATTAATTAGTTTGTTATGATTTACAATATCCAGTGGGAAATAACCAGTCGACTAAGCCACTGAAATTGCCCTACATAGTCTATGTAGAATAAAAATTATTCCATGCAATCAAAAAGGGAAAGATAGAGAGAGAGTGCAGGATCTGTTAAATGCATACATCCAGCGTAGTAACTTCTGGCAGTTTAGCACAAAGTAATGGATTCATCATAACTAAAATCTCTTCTGTTTGCACAATGAAACACTTACTATCTCTGATCTTTTTGTACGAAACTTACACTGATGTTTCTGCATATTCAAGAAGATCAGAACAGTCCTACAGATTTGTTCTGATAGCATGAAAGAAATATATTTAGTCAGAAGATTCTAACAAAACCTGAGGCTGTCGTTTTCTTTCAGATGACAAATGGTGTGCCAGCTGATACTTATGCAGTATTTGCACAAATAAGAGTGATATGTCTAACTTCCATGGAAACATTTTTTCCTTTTTTTTCTTGCCCCACAGGTTTTCAGCATGGTTCACTGTTCCGGTAATATAGCATTTTTTAAATTCTCTTTTCTTAAGATACTTTGAGATGCTCTAAGATACCTTGAGATGCTCTGTCCATAGCACAATGTATTAACATGAAATCCTAAGCCAAACAGACTGCAGATTTCTGAGATACTATGAATATTTCTAAATTGAGAAACTCATCAGTATTTTCCTGTTCCTGAATGCAAATGTTCATAATATATATGAGGTACCTATTTCTCTGTTGTTCCCCTGCTTTTTTTCCTGAAAATAAACCAAGTGTATGAGCAGGGAAAAGGCTGTGGTGCTTTCCACCATGCTATCTGTGTTTGCCCATGAGAAGACCAGAACTCTTGGACATATTGCTGTTCAGAACAGACTATGTAATAGGGAAAACAGATTTTCAAAGCTTAGTAAAGCTCTTTTAGCTTTTTATTATCTTTTGTTAATGCAATAACTAATACAACAGAATACTTTTTTATACTGCTCTGCTGAAAAAGATATAAAATTAAAATACGTTTTTTTCAAATGTGTTTGAAACCATAGATTTTAGCATCTATTTTTAGATCATCATGAGTCTGTAAGCAAGTATTGTATTATAAAAAGTAAAGAACATTAATGTTGCGCATTACTTAGATCGTCAACATAAATTTGAGTCATTAAACATGATATACTCTCAACTATATTGTTTCCTAAATGTTTTTTTCCCCCCCAAAAATTATTTATGTTCACCTAAACTTATTCGTTTCTCTACTTAATATTTTACTGTCGGCATAAGTGTATGTTTGCACATTTAAAACTTTACATTAATTACTGGACAAAGCCTTTTTGTTGTAAACAATCTTAGGTGCAATCAGATAAATATAGAATTCTTGAAAACTTTATATTTGTTTCTTTGATGTATAATATATTTAGGCATACTTACACAAGAAGCATGCTAAGAGTTCGGACCTACAGGAAGTAAGTCATAGTATATACAAGTGGTAAGCACAAAAATACAATCTTTCTGCTCTTTCCTATTCAGCTTTCTTATTAGGCATGTGACATGAGGGAGTAGCAAACAGTTGTAATGCTAATGTCAGCTACCTGAACATGAAATCTTTCATCTCCTTAATAAACGTCAGTGTTTCTGTGTGACAAGTTTAGCAGACTTCTCTTTTATTAGTTACAGATTATCTGCATAATAAACATTTTATCTTTATGATGATTTGGATAACTTCACTGCCTTTGATTTTGCAAAATTGTGAATAGCTTGTTAATATAATTTTTTCTTGAATGTTGGTCTTTAAAATTACCTACAAAATTCTTTACTCCACCTTGCTATCTCTCTCTTGTCTTACCAGATTCATCAGTCAGTCACAGGAAAACTGTATGCAATAGTATTACATAACTTGCTGCTGAGATGCTGGCTTAGAATGCCTTATATTTTCTTTTGCTGAGCCAGACAAGGAATTTAGTTTTCACTCTTTTTATAGGTCAGCATTTTATTAAGATAGTAATATACAATACCAGTAATTTCTATTTTTTTTTCTTCTTATATGTGTGCATGCTCTTCAAGCAAATTATGAAAATTCAGACACACAGATGCCAGTTGTCAAACCTCAAAAAAACATGGTAAAAATTGAGATGTGGCTGAATATAGTGACTAAATGTCAGGGATTTATGTGTTTACTAGGAAACCTGATAGTATGAGTGCTGCTCCAAAGGTAAAGTCTCCTATTTTGTTATTATGGTCCACAACATCAGAAGTAGATGTTGGTGGTATGGCAGTAGAGGTTAAACCTTCTCATCAGCATTCCATCTGATTTTATTATCATGCACCCAATGGCAACAGAGATGCAGTCTGACAGAAATGGCATTTGACATGAAGTGCATATAAAGCAAAGATGCAGAAGAAAATTGGACCTGTTGATATTCACTGATGTTTGCTGAATGTTTATGGTCACCAAACAAAAGATGTGACCAAAGTGAGGCAATGGGTGCTGAGTTTCATCAGTGGCAACATTGACACTGGGTCACCTCCACTAATAAAAAAATTAACAATTGCAGTCTGCAGGTTCTTTTCCTGTTCATTGATGGTGAAAATGCACAGTTAATGGTGGTGACACTGTTGAAAAATAGTGTTTTGTAGCTGAGAATTCTATGAAATAGTGATATTTTGCTCTCGTGGAAATAAGTAGGGCACATTATTTTCAGAGTGACATACACATACAAAGTATATAAATTCATTTCATTCTGATATACTATCATTACTAAAATAGGTTAAATTTGTTGCAAAACAAGTCACATTCACATACCTATATTGTGCATTGTTTTGAGACATATATGCTCTCTTTCTGGATACCTAGTATTTTGTTAGTCATAGAAGTCATGTTGTTTAATTGTTTTGTACACAGATAAATAAGTCAAATTGTAAAATGTAGTGGAATTTTCTGTTCTGATTGCTTCCTAAAAACAAATCTATACAGCTAGGCAGTTCCAATGAGAAGGGTTTTTTCTTGTCTTTTTAGTTCTGGATATGTTGTTATTGTTTTACATTCAAACTGCCATATGTGACAAAAATATATATGTAGCAAATTTTATATAATGATTAAAGCAATCCTATTTTATTTTCAAAGCTGACCTCCTTGGAGATGCCAAATCTGACTTGATGGAAATCATTATAGCAGTTTCCCCCAGGCCCCAAAAAAGAGCAAAATGATATAGTCATTCCCACTTATGGTTCACTGCCAATGACAGTGGATTTGTCCTGTCACGACGGCAATGTGTTTCAAAAGACAAATTATTGAAAAAATTAATAAAATAAAGAGCCCGAAGGAATTCAGGCATTTATGTATGATGTGCATAAAAGTTAAAGTGTTATTTTACATGTTAGCTAATTATAAGCTGAAAAAAATCAGCTACACAATGATTAATGTTATTTTTCATAGTAGAAAACTGCTAATTGGTGGGAAAATCAATACTGACAAAGAAACTAAGGACTGAAAACTCTGCTGTTACTGCAGTCATTATGCTATCAGATAAAATAAGCAAGGATTTAGAAGAGAAGTGATAGAAAAATATCCTGTAAGTTGACAAAAGCTAGAATAATATTTTTTGCTCACAGTGTATTTTTTTGAGATATCATTTCAGAAAATATTAAAGAACTGAAGTTGAGAGAAGAACTGCAGTTCTATAGCACTTCAGTGTTTTAATTAAATAGCAATAAGGATGCTGGAAGTTATTAATCCAAAATTACTGAGTGTCTAATAGAAGTGCTCAAAATTTCTCTCAAAGACCTCTTTCCAGCTTTTTTCCAGTACTTAGAGTGAAATTTGACAAGAATTTGACTTCAAATCTGTCTCACATTCATGCAATTTGTAACTTGTTTCTTTTTTTTAAATAAAATATTCATTTTTATTTAACATTGACTCTTCTCATTGGCATCTATCCAATCTGAAATATTTGCAACTATTTCTACTCTTCCTTGATTTCTCAAAGAAATATCCTACATTTAAAAAAATATGCAAATAGAAACCTTTGAAAGAATAAATAGACATGTAATTTGTATATAAAAATTGATAGATTTATTCTACTATGATCTGATAGAAAGATTGTGCAGAGACCAAAGACATTTATGTTATAAATCAGGACTATTTCATGGCAAGTAAGCAACTAGCAAAGTATGTCAATGTAGCAATTGGCAGAATCAATGTATAAAATACAATCTATTAAAAAAAAACAAACAAAGAAACAAACAAGCAAAAAGCTTTTATTTTATTTTATGTATTTACAGAATACCTGAAAGCAGTTATCTAGGAATGGCTGACCACAGATCAAATTCTATCTGATAGCACTTAAAAAATGAAAGTAACATTATTCATAATCTCTTATTCCACATTAATTTTCAACTTAAAATAGTAAAATCATGTCACAGCAATGTACAAATAAGCAGTTAAATATAGTTAATTAGTTAAATATAGTTAATTAGTTAAATAGATACAGAAACTGTGATAGCAATAGTTATATGAAATCACACAAAGCTGAACAAAAAACTAAATGCAATTGCATAACTGCAACCTAGTTGAAAGATAACTTCTATTCACTAATCTAAAACAAGATTTCTAGCAAATCAAGTCCAGACAAAATAAACCTCACCAATCCAAGTTCTGAGTTCATGTGGAATTAATATAAAATCTGAGGACTACTACCAGCAATAGAAATAAGGTAATTATAAGGTTTATAAGGTAATCATAAGGGTTGCAGCCTACACTGAATTTGTATTTCTAAAAGGGATAACTACTGTCATCTTAAAGTTTGTACTTTTAGTTAATAGAGAGATTATCCAGAATATTTATGATTAATCACAAATGCTGCACAGCATTCTGGTGCCTTACCTTATTTCATTTTGCTTAAATTGTATGTAAAATTATATTCAATGTCTTGGGAAATAAAAGGTGAAGTGAAAATCAGAATAAGAAGTCAAATTTTAAGGTTTACAAAGTTTGTTAAGAGACTTAAAACATAATGTGACTTTGAATAGTTAGATGCATTTTATGACTTTATGAGAACAAATGGAGACAGAGTGTTTTTGGGTTTTTTTATCCTTCTCCTCAGCTAGAATGCATTTTAGCAGAGATTAAACTCTTACATTTAATTCTGGTTGAAGGGAAGATATATTATCTGTTTCCAAGGATATATTATCTGTTTTTCCAAGGATCTACTATATTTACAGATGTGAAGTCCTAATACAGAGACTTTTTCAGACACTATTACAAAAATAGCACAAGTGCTATTTTTTTATATTGATTTCAGTTTTTACTTGTTTTGCCATTTACTGTGGTAGGTTTCTTTGCACAGTTCTTCCAGTAAAGTGTATCAAGTGTTACCTTTCTTCAAGATTGATTCAGAAATCTCAACTGTGCTTATTGCCACTTTAATGCTCTACAGACATGAAACACCAATCAGAAATGTAAATGAAGCAGCTTGGAAAGGTACTGTAGGATGCCTCATGTGGCATGTGTTACTTGGACTTAGACAGGTCAACTGGACTGTACATTCTCCAGCTGTCTGTTATATAATACATTTAGTGACATCCAACTACCTACTTTGGGCTGGACCATATGACACACAGCTGGATTATGTTTTTCAGAAATCCATCTGGAAACCAAGGAAATCATACAAAAAATAACGTAAGTATTTCTCAGATAAGATCTAGTCTTGTAAACAAAGAGATGTGGCTTTCATGTGAAAACAAACATTTCAAAATGTAGGTTTCTTAATGTGAAATTTAGTCGTATCTCAGAGGTGTGTGCTTTTTTTTTTTTTTGCTTTGGGGTGTTTTTTTTGCTCAGAATTGCAGAGCAATTCTTTTCTTTGGGATGTTCTTTAGATAAGAAAGTCACTGTGTGGTTCAAGAGACGTGAGATTCTCTCTTTAGAGGGAAGTATAATATAATATTTTATCATTTGTATATTCTTAATAACTCTAATGTATTCCAAACAACCACTCTAGATTCTGGTGAACCAATTTACAACTACACTGAACTAAAATTGTTGGTCTGTATTCAGATATTCAGAAATACCTCCTAGATAAATATTGTAATTCTAGTGAAATGAAAATCATAGAGTCATAGAATTAAAGGGGATGGAAGGGACTTCTGGAGATCATCTAGTTCAACTGCCCTGCTAAAGCAGATTCCCTGGAGTAAGTTATACAGGAAAGCATTCAGGTGGGTTTTTAAAATCCCCGTAGGTTCATAGGTTCATTAGGTTCGAAAGGACCTACAAGATCACCTAGTCCAACCATCCTCCTATCACCATCCCTACCCACTAAACTACTAAATCAAATCCCTTAGCACCTCATCTAAACGCTTCTTGAACAGCGCTAGGGATGGTGCCTCAACCACATCCCTAGGCAGGCCATTCCAGTGCCTGACCATGCTTTCAGAGAAAAAATGTTTCCTCAAATCTAATCTAAATCTTCCTCAGCACAACTTGTGGCCATTCCCTCTCGTCCTGTCATTATTTATCAGGGAGAAGAGGTTGACACCCTCCTCACCACACCCCCCTTCAGGAAGTGGTAGAAAAGAAAGAGAATCCAGAGAAAGAGAATCCACAGCCTCTTTGTATATCCTGTTCCAGTGCTCTGTAATCCGCAAAGTAAAGAAGTTCTTTCTTACATTCAGATGGAATTTCCTTTGCCCTTGTCCTGTCGCTATGCACAACCAAAAATAACTTGTCCCCATTCCCTTGATACCCACACTTTAGATATTTATAATCATTGATAAGATCCCCTCTCAGTCTTCTCTTCTCCAGGCTGAAATATCTCAGGTGTCTCAGCCTCTCCTCATAAGGGAGATGCTCCAGTCTCCTAAATATATTTGTAATCCTATCTTGTAGCCTCTCTTCAGGTCAATTTATATCGTTCTCCAGGGGAAAAAGAAAACAAATCACTTTAGGTGTGAAAGTTCAAGCTCTGAAATGGATTACTAAAAGAAGATGAGATGTCATTGGAGAAATTCTGAACTTAACTGGTAGCCACTCTGAGAACAACCTGCTCTTAAATAGACATATTATGGTTAGAAAGTTGGACTAGGTGATCTTGAGAGGTCATTTAAAAAGATTTTAAGAGAAACTTATGTTTCCTGTATGATATGAGAAGTTATCCAAGGAATTGCAGAAGCCCAAAACATTTTTGTAGTGTAAACTTAAGGCCAGACATTGTATCAAGAATAAGTGACTGAACGAACAGCCAAGATGAAATTGACTTAATTTTACAAGGCAAGATTGAGATGAAGTTTTTTATAGAGTAACAAATGCTTAAGAGTAGTGCTGTTTTTTTAACTATCAAGTATGGAGACTGGAGAGATATAAAAAAAATGTTGATTAATTCATGAAAAAAAAGCAATCAGTATAGAGAGGAAGCACTTTTCTGCTTTTTAAAGTTCCAGTAAAATCTTCACTACTTTGGATGTCTGTATGAGGAAAAAAAAATTAAAATCTTGTCCATCATCAATCAGAATTAGCTTTTGTTAGTGACTGGGTAACAACTATGCCACAGGAGATAGCACTGGCATGTGAGGTATTATTTAAAAAATAGAATGGAAATACAGATTCATACTTTTCAGTATCCCAAACAGAAAAGAAATGTAATGAATTCTCAAAATGCAAAAAATAAAAACTGTGGGACATATGGAATGCCTTGCATTCTGAATATGCTGATAAACAATCATACAACTATATTAAGTTCTGAACCATATACTCAGTCTGTAGTGTTATTTTGGTATTATGCTTTCTAAAAGTAGCAGAAAATAAAATGCTGATTCTACACAATAATGCTTCTGGGAGGAGGGACAAATCCTAAATGACCTTGAACTTAAGACAGGAAAACAAGGACAATAAAAAGTTAGAGAGAATTTTCCAAGGATGACTAAAGAAGCAAAATGCACCTAGTGTGCTTCTTGATCTCTTAGTTAAGGAAGATGTTTAATGTTGAAAAATCTTCTAAATATCTCCTTAATGTATAATTTCCTGGATTTGCTTCAATTTGACAAGTACATATCTGCACTTACGAGTTTTAGGATGTCTGAAGAGCTTAAACACTACCATATCATCTTTGTTAGGAACAAGAAGTAACAATTCCATCTCAGACATGATTACAGAAATTCTCGTGTTATCTCTCATCTCACAGTGAAATATAATGACTCCATGAAACCAATAAGCTGTGTCAATAAGACATAATTATTTTAGGGGATATTAAGCAGTCAACTAGAAATGAGTTTGCTGCCTGCTGTAGTAGATAAAAATAGACTCATTATCAGAACCAAGATTGATGCCCTAAAACAGAGAACTTAAAAGCATCTGCCTTGAGACCAGGTCCATGTGCTCAGTATATTTCTTTCTTTTATGGGTAATCCTTTCCCAGCAAGATAATCAATATTTGAAAAGAGTTTAGAATAAGATGTCAGAACAACTGAGAAACAAGCAGATATTAAATTAGATATATAGTGCCTAGTTGAAAGATTAAAAAGAAATATGACAGTATTAACACTGAAGAATAAGAAGACATCTTAAGCAAGTACAAATAAAAAAAAAAAGATTAAAGCAGAAAAGTTTTGGAAGTATTGTGTGACAATGGCTTCTTGAGGATATTATTTCAGTATCAAGCAAACTCTAAATAATTTCATTCAAAGGCAAAGCAACAAGAAAATAAAATCTCGTAGAGCATAATAATACTGCCTTAGAAGAAAAAAAAGAACAATAGACTTTTTCAATTGTTCTTACAATGTCTAAAACTTGTCAATTTCAATAAATATTACAGCTAGAACTGTAACATAACATAAACATGGTTTCTAAGTCAAGGGATTAATAATTCAGGTCACTGGTTGCTTGGGTTAGCATGTACTGGGGATATCCATCCACTGTAGGTTGAACAGTAAATTTTAACCTCTGACATCTGACTGGAGTAATTCTGGAGTTATGCCTACTAATTCTTGAAAATGTTATTTTTCCCTTCAGTACCTTTTCCTTCTCTTGTCCAAAAATCATGTCCTCCATCCTCTTCAACTGAAAAAGTAAATTAAAAAATGTCAAAGAAACATTTAAACTTTGAATTTTTATGATATTTTTTCAGCTAAAAGATCCAGTGTTTATCTTTTTTCAGATTTAGGTTGTTTTTTTTCAAATAAGCCTAGCTCTAGATTCAGCTATATTTCTATTTTTCAAAATAATTTTATTATAATAAATCCTTTTTTTTTTTTTTTTCAGTTTTCCATTTCACTTTCAGCAGTCCAGGAAGATGTTTTCTCTGCTTTTCACAGATTTTTTTTTTCACTTTCATGTCAAATATTTGATGCTGACCATAGGAAAAAAAAATAGTGTGTAAAGCAGAGTATGTTTTCACTGCTGTTATGGTCTTGCATTTTCTTACTGATGTCCTGCAAATGTACTCATTCTCTAGATAATCACTAGATATGGGCTTAGAAAGAAACTGTACTATGAACACTTACTGCTTTTTTCATAATACTGTTTTTCTTCTAGTCATAAATAGTTCTCTTTCTTCATATTATTTGATCTTGCTACTATGCACAATATTAAGACAAATTTAAAATATACATGTCCCTAGTTTCCTTTGTTCATGTTTTAAGATACTTCTGTGTTCATGTGGCTGTGTCATTGCCTGTATTTTGATAATTCTTCTTTTAGACTTAGTTCCTCAGGCAAGGTGGTACAGCATCCACAAGTTTGTCCTAGCCTAGCTATCTAAACCATATAAGTCACACTCCCAAAATATACCAGAAGGAAAAGTAACTTTATAAAGTGTCTGAAGAAATCATACTGTTCAAAGAGCCATGTTGAAATGTCAAATAACACAACGCAAGAGGCACATTCTAATTTAGAGTATCTGTTAAGGGGGAGTGAAATGCAGCTGCTCAAGAGAGGCAAGGCTGACACATCTCCAACCTGAAGTGAAGCTGAGTATGCATTTCTATTAAGTGCTCAAACTCAGGTATACAGTACATGTGCACTCATATAGATAGTCAGACACACAGAGCAACATAAACGTACAGAACACTCACATGAACACAACAGCAATAACCTCATCCTGCTTCTGTCTCTGGCTGAGCATAACAAAGGCCCATCAGAACAATATATATCCACGTTTGTATTCATTGGTTCATAGGTTCATAAGGTTGGAAAGGACCTACAAGATCATCTAGTCCAACCATCCTCCTATCACTATCCCTACCCAACTACTAAATCAAATCCCTTATCACCTCATCTAAACGCTTCTTGAACAGCGCTAGGGATGGTGCCTCAACCACCTCCCTAGGCAGGCCATTCCAGTGCCTGACCACTCTTTCAGAAAAAAAATGTTTCCTCAGGCATTCTGCAGGCATCTGTGCTTAGATGTGCAATCTGCCCAGTAGCAAGCAGTTACTCCTGAATCCCAGTCTCCCCAGTTACTAGCAGGTGGATGTATTAGCCGCTGAAGCAACAACGACATTCAAGACTCACATTGTGAACATACATGCACAAAAACACGTAAGCACTACAGATTCCCCACGATGCAACATTCATTTAGCAGAAGATCCTGATCCCTGGCTTTCCTCTGTTCTAGATAGGCACATACCAACCCCACAGACTCTCCATCAGCAGTCCTTGTGTCCCTCCAAAAGCCAGCTTCTCCCATAGATCTTCTCTTAGAGATATGTCCCAATCCACCCAGCTCCCAGGACACTTTACACACTTGCTGTCTCGTTGAGCTTGATCTTGGCTGGTTGTCTGAACCCTTATTTCCTTTCTTGTCTCAAAGCTTACTTTCTGAGGCATTTCTTGCAATATGACTCTGACTTGTCTAGAAGGCAGGTGGTGGGTGTTGCCACGTGGTAGCAGGCATCACTTTGTGAATAGTTTTGCATTTGAAATCATTTCTTTGGAGGTGTTTGCCTTCGAAAGCAAGTGCTCAGGAGTGTTTACTGGCAGAAAATCTGGCCTGTGACCAAATAACTGGTATGGGAGACTGGGGATGATACTATTGTATCTTGCAAAGGCAAGATAAAATTTGACATCACCCTGCTCCCTCTTACAGAATCACAGAATCACTCAGGTTGGAAAAGACCTTAAAGATCATCAAGTCCAACCACTTATCTGCTGGCAAGGCCGAGAAGATAGGAACAAAGGAGTTCCTGCTGAGATCCACAAGCGAGAAGCTGCTGCTCCAAAGTGAACTGATTCGAACAATTTGGACTTATGTTTAAGTCTGTACTGTCATTAAGAAGTCAGCATCAACTGAACAACACAACCTCTGACAACCCATTGCTACTAAAGATCAGCATCTGAACTACAAGCTACATTGGAATTTGGGTGGGGAATGTTTCTTGCTTCCTTAGAAGACTCCTTGTTTTTATTTCTTATCGCTTTTCTGTCAACTGTCTTCCCTTCCCCTTTTCCCTAAACAACTAGGATTTGTAGTAAACTGTTCAGGCTAACATTTGACCCATTGTGTCTTAATCTCACTGCTGGGTAAACGTATATCAAAATAGCCTCCTCTCCTTCATATAAATTGGAGTGAGACACTGGTGAAAATATAAACATTCACACAGTCACTCAATTTGCTGGCCATGTAAATCTCTGACTCATAGTACTACTCCAGTGGCTGTCCCACAGATCTGCACATTTGCACTCTGAATAGGTACCCAGGAAATTAATTAGAATGGAGCTTAGTAAGAAGACAGAACAGTCTGTGTTCATCAGGCATAAGGCATGACCGGACAAATCTGCTAAAAACCTCTGTTTGGAAGTAAATAAACCTTCACAGTCATTTGTGTTCCATACTTAATCCTCCCCAAATGATCTAGTCCTTCCTCTTCCCCACTCTCTTAATAAGTCCTCATAATAATCTCATAATTAGTATTTTACAATCCTAATCACAAAATCTCAGAATCACAGGATCATAGGGATTGAAAGGGACCTCTAGAGATCGAGTCCAATCCACCTGCTAAAGCAGGTTCTTTACAGTAGGCTGCACAGGTAGGCATCCAAACAGGTCTTGAATATGTCCAGAGAAATAGACTCTGCAATCTCTCTGGGCAGCCTGTTGCAGTGCTCCTTCACTCTCACAGTAAAGAAGTTCTTCCTCATGTTATCATGAAGCTTCTTGTGTTCCAGTTTCTACCTGTTGCTACATGCCACTGAAAAGAGTCTGCCTCCATCAACTTGAGTCCCACTGTTTAGATATTTATAGACAGTTATGAGATCCCCTCTCAGCCTTCTCTTCTCCAGGTTGAATAGACCCAGGTCTTTCAGCCTTCCATCACATAGAAGATGCTCCAGGCCCTAATCATCATTGTGACCCTCCTCTGGACTCATTCTAGAAGATCTCAGTCTTTTTTGAACTGGGATGCCCAGAACTGAATACATTTCTCCAGATGTTCAAAGCAGAGGTGGAGGATCGCCTCCCTCAACCTGCTTGTCACATAATCTGCTTGGTGCACCCTAAATATTGTCATTGGCCTTCTTGGCCAAAAGGGCACATTGCTGGCTCATGGCTAACCTGTCTGATCAGATCTCCAGATCCTCAGATGTTTATTTCAGCAGGTCAGCTACTAACCTGTATTGATGCACACAGTTATAAATCCCTAGTTAAAGACCCTGTGTTCGCTCCTGTTGCAACTCATCAGATTCCTCTCTGATCAGCTTTCCAGCCTGTCAAAGGCTTTGTGAATGGCAGCACAGCCTTCTGGTATGTCAGACACATCTACCAACTTTGTATCACCAGCAAACTTGTTCAGGGTGGACTCTGTCCCTTCGTCAAGGTCATTGATGAAGATGTTAAACAAGATTGGACCCACCATAGATTCATAGATTCATAGATACATTAGGTTGGAAAGGACCTACAAGATCATCTAGTAGTCCAACCATCATCCTATCTCCATCCCTACCCACTAAACTACTAAATCAAATCCCTCAGCACCTCATCTAAATGATTCTTGAACAGTGCTAGGGATGGTGCCTCAACCACCTCCCTAGGCAGGCCATTCCAGTGCCTGACCACTCTTTCAGAGAAAAAAATGTTTCCTCAGGTCTAATCTAAATCTTCCTCAGCACAACTTGTGGCCATTCCCTCTCGTCCTGTCATTATTTATCAGGGAGAAGAGGCTGACCTCCTCCTCACTACAACCCCCCTTCAGGAAGTGGTAGAGTGCAATAAGGTCTCCTCTGAGCCTCCTCTTCTCCAGACTAAACAATCCCAGCTCCCTCAGCCGCTCCTCATAAGACTTGTGCTCCAGACCCCTCACCAGTTTTGTTGCCCTTCTCTGAACACGCTCCAGGGCCTCAATGTCCTTCTTGTAGTGAGGGGCCCAAAACTGAACACAGTACTCGAGGTGCGGCTGCACCAGAGCTGAGTACAGGGGGATGATCACCTCCCTGCTCCTGCTGGCTACACTATTTCTAATACAGGCCAGAATTGACACCAACAACCTTTGGGGAACACTGCTTGTTACAAGCCTCCAACCAGACTTTGTGCCGCTGATCTTTGGGCAATACTAGTCAGCCAGTTCGCTATCCACCTCAACATCACTTCTCTATCCCACATTTTCTAAGTTTCATAAGGACCAACATCACATGATCACTACATCCCAAGTAGAATACAATCCTGATGTCACCAGTCTATTTATGTTGTTGAGCAATGGATCCAGTATTGTATACCTCCTTGGTGACTGACTGTTGGCTCAAGAAATTATTCTCAGTGCATTCCAGGAGCCTCCTGGATTGCCTACATCTTGCTGTACTATGTTTCCAGCAGGTATCAGGTTGGTTGAAGTCCCCCAGCATGATGAGAGCCTGTGATTCCTCCTGTAGCTGGAAAAAGGTTTCATCAACAGGTTTTGCTTGATCAGGTGTCCTACAGTAGACAACAGTCACAAAGCTCAAATTATTGAGTCAGTCTGGAATTCCCATCTGTAGGCTTTCAACTCTCAAATCACTATTTTTCAGGGACAGTTCTTCACAATCCAGTCTTTTCTTGATATTGAGAACAATGACTTCTTCCCTCCTTCTTTGTCTGTCCCTTCTGAAAACTTGTAGCCATCAACAGCTACACTCCAATCATGGGAATCATCCCAACAGGTTTCAGTGTCACTGTCACTGGAAATTGCCTTTTTTCTTCCATTGGTCCGTAAAGAATGTTTAGCTTGACTAAGTCAGACTAAAACAAATTTCATTACGTACCTAAAATAACAGTGAGCTGAATCCCACCCATTTTGATCTCACACATCATGTTTATTGGATACTTCATAAGAACATAAGCCTAGAAATCGGAGAGAGACCTTCTACTATTTGGAATTCACTTTCTTCCTGGAATGATCTGCGTAGACTTCCAGTTTGTATCGAACCTTGAGAACAGCTTTTCCATATTGTGAGAACAGCCTTTCACGTAACTTGAGCTGATACAAGCTGAAGGACAGGAATTTTGCATAAATGTAAGCTCAAGAACAAAATGTAGAAGCCACAAAATTTTTTGCCAGTAAACATAAGAAAGTAGAATAGATGTCTTGCTGATGAGGATTAGATGGCAAAACAGATGCTTTAGCTCAGTGTAACATCAGTGGGAACTGGTTCAGGCTACCCCCCTTAAAAGTTTGGAAATTCATAGCAATAATGTTTACTAGTTTTAATCTCATGACCATCAGAGACCCCCACCACATATTCTCAGGAGGGTGGGACAATATATTAATTATTTCTCAAAATTTCAGCCTGTTTTCTTGGAATGTAATAAATACATATATACCATGCCTGTAATATATATTGTTGTTTCATACTTTGATGTACATATATGGTAGAACAATCCCCCATGCACCCAGCACTGAAATAAAGGGAATACCTGCTTGACATAACTCATTAGCATGTCAAAATACTTTGTTAGTTTTCTCAGCTTCAGTATATTAAATTCTGAGATCAAAACCATAAACAGGAGGACATACGGACTATAATAACTTTTACATATGTATATGTTTCTCTTTAGACAAATAGAAATCACAGATGAACTTCTTTAATCTATGCAGAGCTGAAAATATAATGATGCGTCTCTTCAAAAAGATATTCAAATTTGCTATTTTCTTTCTCTCTACAGAACTGCTACACAGCACTTCCATTTAAAATTAAAAACATGTTCAAATTCAAATCAATGCAATATCTTTAATAACATTTTTACAGATATCATAGATTAAACCATCTTTTCTGCTTATATTTAATAATGAACAGAGTGACAGTTATAAATTGTTATATGGATGGAGGAATAAAGAATGAGGAAGTAACATGGGACACAGGAGGCATATCAGTGTTGGAGGAAATACAGAAGATATATCTATGACTTTTATTTCAGTGGAAGCTCTGAATTTTTCACACTCATAATAAAAAATATATACTCATGTAATTTTCACTACCAAGGGAATCTCCTTTAAATTTAGTAGAAATCTTATTAAATATTTAAGGTGACACTCATTGCACTCATTATACTGTACTGAGTTAAATCTGACATCAGGGAAAACTTAAGAGCTCTGCTGCTACTTTGGATTTGTAACTAAGAAAAAATTCTGAGACCATGGACAATCAATGTGCTTTAGTCAGCCACATCCCATATGTTCTGTCAGGTTTTTAGAGAATGAATAAGCTCAGTACTTTCTAAAGATATATTTTATGTATGCAAGATTATATAGATTCATTGATTAAAAATGAATAATCAGAATAATGACTCATCTGTTTCTCTTGCAATAATTTGGGAGTACAATTTCTAATTTGCTAATGAGCTTATTAAGAGGCCTGTTAATGGGTAATCATTTGAAGGAATTTGGGGGAAGAGCTAAAAATATTGGAATTATGTAGGAAAATAAATTTCAATGTAGAAACAAAACAAGTAGAATCTGCAATTTAACAGAGTTTTCAAAAATAGACATTTTCTGAGGAAGAGGGATAGACTATATCAATTATCAGATGACAAATGATGAGAAATTTGTATGTCTATCTTTAGATAGTTTGCTCTATAAAAAGTATACTAGACCAGAGTTAAGAAAGTTGTTTCAGGTATGCTACAAAAATTGAAGCATAATTTATAACTTTACACTAGATTAAAAGCATTACATTTTTTAAAATGTCCTATGAATCTGATGTGATGTGTAGGGTTAAAGAAAATTTTTAGATAAAGCTTTTCTGGCAATTCAGTGTGCATTTATGTGTTAAAATTTGGATAAAAGGAACTAAAATATATTCCAGCAGTATGATTTCCTTTATCCTACCAAAAAGAAGCTAAAATACAAACAATATATCTTTCATTGTAGATATGACACTATTCTCATAGAAATAAAAGAGTATTTATTCATGTATTTATTTATTTATATAAATGCATATATGCTTTTCAGTCTAAAACAATTAGTTCAATGTGTTATTTTTTGTTTCTTATGCTCACCACATTACAATTAAATTTGGAATTGCACAAAATTAATTGGGCTTGACATTTTGTCTTTCCTTAAATGAGCATATGAAAACTAAGAAATTGTAAATGGATGCTTTTGAAGATAATTGATCTATCAGTTTTGTACTGAAAGCTGACATAAATTAATCCAGTCTTCTATAATGATAATAACAGTAACAGTAATCAATGATGGAAACTAAATAGGATTGAGGAAAATTTACAGGAAAGATATTCAAAACAATGTAGAGGTATATATAGTAGATGATGTTTTAAATACCTAGTCTATAAATTCTCTAGAAACTGTGAAAGTTGTCATATTTGTCATTGCTTATGGTTTCCTATTTTATAAATCTGTTCACCTACTTGTTTAGCAGAAATGATAGTGTCCTACAGCACATTTGGTAGTCTGTTTTTGACATTAGAGTGGCAATTCAACCAAAATTAAGATACATAAAACTCCATGTGAAAGTGAACTATTCAGTGATGAGGAGGCCAAATCTGGAGTACTGTGTCCAGTTTGGAGCACACCAGTACAATAGACCTAGACTATACTAGAAGGTGTTGGAGAGCTAGCAGGATGATCAAGGAACTTGTGCATATAAGGAGGGGCTGAAAGAGTTGAGACTGTTCATTGTAGAGATGAGAAGGCCTACTAGGATCTATGATATGTATAAATATATGAAACAGTGTACAGATAGGATGGAGTCAGGTTCTTTTCTGGGGTGGACAGTATCAGAACAAGAAGCAATGAGTGCAAATTGGTGTAAGAGACTATTTTATACCATTGCCTTGAAGTATGCTGATGAACATGTCTGAACATGTCCAAGCAAGTCCTGGGCAAGGGTTGCAAAATACTTTGTCTAATGGACAAGCAGATGGGCATGTCCTGGGGCAATGACAGTGAGATAAATTGCAGCTCAATGGCTGCTGAACACTCTTTTGTGTGGTACTCATCTCCGTGGGGAGATAGCCATCTCAGAAGATGCTTGCCTGGCATCCTAGCATGGGATTTGTCATGTACGCAAGAGAAATGGAGGATAAAAGAGGGATCGACCACCATGAGATTAGGGGTGCCTTTCCATCGGAAACCTCATGAGCTGATCCCTGCTGCTGAACTCCCTCCTGAGCCTGCTGCCTGAGACATGCTGCTTTCTCCTGGACCTCACCGCTCCTTCGAGGTGTTCTACCATCTGAACCCTCCTGAGCTGATCACTGTTCGCTGCTTCCCCGGCGCTGACTGATGCTGTTCCTGGACTTTCCCCGTGCTTCTTCTCCTGTGCTGACCCGGTGCCGCTTCTCCAGGACAACTGCTTGCTGCTCAGGGCTGCCCGTCGCTGCTGCTGTTCTCCCTGCTTCTGCCGCCCCTGCTCATCTGCCTCAGACCGTTGGAGCCGCTTGCCACCGGACTGCCCCTAGGATCCTGGCTGGTGACTTTCCCTGTGTTGTACAAATCCTTGCTTCTTTCCCATCTTTCCTATCGCTCACCTTTCCCTTCCCCACCACCTTCATTCCCCACATTTACTAACTTACCTATGCAGAGTCACCACGAGCCTCTTCTATGCAGTGCAATATTCAGCAGCTAAGACGTGCTGAATATATTGAGCAGCTCAGGTGTGAGACTTGTCTTACCTGCCTGTCCAGGGAGCAAATTTCCAATCCCAAATTATACTGGACTGTGATTAGAAAAGTGGTAATACTTGTCACCAGTTCTGCAGACTGTTATGCATTCCATTCAATGGATGCTACCTTGAGTGAGGAAGCCATGAGGAATGGTAAAATTAGAGATTCTGGTACTAGGTGCTACTAGAGATGAGTTCCAAAAAGTAAAGTCTATATCTAGGTAGCATTCAGTGTTGATTTTAAGTTCCACACACTACGGGTATTGTAGAGATGTTACATCACGGCCTGAACTGATAATTGAGCACCTGGTTAAGGGGATGGCTGGCCCAGGAAGCAGAGGTACAGGAAATCCTCCCGTGCTTCCCACATTACCAGAAGGGATGGACCTAGGGCCCGCTCCTCCCTGCACTCATTAAAGGGCTAGCCTCCAGTGGGATAATGATGAGCAGCAGGAGTGTTCTGTAGCAAGATAACCTCATCACCAAGGCTAGCCATTTTGCATTCAACTTTAGCCTGAAGCCTTCAGTTTCAGACACTCTCTCACTTTATTTGGTTTCTTAGCTTCAATTCCCATTATACAGTATTAAATTGTGTCATTTTGCATTCCGATATCTTCTTTATAAAATTAATTTTCCCCCTTGGATCGTTGCCGCTGTTCTGTTCCTAGGCCCATCTCACTGCCGTTTCCCTTTTCCCCATTCCCCTTTCCCGGGATGTGGATCCGTGTGTCCCCTGCTCCATGAGTCACGCAATTGGGCTGGACTGGCCCATAACCAATTGACAGCACTGCTACCAATTATCTGACAGTATATTGTCAGCTAATCAGAAATAAGAGCGCAGGACTACAAATCCTGTGTGAAGCTCATCTTTTACATCTCTGCGATTCAGGAACGGATGCGTTGGAGCTCACAGGCCCGTGAGCAAGACAGATGCCGAGCTGACAGCGAGCCTCTGTCTTCCCCCTCTGTCCTGCTGCAGCTGTCTCCAACATCACAGCAGAAGCACAAGGGCCTGGGCAGTCCTGCTGCTCTCGGGCAAACGTGCAAAGCTTTCTGGGTAAGTGGGTGCACACATCCCTCCCGCAGGGTAACTTTGGTCTGAGCCATTACAACCCAGAGCCTGGAACCAGCCCTGCCCGCGCGGGGCAGCATGTCACAGCAGGGCCCTTTGTGACCCAATCCTGTGACACCCAGGGACAGCTGGCCCCGCAGTGCCCAGCAGGACAGTGAGGCTGTCCCCTAGGACAGCCCCTATGGGCAGGAGTGTGTGGGTCTGGTGAGGAGCACCCAAGCGCAGACCAAGTCGTTTCCCTCTACCCCTGGCAGCCCCAAGGCTGCCCCTTCCAAACTTCAGTCCTCATCCCGCAGGATGGAGGAGAGACCCCCCAGCTGCTCCAGGGTGGCCTGGGAGGAGAGTGGGGCTCCCCGGGAAAAAACACCTCCACCGGAGCCCTACGAGGTGACTGAGGTGCAGCCGTTGCATGCTGGTGAGTGAGGGTCCCCAGCACGGCGGGCAGGTCTGGGGCAGTGTGTGCCCCCTGCTTGACACCAGGGCCCCTTGTCCTGACAGCCACGGGCACGCTGTGTCTGGGGAGTGGGCACAGGGCTGCAGAGGGCACAGCTCCTTCCTCTGCTCACGCCTGCCTTCAGCCCCTCTACAGTGCTGCTCACTCTCCTCCTTGGTTAGATGCTGACTGGCTGCCTGTGTCTGAAGAGGAAAAGGAGGCTTTAGATTGCATTGAGGCCTACATGAAGAGGACAGAAAAGGTAATGATAGCCATCTCCATCTCAGCTGTGATTGCAACTCCACACAGTCTCTCCGGCTCTGCTGCCAGGCTGCAGGAGGGGTGCTGGCTGGACACAGCTGCTGCGCTCCAGGCATGCCATGCTGCTGTGCACCCTGCAGTGCTCTGGGCCTGCAGGACACGGCTCTCCCAGCTCACGCTTCCTCCTTGTCTCTCTGTGGTGGCCAGGAGGGGATGCTAGCAATGACGTCCCTGGAAAGCATCTGCAGCCTTTGCAAATTCAGGAAAAAGAAGGCCGTGAGTGAGAGCCCGCCTATTTTCTGGCATCAAAAAGACTTTGCGGAGAAAATCAAGGTGAGGGGTCAATATAAGCGGTTGTGTGAGGAGCAGAGCCACTCAGGAGCTGTGAGGCAGGGGTGGCTGGGGGATGTAGGTGCCACAGAGATCTCAGCAGTGGGACACAGGGTGGCTTAGCGTTCTGGAGTTGGGCGGGGGGCACACAGGCTCCTCTGGCCCTGGTGACCACTGCCAGGTCTGCTCGTGCTGGGTGCTGGGGACCACCAGATCTCATCCTGGATTTGCTCTACAGGAACTGCTGGAAAATGAGCCCATAGAGCACATGCGCAAAGCCATGCTTGCAATTGCCACTTTGAGGTACCTGCCCAACCCTGCTTTTGCCCACGCAACCCCAGATAACAATCCTGGAGGCCCTGACCCTATCCTGGAGGCATCCCCCATGTGAGCAGGGAGGCCCTCAGCTCTTCCCTGCTCTGCACATCTCCTGAGGTTGGAGAAAGCTCTGAAGCTCCCTGCAGGCTCTTGGCTCTAGCCCCACAGCAGGAGTCATCAGGACTGTCCTCCAACATGGGCCAGCCCCATGGCGGAGGTGCCTCACCGCAGGGCTCCACTTCCCTTGCAGGGGGCCCTGTCCAGTGGAGGACCTGTCCAACATCAAGTTCTCTCTATTTTCAGTGAAGTGAAGGCAGTTTCTGAGGACAAAATAATACCTCTTTTAAATGCGTGCTGCAAATCCGTCTTCTACCTTCCTCCAAAAGAGGACTTGAACATTGAACTTTACAATCACGTACGTACTGGTAAACTACTGAAGATCCCATGCATCCCATGCATTAATGTGCAGACATTACTAAGGATCCTTGTAGGCAGGGTCTTAGCCTTACATACTTGAGGCAGGCTAACTATGACCTTGTGGCTATTACAGAAACATGGTGGGACCTCTCCCATGACTGGAATACTGGGATTGATGGCTACAAGCTCTTCAGAAGAGATAGACAGGGAAGAAAGGGTGATGGCATAGCTCTCTATATCAGAGAGTGTTTTGATGTTGAAGAGCTAGTGGTTGGAAATGACAAAGTAGAGTGTCTATGCATAAGGATCAGGGGGATAGTCTTTAGGAGTGACATCGTGGTGGGGGTCTGTTATAGACCACCTAGTCAGGATGAAGAAATAGACGAGGTGTTCTATAAACAACTTGTAGATGTTGCACGATGGCCAGCACTCGTTCTCAAGGGGGACTTCAACTTCCCTGATATATGCTGGAAATATAATACTGCGCAGAGGAAGCAGTCCTTGAGATTTCTAGAATGTGTGGATGATTGCTTCCTGACACAGCTGGTGCAAGAGCCTACCAGGGGAGATGCCTTGCTAGACCTACTTTTCACTAACAGGGAAGGACTAGTAGGGGATGTGAAGGTTGGAGATTGTCTTGGCCAGAGTGACCATGAAATGGTGGAGTTTGCTATTCTGGGTGACGTCAAGAGGGTGACTAGCAAAACTATTACCTTGGACTTCCGGAGGGCAGACTTTGACCTGTTCAGGACACTTGTTGCAAGGGTCCCTTGGGACTTTCTCCTGAGGGGTAAAGGGGTCCAGGAAGCCTGGATGCTCCTCAAGATGGAAATCTTAAAGGCACAGGAGCAGGCAGTCCCGGAGTCCTGTAAGTCAAGCCGGAGGAGGAAAAGACCAGTGTGGATGAACCGGGATCTTTTGTTGAGACTCCGAGAGAAAAAGAGAGTCTATGTCCTCTGGAAGATGGGTCAGGCTACTTGGGGTGACTACAGAGAACTGGCCAAGATCTGCAGGCAGAAAATTAGAAATGCTAAAGCCCAGCTTGAACTTAGACTGGCTGCTGTAAAGGAGAACAGGAAACCCTTTTACAAATATATTAACAGCAGGAGAAAAACTAAGGAAAATTTCCCTCCTTTACTCAACAAGGCAGGCAATGTAACCACAGATGATAAGGAAAAGGCTGAGGTTCTCAATGCCTTCTTCACATCTGTCTTTAATAGACAGAGCAGTTGTCCACAGGGTACTTGCCCTGACCTGGAAGTCCGGGACAGGGCGCATAATGCACCCCCTGTGATCCAAGCAGAGACGGTCAGAGATCTTCTCCTCCATCTGAACTGCCACAAGTCCATGGGGCCAGATGGGATCCACCCAAGGGTGCTGAGGGAGCTAGCAGAGGTGATTGCTGAGCCACTTTCTGCCATCTATCAGAATTCCTGGTTATCTGGAGAGGTCCCACAAGATTGGAGGCTTGCCGATGTGACTCCCATCGACAAGAAAGGCCGTAAGGAAGACCCGGGGAACTACAGGCCTGTCAGCCTGACCTCGGTATCAGGGAAAGTTATGGAACAGATGATCTTGAGGGAAATCACATGACACGTGCATAGCAATAAAGGGATCAGACCCAGCCAGCACGGGTTCACCAGGGGCAGGTCATGCTTGTCCAACCTCATCTCCTTCTATGACTGGGTGACCAGACAGGTAGATGAGGGAAAGGCTGTTGATGTAGTCTACCTGGACTTCAGCAAGGCCTTTGACATGGTCTCCCACAGTATTCTCCTGAGGAAACTGGCAGCCCGTGGTGTGGACAGGTTCACTCTTCTCTGGGTGGAGAACTGGCTGGAGGGCCGTGCCCAGAGGGTAGTGGTTAATGGAGTTAAGTCCAGACGGTGTCCTGTTATGAGTGGTGTCCCCCAAGGGTCAGTTTTGGGGCCCATCTTGTTTAATATCTTTATTGATGACCTAGACGAGGGAATTGAGTGTACCCTCAGTAAGTTTGCAGATGACACCAAGTTGGGAGGATGTGTCAAACTGCCTGAGGGCAGGGAGGCCCTTCAGAGGGATTTGGATAGGCTGAACAGCTGGGCTGAGCTCAATGGGATGAGGTTCAATAAGACCAAGTGCCGGGTCCTGCACTTTGGCCACAATAACCCCATGCAATGCCATAGGCTTGGGGCAGAATGGCTTTAAGAATGTAGAGAGGAAAAGGACCTGGGGGTGTTGGTTGATGCTCGGCTCAACATGAGCCGGCAGTGTGCCCAGGTGGCCAAGAAGGCCAACAGCATCCTGGCTTGTATTAGAATAGTGTAGCCAGCAGGAGCAGGGAGGTGATCATCCCCCTGTACTCAGCTCTGGTACGGCCGCACCTCAAGTACTGTGTTCAGTTTTGGGCCCCTCACTACAAGAAGGACATTGAGGCCCTGGAGCGTGTTCAGAGAAGGGCAACTAAACTGGTGAGGGGTCTGGAGCACAAGTCTTATGAGGAACGGCTGAGGGAGCTGGGATTGTTTAGTCTGGAGAAGAGGAGGCTCAGAGGAGACCTTATCACACTCTACCACTTCCTGAAGGGGGGTTGTGGTGAGGAGGGGGTGGGCCTCTTCTCCCTGATAAATAAGGACAGGATGAGAGGGAATGGCCACAAGTTGCGCCGGGGAAGATTTAGATTAGACCTGAGGAAACATTTTTTTTTCTGAAAGAGTGGTCAGGCACTGGAATGGCCTGCCTAGGGAGGTGGTTGAGGCACCATCCCTAGCGCTGTTCAAGAAGCGTTTAGATGAGGTGATAAGGGATTTGATTTAGTAGTTGGGTAGGGATAGTGATAGGAGGATGGTTGGACTAGATGATCTTATAGGTCCTTTCCAACCATATGAACTTATGAACTTATGAACTTCCCCCACGCCTTTTCTCTCACTATTGCCATGGGCCTAGCAACACCTGACAATGACCACCTGGTCGGTGCTCAGTATCTTTATGGCAATGGAGCCTCTCCCGGGCTGGGCAGGAACCTGCCAGTGTCCTTCCTTATAGTCAAAGATGTTCCTGGAAGCTTCCTCGGGGTGAGAGGGCCCTCTGAAAGACTTCCACAACCTGTTGCTGTCTTTACAGACCCTGTATGCTATGGACAGAATGCTGCAGATATGGCTGGTCAACCATCGCACCTCTGATGGAAAGGAGCTGCAGGATATCCTGGAGGTCTGTCTATTGCACAGCTCTGCCCCCAGAGCTCTCTTTGGTAGAATTTGAGCCCTCTCCACAGGAATGCCATGGGCAGCAGCAGGAGCCTGCAAGTGACCTCATTGGCAGTAGCCCCGTAAAGGGCTTGGCTCCCACTCAGGGGAAGCCTGGATGGATGCTGTGATTCTAGCTGGAGCTCAGAAGTTCTGCTTTGGCTGGAATGGGCATCAGCAGCTCCCAGGGAAACCAAACCAGCAGCTCTTCTCCTCACAGGTGCTGCTCCCCTTCACCACCTCCGAGAGAAAAACTGTGCGAGAGAGGGCCATCGAGCGGACCTGGAAGCTTTGCGGTTTCATGGTTAGCAACTTCTTGCTGATGGTAAGGAGCCAGGAACATTCCAGATACGCTGACTCCCCTCCTCTGCATCCCAGAGCAGCCTGCAGCTCATGGGTACCTGTGAGACGAGCTTGGGTACAGCTGGGAGCCCTCAGCGTGTTTCTGCCCTGAAGGAAGGATCTTAATCCTTCCTTTTCCTCTTGTCTTCCCCACCAGACCGCGTTCTCTCTCTCTCTCCGTTTGACACATCTTCCCTCCCTTTTTCCTTCCTTCCACAGCCATTAAAAAATTTTTTCCAACCATCTCAAAGGACAGACACAGTCCTCATGACACTTGAAAAGATTACTGGAAACGACAGCACTGAGGACAAGGAATATGCCAGGATTATACTGGAGATGGTTCTGAAAGACCCTGTCACCTGGCTGATGGATGTAAGCAGACTGAGCCTGGATGGCCAAGCCCTGCCCTCCACAGCTCTTGAGCATCCAAAGCCATTTAAAGGCAGCAAAAAGCAACGGGAATGGGAACAATATCAGTGGCAGCAGGGTAAATGGCTGCAGTACAGCTGCAGTAATATTCTTCCTGTGTCCTCCCAACAGGTGCCAAGGATTCTGGGGTCCATCCACAGCAACCTGAAAAAAAATCAAGAATCACTTCAGCAAACTCTCTTTGCATTGCTGGATATACTCACCAGCCAGTTTCCCAGGGACGTGCTGAAGAGTGTGTTGGGGGATCTTCCAGAGAATGACAGGTACCAGCCCTGACAGCACCACACGCTTGTTCCATGTAAAAAGAAGGGCTCAGAGACGCTCTGTCTGCTGCAGAAAATCCCTGAGCAGAAAGCTCTCCACTCTGCTGTGCTTTCCAGTGCTGCTGGGCTGCTCAGGCCTGCAGCAGCCAAAGCCAACAAAGGTGGCCTAGAGCTCCCCATCAGGCTCCAGCCCTGTGCCTCGGGGAAGGCCATCTCAGCCCCTCCTGCACAGCCACTCTGAGTCCCCAGGCCTCCCCAAGCATGCACGGCTGTAGGGCCAGGGCCGCAGCACAGCCTCCCAGACCTGCTGGGCCTGCCTGAGCCATGGTGCTGTTGCTGGGGCAGGCCTACTGACAACACATTTATCTTCTTTTGCAGCACTACTCTGGAGATCTGGAAGAGTATGTTTTCTTCCCCACAGTCATCAAGCAGGGTCTTAGAAGGGCTCTTAATATTGCTTGAGAATAAGGATTTCAACAAGATCCCCAGAATGTCCATCAGACTCCTTGAACTGACTGTGAGTTACCAGACCATGCCCCTTGCTGACCTTCAGGGCTCTCTTTCTGCAGCTCCCTGCCTCTTCCTGCCTTGCCTTGCTCCCCAGACAAGAAAAACTGAGGCAGGGGAGAGGCAGAGTTGAGCCCATGCCTGGCTCCAGGAGAGCCATGGACTCTGCACAGACTGAGCAGGCTGCAGGGCTGAGGAGAAGAGCATGTGGCCACACATGTCTGGTACCAACTTTGTGCCAGCTCCTGAAAGTCGATCTCTTTTCAAAGCTGTGAGAGCAAGAGGCTGTGCCGGCCCAGGGGCAGGAGGAACAGGCCTTGTCCCTGGTAGCTTTGTTGTTGTTAGTGATGTGAGGCCCCTGTGCTGAGGACCTGCTCAGGCTCTGTACAACAAAGCATCTGCTGTGTAGGGTTACTTTCTGACCTTCCACTGCTCCCTTTACTTCCATCACCAGGCATTCTCCCCATGTGCCACAGCAGGGAGGTGGAGGCTAAGCAGGCAGCAAGTGCCCCAGAGGCACTGCTGAGGGCCATCTGTTTCCTCCTTGGCCTGGAGGCAGGGGAGCTCTCCTTTGCTGTGGTAGGGTGGCCGGGGAAGCACTCTGAGGCACAGGCACCCCGTGTTGGAAACTGCTGCACTGATTTGCTTCGGCCCACAGAGCCTTTGTGCAGAGTGTGACCCTGAAGCATCTCCATTTCATTAGCCATGCTAGTGCTACAGCCTGCTCTCCACAGCTCTCGGGCATCTGACATCATTTGAGGCCAGCATAGAGCAATGGGAAAGGCATTAATATCACTGGAGGCAGAGCAAATGGCTGCAGTACAGCAGCAGTAATATTCTTCCTGTGTCCTCCCAACAGATGCCAGAGATTCTGGGGTCAATTCACAGAAACTTGAAAGAAAATCACAATTCACTTCAGCAGACACTGTTTGCATTGCTGGATATACTGACCCGCCAGTTTCCCAGAAGTGTGCTGAAGAGTGTGTTGATGGATCTTCCTCAGTGTGACAGGTACCAGCCCTAACAGCCCCACAGTATAGTTCCACGTGAAGAGTGTGACTCAGAAATGCTCTGGCTGCCAGAGCCAAGGAAAGCTACAGGTCATTCCTGAGGAGCAATCCTACTGTCACAGTATTAATCTTAATTTGCAGCATTACTCTGGACATGTGGAAGAGAATACTTACCCTGAGAGAGACATCAGGAAGCAACTTTGAAGAACTGCACAGTGTTCTAGGGCAACAAGTGTTTCGTGAGATAACTAACATCACCACAGTTGAGCTGGAACTCCTTCAACTGACTGTGAGTTACAGGACATGGTACCTGCTGTCCTACAGGACTCATTTTCCCCAGTTCCCTGTCTCCCCCTGCCTCACTCCCCTCCCTGGTGCAGGGCTGTAGCAGAGGCACAGCCATGGCTGGGGCTGGGGAGAGCCACTGCCTCCACGCAGGCAGAGCAGGCTGAAGTGTCCGTGGCCACCCACGTCCAGAGGCTTTGTTACGCCAGCTTCTGCTGGGCAGGTGCTCCTCGAAGGCTTTAGAAGATCAGAGGGCAGGATGTGCATGCCAAAATAGTCATCCTTTGCACAGTGCTAGGCCTGGGGCACAGAGGGACCGCCTTCCAGAGGCACTGCTGCCCCAGGCAAGGCTGTGCTGCCCCAATGCTTTGCCCTGAGCTGCCAGAGGAGCCAGCAGCTGCAGGGTGCAGGGAGTTCTGCTGCCTCTGTCTGACTCTCACCGCTGCCTTTGTTTCAGGTGATGCCTCCCACTGAAGAGAACCTGAAAGAGTTGTGTAACCCAGCAGTGCTCCAGAGGCTTCTGAAGACTGAAAGGCTGCCAATACTCTGGCTGGTTCTCAGAGGCCTTGACCTGCTGTCACAGAGACCTGAGACGGTGAGCAGGACCTAGTCAAACGAAGCCCTGTTGGCAGCCTGGCGGTGGGGCGGTGGGCATCCTTGTGCCATGGCCTTGCCTGAGACTCAGGAGTGATGGCTGTGGTGGGGCGTGGGGAGATTTCCAGGAGCTTTCCAGATGGGTTACTTGGGGGTCTGTTGGAACAAGGGGTGGCTGAGCAGGGGACACAGAGTCCTTGTTCTCCTGCCCTCCTTTCTTCTTTCTCCCCATGTCCTTATCGGTGCGCTCATGGCCACCGCCTACCTAGAGTCTGCTATTGTAGCTGCCAGGAAGCAAGGCATGTGGCTGCTGCTCTGTAACCTGAACTTTTAGGCTAGGATGGCCAGTGCCCTCTTGATGAAAAGGAAATTGTGTGTTTTGGACAGGCAAGAGAAATACGGGCCCTGGTTCCAGGCATCATGGAGACCCTGCTGTTTGACAACGTACACATTGCTCTGAAGCTGCTGACTGTCTTCAGCAACATGCTGAATCATCTGGGGGAGAGAAAGGCCAGTTCCTTTGCTCTGGAGCTGTCTGAGAAGCTGCTGACTCTTTTTAATCATGTAAGTCTGCTGCATGTTTGGGTGCTCAGCAAAAGACCCTTCTCCTTTCTTTGTTCCTCTGGGCTCTCGTGGGATATCTTCTGGGCTCTACAGCCTAGCAGGCCTTGTCCCTGACAGCTTGATTGTTCTTGGCAGTGCAAGGCCCCTGTGTTGGGAGCCTGCTTAGCCGCTGTATAGTAAAGCACTTGCTGCCTAGGATTACTTTCTGACCCTCCACTCTTCCTGTTACTTCAGCACCGGGCATTCTTCCCGTGTGCCACAGTAGGGAGGTGGAGGCTAAGCAGGCAGCATGTGCCCTACAGGCATTGCTGAGGGCCAGCGCTGTTTCCTCCTTCACCCAATACCTGGCGACCTGTTTGGACCTGGTGGGGTGTCTGGGGGAACAGTTCTCTGAGACACAGGCACCTCGTTCTGGAAACCTGTTGCACTGCTTTGCATGATGGCACAGTGTCCTTATGCAGAATGGGACTTGAAAGCATCTCCCTTCAAATCAGCCATGCCTACGCTCATGCTCACATTGAGCAGCAAGAATGTGGCGCGGAGCTCCTCCTGTTCTTCTCCCTCAGATGTCAAGCGAAGTGCGAGAGTGTTCCATCCACCTCTTCAAAGATCTGATGAAGGCTGTGGTGTGGCGGCACTGGGGAAGCATGAAGGAGAATGTGCACACGGGCCTGCTCCCTCTGCTCCTTCGGTTGAGTGATGAGACCCTGAGTGTTGCACAGGTACAAACTTCAGACCTGACCAGTATGCAGGCTAGGGTGTGCCGACACCTCAGGAGTGGTGCGAGAACTGAGGGTAGGGCAGCAAGAGCTGCCTGAGATCCCCCAAGAGCTGGGATGTGTTTCTGTGGTGCCACCTCCCAGCGTCTGTTGTTCTGTAGGCCTCAAGGGAAGCCCTCGTGGCTTGTGCGAAGTTCCTGAAGTGGAAGAAACTCAAGCACCAGGCCCAGGAGGAGAACACAGAGGGGATCCAGAAGTGCTTGGTAAGGACAGTTCCACAGCCCCCACCTTTTTGCTGGGGAAGGGGATGCTGGCTGAAGGAGCCACACCAGCAGCTGGGGAGAGTCTGCAAGTCTCATGGCTCTGTGTTCTTCTCCAGATGCAGCAGGGCAGGAGGAGAGTGGAAAGATATCTGTGGCAGAGCCTGCCATACCTGAGGGATTCTCAGTCCTCTTTGCGATGCGAGGCTATCAAATTCATTGGTGAGCCCAGTCCCCGGCTCCCTCTTCGGGCCCTGTCCTGGCAGCAAGGCACAGCCCTGCACCCCACAGATACACCCTGCCCATGCCGGTAGCCCCGATGGGTGCCTTGCTCAAGTTCCCCATCGGGCCCTGTCCGTGCCTGGGGCACAGCAGGGGCACCAGCTGGGCTGACCAGAATGGAGTCTGAGCTCCTGGGAGCATGTTGGGGAACTGGGGCCTGATGGGAGCTCTCTACCTAGGGCTGGCTGTGCGGCACTGCTCTTACCTAAGTGAGGAAAAGCTGAATGAAATCTGCAGTGGTGAGTGAGGGCAGCGCTGTGTGTGCTGGGGCTGAGGACAGGGGGCAGAGTGTGGGCAGTGTGCAGCTGTGCCTTGCCCTGCTGCAAGGAAATGCTGCAGGGGGAGGGGAACACTCCTCAGGCAGGTGGAGCACTCCTGGGCAGTGGCTTCCAGCTGTTCCCTCAGTCTATGTGCTTCTTCTGGTATGGAAAAGTGATGGGTGGTGCTGGCATGGTCCGGAGGGGATGCTGGTGGCTTTCACTTCTGCTGTTTCCCTCTGTTACAGCCCTTCAGCCTTTGGAAGATGATGTCCATGTGACAGTCTGTTCCCTGGCAGAAAAGACAATGCTGAGACTGAGAGAGCAAAGAGAGCAGGCGGTATCTGCGCGGTGCTGGCTTGCAGCTTTGCGCTGCTGGCCCTGATGAGAGCTACATATCGGCTCATTTTGCCAGGCCTTTGACAGATACACTGCAAGAAATTAAGCGTTCTTCTAACTTCTTGCAAAGTACCACCAGTAAGTAATGCTCCTGCTTGCTCAGTAATGTGCTGTGCTTGGGCATGAGAGTCATGTGCAATAAGACAAATGGGTTTTCATTTCAAGGGAAAAAAACAGAAACATCTTCCTCTGTACTGTCTACTGTCTACAGTACTGTCTACTGTCTACAGTATCTGCACGGTGCTGGCTTGCAGCTTTGTGCTGCTGGCCCTGATGAGAGCTACATATCGGCTCATTTTGCCAGGCCTTTGACAGATACACTGCAAGAAATTAAGTGTTCTTCTAACTTCTTGCAAAGGTGAAGTACCAATAAGTAATGGTCCTGCTTGTTCAGTAATGTGCTGTGCTTGGGCATGAATGTCATATGCAATAAGACAAATGGGTTTTCATTTCAAGGGAAAAAAACAGAAACATCTTCCTTTGTATCTTGGAGACCCAGAAATAAGTAGTACTTAATCTTCGAGGTAGTACTTAATCTTCTGCACATCTTCTGGAGAGTACCTCCATTTGCTCTCAGCACGCATGAGATCTTCCATTTTGAGTTTGCATTTCAAATCTGGGAAAGGAATGAATCTCCTAATTGTTTTTTTTTTGCTGACAGATAAGTTCTAATAAGGAAAACACACACACAAAAAAAGACGTTGAATAAAGGGAAATGAGGTCGTAGGGAGAATCACAGTGTCACAGCACTTGGAATGGTCCTCATGAGCTCGTTGAGTCTAATCTCCCTTCTAAAACAGGTACCCTACAGTAGGGTAGGAATCCAGACGGCTCCATAGCAGGAGACTCCACAACACCACTGGGCAACCTGTTCCATTGCACTGTCACCCTTACCGTTTAGAAGTTTTCCTGCATGTTAATATGGAACTTCCTATGTACAAGCTTTAGGCCAGTTCTCCTACTCCTGTTGCTACACAGCACCAAGAAGAGCGTGGCCTCCTCCATTTGCATCCCACCTCCCTTTAGATATTTGTAAACATCAATCAGCTCCCCTCTCAGTCTTCTTTTCCGCAGGCTGAACAGACCCAGGTTACTCTATCTTTTCATATATGGGATGTGCTCCACACCCTTCAACTCTGTAGTATGTGGAGTGACACCAAAAGGGAATTTTGCCTTGAAGCCTTTCCTTTAATGACTGGTTCTCTTTACTACATTTCAGCTGACACATCCCCAGAGATAAGCTGTGTGCTCCTTGCAAATCACACCCGTGGTTTTTGTCACTGTATTTATTTTCAGATTACAAACATATAGCTGTGCTCTAAAGCAAACACTGAAGTAGTAATGATGTAACAAGCTTGCATTTCCACTCCTTGTGACTCATTGCCTCTCGTCTTAACAAGAATTCTCTGTTCTAACAGCAGATATTAATTTTGGCAGCTTTGTTCTTTGGGGCCAGAAGTTCGCAAGTTGATCGATAGTTTTCTGTGGCTCATTAATTTCAGAGTATTTCCTTGCTGCTTGAAGGACTTCTCCTGAGGGTAAGCATTTTCACCTGAATCAGTGTAATTCCCACATGTGAGCCTCAGCTTCTGACTCTTCTCTCCCATTCCTACTTTTCATTAAATCTTTTGTCCTAACAGAGATAAAGGATGGAACTTCTGTGACTTCTACTCATGGCCCAAGCCAGCTCTGCGTCATTTCAAGAGTTTTTCCACAGTCTCCATTTTGCTGAGACTTTTACCCTTCTCAAGACTCTGGGTAAATGTGTTGCTTACTAACCTCCTACTCTCATGACAGGGGTTTTGTTGACCTGCTCATCACTTCCTATAAGCACGTAAGAGAAAAAGAACCAGCCTGTTTTAGTGGATTGGAGTGATACTGGGAGCAGGTGACATGTGAGCAGTTGTCACGGATGAAGTGCAGAAACATTCTGTGCCCAATTCAGCTGCAGCTAAGGCAACATTACTGGCTCTTGAGCTCTGAATCTTTGCAATAGTTCGAGTAAAGAAAGGCGCTGAAGAACAGCTTTTCCTTAAACTCTTGGAACGTGAATTACTTGGAAGATCAAAGGCCAACTGATGTACTTCAATACAGAAACTAAATACTAACAGAAATCCCAGAAGAATTTGATGATAGAGAGAATGCTACTGTTGGGCCTCATTGCCATTCAGGCATGACACTTCCATAGGTATAGAAGTAGCAGCTTAATAAGGAAGATCTAGACTTTTTTCTTTTTTTTTCCTGATTACCTTGCTCTGAGGTCATGGTCAAAAGTATATTTCTGTTGTGTTTTGATGCCAGTATTCCACATCAGAACATCATGCAGAGAGTGAAGGAGTTAATGCTGTGCTGGAGAGATGCAGAGCTCCGCACCGGATGCCGGGCCCACTCCCTCTTGGCGCACTCGCTCAGCTGCCTCAGAGATTCAGCACGTGTGCTTTTCCTGCAGTTCTTCCCTAACATAAGCTCTCAGATTTGGTTTGGAAACTTTGTCTCTCTCAATTGTTCACTTTTATTAGATTTAGAAAAGTTACCGTTCCTTCTCAAATCGTGCCGTTTTGTTGGTTTTTTTGTAGACCCATCTATTTCCTCCCCGTCCCCCCCCCGCCTCCGGAGCGCACGGCTCTTCTTGGGCAGTCGCGTGGCCACTGACGGTGCCGTTTTTTGTGGTTTTTCTTTTCTCTCTTCTCTGTTTCCCTTGCGTCACTGTGGTGGAGAAAGTGGGCAATGCAGGATCTATACTCCATTGTAAAACTGGTGCTAAGAGGACTAAGGGTCTTCATGTACCTTCGAGCATGTTAGTGTCTTTTTAAGCTCGCTATATTCAGCACCGGAGTCATGTCTGTGTACAGCTGCTTCAGTGCACTGATGGGGTTATCGGCCTCGTGCCTAGAAGCATGGGGACCCCCGGTGCTATGCGATTTTGGTCTTGAGCACCTGTGGGATTCTGCGAAATTCAGTGAGTATTAGGTAAGGGATCATGTGGCTCAGGAAGATCTGAGAAGGAACAGATTGTTTGGGGTTTGGCTTGTGCTTATCGAGCTATAATTAATATTCTGGAGAGAAATGGTTGCCAAACTGAGGTTCAAAGCTGTCATGGTTTTATGATTTTTGGTACTGGTATTTCACATCATAACATCATGTAGTACATTTAGAGTTAAAGAGTTAATGTTCCAGCTCCGTGGACCATCGATAGTTCCAGGTATGCCTGTCTCAGAAGAGAAGAAGAACTCCATTCCCTAGAGGACTTTGCGATGCTTTGCGTTCTTACGTGTTTACGCTCAGAGGGAAAGATAAAAACTGTCTGCAGTCACGGGACTCTCTCTTCCCTTTGGGACCGAGCTCGGCAGTGGGTGTTTGTTGCAGCCGTCCGCCTTCAGCGTTAGCGTAAGGCCTTCGGTTTATCGGACACTCTCTCTCTTGCTCATTTTATTTGATTCATTTGCCTCAATTCCAATTATATTATATTATATTGTGTTATTTTCCTTTCTGATATCTTATTTAGAAAATTAGCTTTCCTCCTCAGATCGTTGCCACTGTTTTGTTCCTGGGCCCATCTCCCTTCTCCTTTTTCCCTTTCCCCTTCCCCTTCCCCGGCGTGTGGGCCCGTGGGTCCCCTGCCTCAATTGTCACGGTACTGGGTCGAACTGTCCCGCAAACCGGTGACAAAAGCAAAACCGGAAACCTCAAAGTCAGACGTGACCAATCACAGAAAGCACCGGCATCAATGTCGGTTGCCCCTGTGGAAGGCCAGAAATGGAAACGGGTGCTCTTGCGCCTAGAATGGAAAGAAGAAGAAGCAGAGAAAGAAGAGGAGGATCCAGGCGAGGGGCCTTCCTCAAAACCACCACCACCTAAAATCCAAGGCTCAAGTACGGAGTTTGTACGGCGCTCGGATAAACCTGTTGTCACCTGGTTGCTGCGGTGTTGAGACAACGGTGCCAGCAGCGTGGCCCAAGATGGCAGTGAAGCCAACTGGGAAGCATTGCTCGAGACCCAGCTACCGACAGAGGGACTAGCTGTTGTCTGAATGGAGTCGTCACCCTCTGGGAACGAGTACTAGTGGCTGTAAAAGGGAGACATCCTTACAAAGACGATCTGGAGCCTAGGGTAGAAAGATGGGATACTGTGGAGAAAGGCGTCCAATTTTTGAGAGAAACAGCTGTAGTGGAGATGCTGTATGGTCCCAATTTTGTCCCTAACAATACACGCCGGGACCATGATCCTGAGAAGGTAAGGTGTACACCCAGTGTACGTCGGAAGCTCTCAAAAACAGCACCAGAAAGGTACGTGACTACACTGGTAACAAAGTACCATAGATATGAGGACTGTGACAGAAGTCTCCCCGTTTATGAATTGATTATTACACTTCAATACTCTGAATAACAGCTTCCGCCATCACATGTTTCTATTGCAGCTGTATCAACGGTAGCAGAACAAGTAGATGAAATGAAGGAGACACAGGAAATTATACTGGAGGAATTGTCCCTAGAGATTAATAGGGATGAACCTGTGTCAGTATCAGAAACACCTGATGAAGAGAATTATGACCCAAAGAATCTGATGAAGGAACTACTACAACTGATGAATGTCTCAGCCACCAAAGGCAAACACCTCCCTGCTCGAGCAAATGACTGCAGTAACTCCACGTTGAGTTCTTACGAGCTAATGCAGAGGACATGAAGAAGTGGCGTAAAAAACCCACTGCTGCACTGCAAGCACGGGTGAGAGAATTACAGCAAAGATCAACCACCAACGAAATTGCTCCAGTCACTGCAGGTAACCAATAGAGAGGCCCTGCCCTCAGCTGGGGGGGGGTGGGGAGGAAAGGGATAATAGGGTGTATTGGACTGTGTGGATTAGATGGCCTGGCACATCAGAGCCACAAAAATGTAAGGCACTGGTGGACACCGGTGCACAGTGCACTCTAATGCCCTCGAATTATAAAGGGACAGAATTGATTCATATTTCTGGAGTGACTGGAGGCTCTCAGGAACTGTCTGTGTTGGAGGCAGAAATAAGCCTCACCAGTAAAACCTGCAGAAGCATCCCATAGTGACTAGACAGGGGGCTCCATCATACTTGGTATTGATTAACTCCAAAGGGGATATTTCAAGGATCCCAAGGGGTACCGATGGGCTTTTGGAATAGCTGCTGTAGATGCATACAACATTCAGCAGCTGTCTATTTTACCTGGCCTGTCAGAAGATCCATCTGTTGTGGGGGTAATGAAAGTAAAAGAGCAGCAGGTACCTATTGCTGCTACAAAAACAGTCCACAGGTGGCAGTACCACACCAGCAGGGATTCCTTACTCCCCATTCATAAGCTGATTCGTCTATCTAGAGAGCCAGGCAGTGATCAGCAAAACCCATTCACCATTTAACAGCCCAGTTCACTTGGAACCGTTTGCCCCAGGAGTGGAAACACAGCCTAACTATTTGCCATGGGTTGATTGAAACCACATCGGAACAGGGCAGGGCACATGAGCATCTCCAGTATATTGATGACATTGTAGTGTGGGGTGATACAGCAGAGGAAGTTTTTAAGAAAGGAGAGCAAATAATCCAAATTCTTCTGGGTGCTGGTTTTGCTATTAAACGGAACAAAGTGAAGGGACCTGCCCAAGAAATTCAGTTCCTAGGAGTAAAATGGCCAGATGGGTGTCATCACATCCCAGGAGATGTGATTGACAAAATCACCAGTATGTGTCTACCCACTAGCAAGAAACAGACACAGTCTTTTCTGGGTGTAGTAGGTTTTTGGAGGATGCACATCCCAAACTACAGTCTCATAGTAAGCCTCCTCTATCACGTGATGTGGAAAAAGAATAATTTTGCGTGGGGTCCTGAACAGCAGCAGGCTTTTGAGCAAATTAAGCAGGAGACTGCCCGTGCTGTGGCCCTGGGGCCAGTATGGTTGGGACAGGATGTAAAAAGCATCCTCTACACTGCTGCTGGAAAGAAAGGTCCCACTTGGAGACTGTGGCAAAGAGCTTCTGGAGAGACTTGAGGCTGACCCCTGGGATTTTAGAGCAGAGCGTACAGGGGTTCGGAGGAGTGCTACACTCCAACTGAGAAGATTTTGGCAGCATACGAGGGGGTTCGAGCTGCGTCTGAAGTTATTGGTACTGAAACACAGCTCCTCCTGGCACCTCGATTGCCAGTGCTGATCTGGATGTTCAAAGGAAAGGTTCCCTCCACCCATCATGCTACCGATGCCACTTGGAGTAAGTGGATTGCACTGATTACACAGCGGGCTCGGATGGGAAACCTCATCTGTCCAGGAATCTTAAGAGGTGATCATGGACTGGCCTGAAGGCAAGAAATTTGGAACATCACCATCAGAGGAGGTACCACGTGCTAAAGAGGCCCCACCATATAATGAACTACCAGAAAATGAAAAGAGATATGCCCTGTTCACAGACAGATTGGGTCGTATTGTTGGGAAGCACAGCAGATGGAAGGCTGCTGTGTGGAGCCCCGCGTGACGAGTTGCAGAGGCCACTGAAGGAGGAGAATCAAGTCAACTTGCAGAGGTAAAGGCTGTCCAACTGGCCTTAGATGTGGCTGAACAGGAGAGGTGGCCAGTGCTGTATCTTTGTACTGACTTGTGGATGGTCGCAAATGCTTTATGGGGGTGGTTGCAGCAGTGGGAACAAAACAACAGGCAACGGAAGGGTAAACCTATTTGGGCTGCTGAACTGTGGAAAGACATTGCTGCACAAACAAATAAGTTGGTTGTAAAGGTGTGTCACGTAGATGCTCACATGCCCAAGAATCAAGCTACTGAAGAACAGAAAAATAACCATCAGGTAGATCAAAGTGCCAAAATTGAGGTGTCTCAGATAGACTTGGAGTGGCAGAACAAAGGTGCGTTATGGCAAGTCCTAATTGGAGGAAGAGTTCATGGCTTGGGAAGATTCACAGCCCTGATTGGATCATCGCCTGTACGCATGGTTAAGGACTGTTTTGGGAAGTTACATTGTTGATATGTAAAGGCGAGTGCGAAAGTTACAAGAGAGAAATTGTGAAAGTATATAAGGTATGTTAAAACCTGTAATAAACGATTTGGATTGTTCACATCTGAGTCCGTGCCCGAGACACTGCAAATGGCGCCCACTGCGTGGGGCAAATCAAGCCGCGGCTGAGCGAGCCCGGTCCGGCAGCATCGCCCGACTGAACTTCAGAGAGATTGTTTCGTGCGCACCCGCACCGTTCTGCAGGACAGAAGGTGAGCAGTCGGGAACCATGGGGAGTTCACTAAGGAAGGAACAACAAGTAAATCTCGAAGTACTACGGCTAGTTTTAAACTTCCAGGATCAGCCTGTATCTAATTCGGAACTAGCTACTTTTCTTAAATGGATAAGCAAAAATGTCCCCGAATTTCCAAAAACTGGGTTCTCTCTTGATGGAGAACTCTGGGACAAAATTGGCACAAAACTCTGGGAGGCTTCTATTATTAAAGACAGAACGGCTGCCAAACTTCTACCTGCTTGGCACCAAATAATGGAAGGGCTTAAACAAATTCGACAAGGAAGAAGTTCTTCCGGCTATTCTCTATCGCCCTCCTTCCCACCCCCGCCTCTGCCTTCCGATTCGGAAGCAGCCCCTGCCCGGACCCGATCCGCGGCTCCGACCCCCTCCCCCCCCCAGCTACCGGGGAGAAGAGAAATCGCAACCCCCTCCCGCGCTCCCGCCCTCCCCCACGCGTCCGTCGTTCATCTCCGCTCCGCCCTCCGCTCCGCCTCCGACGCTCCCCGCGCTTCCGCCCTATGTTCCGCCCCCGTCGCTCGTCGCGCCGCTCCCGCCCTCTGCTCCGCCCCCGAGGGTCGCCGCTCCCCTGCCGCCTTCCGCTCCGTTTACGTCGCTTACTGCTGGTGCTCCGCAGCCTGCCTGTAATTTGGTAAAAAATGAGGACGAACCAGAACCAGAGGATCTTTCTGGTTCAGTAAATACGGACAACAAATCGAACATTTTCCCCCCTGATGATAACTTGAAGGGAGCGGGAAAGAAAATTTTTTCTACAGCATACTATGGTGCTTTAGAGCAGTGCAGAAAAGAAGCAATATTACGAGGTGATGCTGATACGTTGCAAGCCTTTCCTGTGTTGTATCATGCAAATCACCCCCCCCCCCCCCCCCAGTGGGAATCCCTGCCTTACGAGGCAGTGAAGGAACTAAGGAAGTCAGTGAGAGATTATGGAATTCAGTCTCCCTTTACATATCATCTTTTGGCTGCAATTGGTGACAGTTACATTATGACCCCTCACAATTGGAAAATTTTGTTACGAACAATTCTGTCTCCCATGCAATACACCGTGTTTATGACAGAGTATTGGGAACTGGCTACCATCCAGGCTATGAATAATCTGAATAACCTCAATCACATTGGCATAGAGGAACTCATGGGGGAGGGGGTCCGGGCAATAACTCAGGCTCAGGCACAGACGGACAGGCAATGCTTTGAACAAGTTAAGACTTTGGTGTTGCGTGCTATCCGTCGGATACCCGACACTAATTCACCTAACACATCATTTACATCAATTAGGCAGGAAGCTGCTGAGCCCTACATTAAATTTCTTGACCGTTTACAAAATACACTAGAGAGACAAGTAGAAAATCAAGCTGCCTGGGAGGCTTTGCTTAAGCAATTAGCAATAGAAAATGCAAATGCAGACTGTAGAAAGGTCCTACAATCCTTAAAGAATGCAGATCCATCCATTACTGACATGATTAAGGCCTGTCAAGATGTAGGGACAGAAAGCCATAAAATGGCCTCGCTAGCAGACACCCTGGCAGCCCGACTTGGTGCAGGGACAGCTCAAAAAATAAAGTGCTACAACTGTGGGGAACCTGGTCATGTACAAAGGGACTGTAAAAAGCCTAAAAAAGCAGATAAAAATGCTTCTGCTCTTCCTACTCGACCCTGTCCCCGGTGCGGGAAGGGGCTACACTGGGCGAGAGACTGCCGATCTAAGCTCCCTGTTGCTGCCCGGCCCTGCTGTCTGCCGGGAAACGGGAAGAAGAGCACGAGACCGCGCGCTATGATAGTAAATACGGTCTCAAATCGGCCGGCCGTTGCCTGGCCAGCTCACTCAGACCAGCCACTGCCCATCTTTTGAAGGGCCTGATGGTCGCATTGCTCACACTGCTCCTTACATCTTGCCAGTTCCCTATACTCTGTGGGGTCGTGATCTTTTAAGTCAATGGGGCATGATTTTGCAAACAAATTTTCAATAAGGGCCATTGATTGACAGCAACCTATACCCCTAGTTTGGAAAACAGAACAACCAATCTGGGTAGATCAATGGCCCTTAACAAAGGAAAAGTTGCTGCATTTACATGAGCTAGTTCAAGAACAACTGGCTGCTGGTCACATAGTGCCTACCACCAGCCCTTGGAATACTCCAGTGTTTGTTATCTTCAAGAAGAGTGGAAAATGGAGGCTTCTACAGGACCTGCGTGCTGTCAATGCAGTAATTGAGCCCATGGGGGCACTGCAGCCTGGTCTCCCTTCACCTTCAATGTTAACATCGAACTGGCCTATAGCAGTCATTGACTTAAAAGACTGTTTTTTTACCATTTCGCTTCATCCAAAAGACGCACCACGATTTGCTTTCTCAGTGCCCTCCATCAACCAACAAAGCCCTGCTCAGCGGTATCACTGGACTGTGTTACTACAAGGAATGCTTAATAGTCCAACGATATATCAACTGACTGTAGCAAATGCATTACAACCAGTACGAAAAGCTAGACCCCACGTCCTTATTTATCATTAAATTGATGATATATTAATAGCTGCAGAACGAGAAGAGAGTCTAAAGGACACTTTAATGCTTGTAAGGCAGGCAGTTCAATCTGTTGGCTTACAGATAGCAGAAGAAAAGGTGCAACTTAGTTCTCCATGGAAATATTTAGGATGGAAAATTACATCTCACACCATTCAGCCACAAATCCTCAAAATAATACCTCACGTACAGACATTGAATGATCTGCAGAAGTTGTTAGGAACCATCAACTGGTTACGACCGCTTTTGGGTATTACTACTCAAGAGTTGCATCCTCTGTTCCAGCTACTCAAAGGACACCCGGATTTAACTTCTAAAAGACAGTTAACACCACAAGCGTTACAGTGCTTTGACTCTGTAATAACATCACTGCAACATCGATATTGCCATCGTGTTTGTTTATCACTACCAGTATCTCTTGTAATAATATCAAATACCTATCAGCCATATAGCTTGTTATGTCAGTGGGATACCTCAAGAAAAGATCCTCTCATTATCCTGGAATGGATATTCTTACCACATACCTTTTCAAAAACCATTACCTCACGAGTAGAGATGTTTGCAATGCTAATACAGCAAGGTCATCATCATTTACAAATTTTACGAGCTCTTGACCCTGATTGCATCTACATACCTGCTACTAAAAAAGATTTAGATTGGTTGCTTGCACAGTCACTCACTTTACAAACTGCTATGGCAGGCTATACAGGACAGATCTCCACCCATCCCCCCAAACATCAGTTACTGCATAATTGGAGTGATCTGTCCCTTTCTCCTAATATTTTACTTTCACATGTTCCAATACCTAATGCTGTTACTGTATTTACAGATGGCTCCGGCAAGACACACTGAGCAGTGTTTCTCTGGCGCGCGACTGCTACACAGTGGCAGTCAGATGTACATGTTGTAGATGGATCACCTCAAGTTGTAGAACTCGCTGCTGTAGCCCGAGCTTTTCAACTTTTTTCAAATCAAAAGCTTAATATAATAACTGATTCTTTGTACGTTACAGGTATCATTCAGCGGATTGAAGGATCTTTTCTTAAGGAAGTTAACAACCCTGCTTTGTTTGCGCAGCTCAAGCGAGTTTTACATTATGTCTCTCACTGTACGCTCCCTTATTTTATTATGAATATTCGATCACATACTACATTGCCTGGTCCTATAGCTGAGGGCAACCGTAAGGCTGATCAAGCCACTGTCGCCTTTGCTACACCTCAATTGTTCCAGCAAGCATGACTCTCTCATCAATTTTTTCATCAGAATAGAAGAGCTTTGCAAAAACAATTTCAACTAACAGCAGATCAGGCCCGTAACATTATTCTAACATGCCCAGACTGCCAGGCAATTGCCCCTTTGCCTCAAATTGGGACAAATCCCCGTGGCACAGCGCCTCTTCAACTGTGGCAGACAGATGTTACTCATGTTCCCGAATTTGTCCGTCTAAAATTTATCCATGTAACAATAGATACTCATTCTTCCTACATATTTGCCACAGCACATACAGGTGAACGCAGTCGCGATGCCCGTAAACACTGGTTATCTGCGTATGCTGCTATGGGGATCCCACATACTATAAAAACAGATAATGGGCCTGCGTACACTTCTAAGGCCACTCGAACTTTCCCCCAAGAATGGGGCATTAAACATATTACAGGCATTCCTCATTCTCCCACCGGACAAGCTATCATTGAGCGTGCTCATCAAACACTGATATCTATTCTTAATAAACAAAAAAGGGGGAATACGGGAGATACACCACAAGAAAGATTATGTAAAGCTTTGCTTGTGCTGAATTTTTTGAATCGTGATCACACAGATAGAACTCGTGTGGACCGTCATTTTGGGGCCTCCCCAGTGCTCAAGGAACAGCCAATGGTTAACGTTCGGAATATGGCCACAGGGCATTGGGAAGGTCCCTTACCACTGATAACTTGGGGTCGTGGATATGCTTGTGTTTCCACAGGGACTGGTCCTAAATGGGTTCCAGCACTATATGTTCGGCCTCATCTCAAGGCAGAAAATAGCATCCAGCCTTTATGATTACTGGGATTGTGTGCTTCTTCTATTTTAGTGGTAGATCGAGTGTGAAGAATTATTAGGCATTATCTAGGTTGTTGTGTGCTTCTTCTGTTTCAGTAGTAGATCAAGTGTGAATTAGACAGGATTTGATGTTACCAACACTGGAGTTTATGGAAATAGCACTTTTAATGTGCGGTTATGATGTTATTAGCCCATCAATTAGCCTTTTTTCTAATTTGCGAAGACAAAAACCTGGAAAAGAATCCTAGGCAAAGGGATGATTTTGTGTTTTAGAATGATCAACTCTCTTTCAATTCGCTAATCAAAATAGTTTTTTATAACCATGCGTCATTTGAGACAAAGGCATATGCTAAGAGAGCTAACCTTGATAGTTTATTCTGTTTTGCAAGCAGGTGTTCCACTTGGGCTCCGCATCACGCACTGGCCATGTGGATTCGGTGCACAAATGGAAAAAACTCTGCAGACCCTGAGAAGAGTAGGAGCAGGGGGGAGTCTGTGGTGGATGGGAGAGGAAAAGTGCACCTTGAAGCAGGGGACGCCCTGCTGGTACTGCCTATCGTGCCCACTGCCGGCATGTTCCTTTTCTCTCTTCTTTCTGGTGGTTTGCCATTTCTCAAGGGTCAATAGCTAGTAATGCGTTTGCTTAGGGAGTTTCTGCTTCTTGCTTATCTAAAATGGATGTCTGCATGTGTGTAAGTGTGTGTATGTTGGCTAAAACCCTAACCCTCTGTGTTGCTCTGAATGCACAATTTGCTTGCTTCTGCTCTTAAGATGTCTTGTCTCTCAGCACCACTCAAGCTTCAGCCACAATCACCAAGTTAGGATGTTAGTTGGCAAAGGAAAGCAATACCCCTAGTGATACTCTAGCAGGCCTACCCACTGATGTTGATTCCATTTTGACATGCAACTTCATATAATAATCAGTTACTGGTACACAAAGAATGGGACCCTCAGGGATTCTTTTCCAGGTTGCAGGAACCTAAAGCCATGGGTGAAAGGTGTGTTTGTTCACTTCTTATTAAGTTTAAGAATATTTCTTGTCCTTACGATATGATTACCTTGTCTCTTTCCTTACATTCAGCGTCTTATTAATTGAAGCCTCGATTAAATTGTGATAGCCTAAATGCATTCAGAAATACTGTTACAGAGTGTTATTCATTTATAGTATGTTAATAGTTTGCTAATAAATAAAAAAGGGGGAATTGTGGGAATACAAAAAGTATATTTAGAGCTGCAGCTGTGGAACAGGATAAACAGCATGAGAAAGGAAGGCTGAGAACCAAGGACACTTCCAGAAGAAGAGGAAAACAAGTTCAAATAAGCTGCATGATGGCAGGCCCTAATTGGAGGAAGAGTGCATGGCTTGGGAAGATTCACAGCCCTGATTGGATCATCGCCTGTATGCACGGTTAAGGACTGTTTTGTGAAGTTACATTGTTGATATGTAAAGGCGGGTGGGAAAGTTACAAGAGAGAAATTGTGGAAGTATATAAGGGATGTTAAAACCTGTAATAAACGATTTGGATCATTCACATCTGAGTCCGTGCCCGAGACACAGCAACAACTGTTGGGCTTCATTGCCATTCAGGCATGATACTTCCATAGGTATAGAAGTAGCAGCTTAATAAGGAAGATCTAGACTTTTTTCTTTTTTTACCTGATTAGCTTGCTCTGAGGTCATGGTCAAAATTATATTTCTGTTGTGTTTTGATGCCAGTATTACACATCAGAACATCATGCAGAGAGTGAAGGAGTTAATGCTGTGCTGGAGAGATGCAGAGCTCCGCACCGGATGCCGGGCCCACTCTCTCTTGGCGCACTCACTCAGCTGCCTCAGAGATTCAGCACGTGTGCTTTTCCTGCAGTTCATCCCTAACATAAGCTCTCAGATTTGGTTTGGAAACTTTGTTTCTCTCAATTGTTTACTTTTATTAGTTTTAGTAAAGTTACTGTTCCTTCTCAAATCGTGCCGTTCTGTTGGGTTTTTTTTGTAGACCCATCTATTTCCTCCCCGTCCCCCCTCCCACCTCCGGAGCGCACGGCTCTTCTTGGGCGGCCGCGTGGCCACTGACGGTGCCATTTTTTGTGGTTTTTTTTTTCCTCTCTTTCTCTGTTTCCATTACGTCACTGTGTTGGAGAAAGTGGGCAATGCAGGATCTATAAATGCGGGAGACGTGGAGTAGGCTGTTTTCCCTTAGAAAAACTTAGGGCAAGGCTCAGCTGATCTGTCACATGAGGCAATATCGATATCAGCAGCATGAGGTTTAAGCAGTAAGTGTTATGCAAAGGAAAATTCAACCCAACTCCTTCGTTCTCCACATTTACTAACTCACCCATGCAGAGTCACCACGAGCCTCTTCTTTGCAATGCAATATTCAGCAGCTAAGACGTGCTGAATATATTGAGCAGCTCAACAAAATCCATCTGCTTCTTTGAAAGACAGTTTTATTTATGTCAGTGTTTGAAGGAAAGCCCTGTTAAGTTTCTAAGCCAGTCCTTCATTTCTGTTAAATTTCTGAGTTTATAGTGATTTTTGTTTTAATTACGTATTAAATTTGTTAATTCTTCTCACTTACTGCTTCTTGTTAAGAAACCAGTTCCTCTTGGAAGGTAATGTGACGCAGCTCAATAAAAACAGAAGAACCTGGAGACTAATTTGAGGGAACAGAATCTCCACACTGCTGCTCACAGAATGTAACTTTATGTTTTCTGCCTTCATGACTGAACGGACATCCTCACGCTTAGGTTTTAGAATGCATGACATCATATTCACATGACTCAGACATGCGGCAGTCAGAAACTTGTAGGTGTTCAAGATTTTGTGCATACAGCCACTTCCTCACCAAGAACTTCTATATAGCATTAACCAAAGTGAGGTACATGCTGGACCGATTGAAACTGCCCCCTGAGAAGAAGGCTCCTTTGTCTCACGCGCAGATAAGAAGATGCCCATGGTCCACCTGACCATACAGAGGGCAGCCTGAAAACATGAAGCCCTCAGTGCTGGAAAGGACTTCACTGTTGCCTGTTCCCCAGCAACTTAAGTTACGGTCCACTCTGGCCTGCAGTGGTTTCACAGCCTACAGGCCCAGTGCCCGACCCTATCGGTCCCGCGCCCCACCCGGTCCACTTGCCACCATGAAACGCACCAATGTGATGAGTGGCAAATGGCATTTACTCTTAGCACACCCTTCTTATAGCTTTCTACATTACAATACTACCAATCACCTATGCTACGGTTATTTCTACCCAATGGATGTGTGGCATGTACTTGCCCTCATCTCTTATCTTCAGGACAGTGTTACCATGGTTTCCCAAGAGTCAAGGGGCCCCTGCGGGGTCCTGTTGCAATTTGGAGATTGCCTGTAAGAGACTAATATTTTATATCATTGCCTCAAAGTTTGCTGATGAACATGTCCAAGCTAGTCCTGGGCAAGGGTTGTGAAATCCTTTGTTCAAGGGACAAGTTGATGGGCATGTCCTGGTGCAACGAAAGAGAGATAAGCTGCAGCTTAATGGCTGCTGAACAATCTTTTGTGTGGTACTCATCTCCGCGCGGAGATAGCCATCTCAGGAGAAGCTTACATGGCAGGCTAGCATGGGATTTGCCACGTAGGCAAGAGAAATGAAGGATAAAAGAGGGATCGACCACCATGAGATTGTTGTGGTTTTGTTGGTGTTGTGGGTTGGTGTTCTTCCATCCGAAACCTTATGAGCTGATCCCTGCTGCTGAACTCCCTCCTGGGCCTGATGCCTGAGACATGCTGCTTTCTCCTGGACCTCGCCGCTCCTTCGAGGTGTTCTACCATCTGAATCCTCCTGAGCTGATCACTGTTCGCTGCTTCCCCGGCGCTGGCTGACGCTGTTCCTGGACTTTTTCCTTGCTGCTTCTCCTGTGCTGACCCGGTGCCGCTTCTCCAGGACAGCTGCTTGCTGCTCAGGGCTGCCCGTCGCTGCTGCTGTTCTCCCCCCTTCTGCCACCCCTGCTCTTCTGCCACGGAGCATCGGAGCCACTTGCAACCAGACCGCCCCTGGGATCCTGGCTGGTGACTTTCCCTGCGTTGTACAAATCTTTGCTTCTTTCCTATCTTTCCTATCGCTTGCTTTCCCTTCCCCATCACCCTTAACAGTGTCCACCTTCCCCATCTCCCTGGTCAATATTGGTATTAAACAGGTTGGACCAACATTTGAACCGTTGTTTCTTAATCTCACGCTGGGTATATACATAATCTAAGAACCTCGTTGCCCTCCTTTATATTGGAGCGTGACATTGCCACATCCTCTTTCCAAGCTTTCAGTTAACTACAATTCGCTAACCCCAGAAAAGGGTCACTGCAGGAAGCACACGTGGACATTTAGGCCCACAGCTGGAAAGCAAGGCAAGGAGGCAGGCTATGCGTTTTTCCTTCGAGGAACAGGGCAGTCTTAAGCACAGGAGGAAAAAAGTGCTGATGGGTGAAGACAGATAATGTCACATATTGCTTACTTTTAGAATTTCTCTACTTCAGTTAGGAAAAGCAACCTGTAGGATTTCCAGCTCACAGGGTCCAGAAATCTGGAAAGTATTCCACCTTCAAACTGTATATCCAGAGCTCTTTGCTGTATAACTGCAGGCTGGTTTTATTCTAGAGAAGAGCAAGCAATTCATCTGTCCCCTTCAAAATCTTTAAACTGTCCCTATGTGTGATCAAATAAGCACAGACAGCAAGAATGACCTGTTGAAATACTGTCTTGTGCTATCGCTACTGTTAATACATGATTCTGTGAGTGCTTGATCTGGGAGGGGCATTGCCAGTTAAGAATAATTGCCAACCAGGATGCAAATTGTGATTTATATATAAATATTAACGTATAACAATTGGTAAGGACAGAAACTCTGCATGCTACTGTGCTTCTGTTTATGTCTTCCCCTCGGCCTGTAGCCTTCTAGTGCAAAAACAAGTTGTAAGTTACTAGTGACTGATACCTATCCTAGGCCATGCAACAGGAATGAAATTAAGTTCAAAGAACTGCTAATTAACTCAAAAGTGTGTGGGAAACTACATACCGCAGAGGACTTTGCTTTCCAATTTTCCACCCTGAGGGGAAGAGAAGACTGCATGCAAGTCCCAAGACGTCCTCTTTCGTTGGTCATCTCAGCAGTGAAAGATCCCTAGCCATCTTGCCTTCAACTTTAGCCTGAGGCCTTCAGTTTCAGACACTTTCTGCTGTCGCTCCGACAAGCCTGTGAACTATACGCTGCTGGTGCTGCCTGACGTAAAGAAACTGCACCAATATGGTGTGGCAAAAGTTCCGCTTTTATTGTCCCATACATCTCCTTATATCTTCTTCCATAGCTACTCCTCTTAGGGTCTGTTCCTAACTTTTCTACCAACCCCGTATCGCCACATTTTCTCCTTTTGCTTCCTTCTACAGCTACTATTGTTTATACTTAGTCAAGCTTAACTGTTAGTTACTGTGTAAGCTTAGTCATTAGTTACTGTGGTTACTATGGTCATGCCCTACTGCTTTTTCAGCTACTACATCTCCTCCCCTTTATGCCTATATCTAGCGTACTATTTTCTGAGAGGACCCTAACCGCGTACACCCCGAAATCCCTGCATTGCACCTATACATGCAACAGTCCTCTCAGGCAAGCCTTGCCCCGCTACATCGCAATTCGCAAAGCTATCCTATTTAAAGCCTATCTTGCATCCTGCAGTACTCTTCCTGTCGGTGAAACATGGCCTGCATCATTTGCTGCATGCCACGTTGCAAGCACTGCAGGAGACAGGGTAAGCAAAGCATAATCAGCAATACTACCATGATTCCTGAACCAACTACAATCAAAATATGCTTTAGCCATGGTCCTACACCCCCAAATAGATTTGATAACCAGCTACCCAACGGGTCGTCTTCAATCTCAATCTTGTTCTCATGTTCCTTCAGCCAGTCCAGCTTCTTGTGCATGGATTAGCTGTGGTCACTCAAGTTGAAGCAACACATGCCATCAAAATCCATGCCCTTGAGCAAGCAGTAAGAAGTCTATGGCAGCTCTATTTTGAAGTACAGCATGCCGGACTCCTTCAACATCCATCAGCAACTCTGACAGAAGTTGAGAAGGCGCGTTGGCTTGTTTTACCGACCAATACGCCAGTCGTTCGATCTCCTTGAGAGCATGCGCTGTTCCAAAAAAGGGTAATATGGAGGCAAAAATGCATGCTGTGAGATCCCAGAGGCGAACCTCATCTCCACAGTCCTCCGTCAAGTGCTTAATTGATCTCTTCACCTTATGTCTCTCGCTATCATGTCTGGAAGTCATTACCCTCATCAGCGCTCGAGATTGATTCTTTAATTGATCATGTCGAGGGGAAAGAATGGTTAATTTTCCTAAAAACAGGGGCCCCCAAGGGGGTTTCTTGGAATGCCTTGACATGACTTTGCCATGCAAAAATCTTTCTGACCTGTTATGTATTCCCATGTGATCCAAATATTCACTGGCTGCTGTATAAGGTGGGCCGCAGCAATCAACTCAATCCTTAACAGAACGACAATAACAACACACCACCACCCCAAATGACGGTAACTCCCCACTCATTCCAGGAAGTGAGTGCCCATTCGATGGTCTGGGGGGAGGGGCCCTGGGCCTGAGGCACCCGCCCATTCTGGTCTCCCTGCAGCAGCAGGACAAACTTTCAAACAAATGCAAATGCTCAAATCACTCCTCCATTTATGGAGAGAAGCATGCAAAAGAGGAAGAAGATCAAAGAAAATGTTAATACGTAAATCACTCCTTACTTCTCTGTGAAGCCACACAGAGAAAAAACTTCAAACCCCACACCTAAGTTAGGAGGTACCCTTAAGTTTCGAGAATGCACAATAATCTTCACGGGACTCAAAATTACTTAAAATAACTTCCCGAGAGGCACACACATAAACAGTTCCAAAGACACAGTTAAGTTTCAATATGTGGAGTGATCTTGCAGTGGTGCTCACGTTAAAATTCTCAAATTATCACTCCTTGCAACTCCAGGAGGTGCACACAGGAAAAAGATCAACTTTATTTAAAGTTCCCACAAACACAGCTAAGGTTCAACATGCGGAGATCGTGGTGGGCGATCGCAAGCCCTTTTTCCCGATTGTCTCAGCGAGGTGAGTCACCGCTTTTGGATTCAAAGGAACCCAAATGGGTCCCCCTGACCTAATCTCCACCGGGAAAGCTCTGTAACCGCCCAGAAGTTCTGCTGCTCCCATCTCCTCCTTTATCTGCCTCCAGTCAGTGAGTGAGGTTGGCTCCCTGCCCGGCTGGCACCGCACATCACTCTGCTGGGGCAGAGTAGTTGGAGGCGCGGCCGTTTGGGGAGGCGTTTGGAAAAGCGGAGCCGGCGCGAGGGAATGGTGGGGAGGTCAGGGGGCGGCAACCGCTCAGGTGGAATCACAGCGGGCAGCGCAGGGGCAGGGGGCGGCCGCTGCTCAACCCCCTCAGCCCCTCCCCCTCCCCGTGCGAGATCCTCCCCCTGGCAAAAGTCATGCAAGGAAGGATACAGCGACAGGCCCGCATTCCCAAGAGGCGGGCCGCATGAGACTTCCGCATTCCGTCATCCTGACATATGCGGTAAGGAGCAAACTTCTTTGTTCTTATCTGGTGGTTCCCAGGGGGGGGGGCACAGGGCTCTGGCGCCATCTTGGAGTCTGCAGGAACAGAACAACCTCCCTTGCCCGAACCCCCTGTACATCCCACTGTATACCCCCCTGTACTCTCATCTGAGTCTCTGCATCCTAACAAAACGCGCACAGACAGAGCGATCTGTTTCTCATCTCGAGCCGCTTTAAGGGCTCCCAAAATCAACCCCCAAGTTTTAAGCTCAGCTGCCTTCTGCGTAGACATGGCATGCTGAGACAAGGTTAAAAGATCCCATTTGTTGGGTTCATAGATCTCCACTAAGGAGGTCAATAACCCCTCTCTCTGGAGCAGCGTTAAAACAGCTGCAATCTCCTTCTTAGAAGGTGCATACTTATCACAGTACTTCTTACAAAGTTGAAGCAATACCTTAATCATGGATTCCATTGTGGCACCTGGGACGTTCCGCTCCCCCACCGCCTTCCCCGATTCCTCGTAACCTGTGAGAACCAGAGGCTCCAAATCGGTGCCTAAGCCCCAGAGGGTGGCCAACCCCTGCCTGGCTCTTCCACCGCTTCACCATGGAGGGCTCCTGCATCCATGTCGCAGCCTGTCAGGAAGCAGCCAGCACCGTCGCGCGTGCCTGCACCTCACACCGGGCACCAATTCTCGTCATTCCGACAAACCTGGGAACTATACGGTCCAGGTGCTGCCTGATGTAAAGAAACTGCACCAATATGGTGTGGCAGAAGTTCTGCTTTTATTGTCCCGTACATCTCCTTATATCTTCTTCCATGGCTACACCCCTTAGGGTCTGTCCCTATCTTATCTACCAACCCCATATCGCCACATTTTCTCCTTTTGCTTCCTTCTACAGCTACTATTGTTTATACTTAGTCAAGCTTAACTGTTAGTTACTGTGTAAGCTTAGTCATTAGTTACTGTGGTTACTATGGTCATGCCCTACTGCATTTTCAGCTACTACAACTCTCTCACTTTATTTGGTTTCTTAGCTTCAATTCCCATTATATAGTATTAGATCGTGTCATTTTATATTCCGATATCTTCTTTTGAAAATTAGTTTTCCCCCTTGGATCATTGCCGCTGTTCTGTTCCTAGGCCCATCTCACTGCCGTTTCCCTTTTCCCCATTCCCCTTTCCCGGGATGTGGGTCCGTGTGTCCCCTGCTCCATGAGTCACGCAATTGGGCTGGACTGGCCCATAACCAATTGACTGCACTGCTACCAATTATCTGACAGTATATTGTCAGCTAATCAGAAATAAGAGCGCAGGACTACAAATCCTGTGTGAAGCTCATCTTTTACATCTCTGCGATTCAGGAACGGATGCGTTGGAGCTCACAGGCCCGTGAGCAAGACAGATGCCGAGCTGACAGCAAGCCTCTGTCTTCCCCCTCTGTCCTGCTGCAGCTGTCTCCAACATCACAGCAGAAGCACAAGGGCCTGGGCAGTCCTGCTGCTCTCGGGCAAACGTGCAAAGCTTTCTGGGTAAGTGGGTGCACACATCCCTCCCGCAGGGTAACTTTGGTCTGAGCCATTACAACCCAGAGCCTGGAACCAGCCCTGCCCGCGCGGGGCAGCATGTCACAGCAGGGCCCTTTGTGATCCAATCCTGTGACACCCAGGGATAGCTGGCCCCGCAGTGCCCGGCAGGACAGTGAGGGGACAGGGCAGGAGTGTGTGGGTCTGGCGAGGAGCCCCCGAGCACAGCCCAAGTCGTTTCCCTCTACCCCTGGCAGCCCCAAGGCTGCCCCTCCCAAACTTCAGTCCTCATCCCGCAGGATGGAGGAGAGACCCCCCAGCTGCTCCAGGGTGGCCTGGGAGGAGAGTGGGGCTCCCCGGGAAAAAACACCTCCACCGGAGCCCTACAAGTTGAATGAGATGCAGCTGCTGCATGCCGGTGAGTGAGGGTTCCCAGCACAGCGGGCAGGGCTGGGGCAGTGTGTGCCCCCTGCTTGACACCAGGGCCCCTTGTCCTGACAGCCACGGGCACGCTGTGTCAGGGGAGCGGGCACAGGGCTGCAGGGGGCACTGCTCCTTCCTCTGCTCATGCCTGCCTTCAGCCCCTCTACAGTGCTGCTCACTCTCCTCCTTGGTTAGATGCTGACTGGCCACCTGTGTCTGAAGAGGAAAAGGAGGCTTTAGATTGTATTGAGGCCTACATGAAGAGGACAGAAAAGGTAATGACAGCCATCTCCATCTCAGCTGTGATTGCAACTCCACACAGTCCCTCCAGCTCTGCTGCCAGGCTGCAGGAGGGGTGCTGGCTGGACACAGCTGCTGCGCTCCAGGCATGCCGTGCTGCTGTGCACCCTGCAGTGCTCTGGGCCTGCAGGACACGGCTCTCCCAGCTCACGCTTCCTCCTTGTCTCTCTGTGGCGGCCAGGACAAGATGCTAACAATGACGTTCCTGGAGAGCATCTACAACCTTTGCAAATTCAGGAAAAAGAAGGCCTTGAGTGAGAGCTCATCTAGTTTCTGGCATCAAAAAGACTTTGCGGAGAAAATCAAGGTGAGGGGTCAATATAAGGGGTTTTGTGAGGAGCAGAGCCGCTCAGGGGCTGTGAGGCAGGGGTGGCTGGGGATGTAGGTGCCACAGAGATCTCAGCAGTGGGACACAGGGTTCCTCTGCATTCTGGTGCTGGGCTGGGGACACACAGGCTCCTCTGGCCCTGGTGACCACTGCCAGGTCTGCTGGTGCTGGGTGCTGGGAACCGCCAGGTCTCATCCCGGTTGTACTCTACAGGAACTGCTGGAAAACGAGCCCATAGAGCAGATGTGCACAGCCATGCTTGCGATAGCCGCTTTGAGGTACCTGCCCAACCCTGCTTTTGCCCACTTATCTCCAGATAACAATCCTGGTGGCCCTGACCCTATCCTGGAGGCATCCCCCATGTGAGCAGGGAGGCCCTCAGCTCTCCCCTGCTCTGCGCATCTCCTGACATTGTAGAAATCTCTGAAGCTCCCTGCAGGCTCTTGGCTCTTGCCCCACAGCAGGAGGCATCAGGACTGTCCTCCAACGTGGGCCAGCCCCATGGTGGAGGTGCCTCACCGCAGGGCTCCACATCTGTCGCATGGAGCCCTACCCAGGGGAGGACCTGTTCCAACCCTGCTCTGGCATCGAGGCACTGGTCCCCACATCTAGGTCTCTCTATTTTCAGTGAAGTGAAGGCAGTTTCTGAGGACAAAAGAATACCTCTTTTAAATGCGTGCTGCAAATCCGTCTTCTACCTTCCTCCAAAAGAGGACTTGAACATTGGCCTTTACAATCACGTATGTACTGGGTAAACTACTGGAGATCCCATGCCTCTTCATTATTCTTGTGCAGACGATACTAAGGATCCTTGCAGGCAGGGTCTTGGCCTTGCTGCTCCGCAGCCCTTCCATGAGCCTGGGTGAGAGGGCCCTCTGAATGACTTCTACAGCCTGTTGCTGTCTTTACAGACCCTGTATGCTATGGACAGAATGCTGCAGATATGGCTGGTCAACCATCGCACCTCTGACAGAAAGGAGCTGCAGGATATCCTGGAGGTCTGTCTATTGCACAGCTCTGCCCCCAGAGCTCTCTTTGGTAGAATTTGAGCCCTCTCCACAGGAATGCCATGGGCAGCAGCAGGAGCCTGCAAGTGACCTCATTGGCAGTAGCCCCGTAAAGGGCTTGGCTCCCACTCAGGGGAAGCCTGGATGGATACTGTGATTCTAGCTGGAGCTCAGCAGTTCTGCTTTGGCTGGAACGGGCATCAGCAGCTCCCAGGGAAACCAAACCAGCAGCTCCTATCCTCACAGGTGCTGCTGCCTTTCACCACCTCCGAGAGCAAAACTGTGCGAGAAAGGGCCATCGAGCGGACCTGGAAGCTTTGCGGTTTCATGGTCAGCAGTTTCTGTCTGATGGTAAGGAGCCAGGAATTTTCCGGCCATGCTGTCTGCCCTCCTCTACATCCCAGAGCAGCGTGCAGCTCATGGGTACCTGTGAGATGAGCTTGGGTACAGCTGGGAGCCCTCAGCATGTTTATGCCCTGAAGGGAGGATCTTAATCCTTCCTTTTCCTCTTGTCTTCCCCACCAGACCGCATTCTCTCTCTCTCTCAGTTTTACATGTCGTCCCTCCCTTTTTCCTTCCAAACACAGCCATTAAAAAAATTCCTCCAACCATCTCAAAGGACAGACACAGTCCTCATGACCCTTGAAAAGACTGCTGGAAACTGCAGCACTGAGGACAAGGAGTATGCCAGGATTATACTGGAGATGGTTCTGAAAGACCCTGTCACCTGGCTGATGGATGTAAGCAGACTGAGCCTGGATTGCCAAGCCCTGCCCTCCACAGCTCTTGAGCATCCAAAGCCATTTAAAGGCAGCAAAAAACAACGGGACTGGGAACAATATCAGTGGCAGCAGGGTAAATGGCTGCAGTACAGCTGCAGTAATATTCTTCCTGTGTCCTCCCAACAGGTGCCAAGGATTCTGGGGTCCATCCACAGCAACCTGAAAAAAAATCAAGGATCCTTTCAGGAGACTGTCTTAAAATTGCTGGTTATACTCATCAGACAGTTTCCCAGGGACGTGCTGACGAGTGTGTTGGGGGATCTTCCAGAGAGTGACAGGTACCAGCCCTGACAGCACCACACGCTTGTTCCATGTAAAAAGAGGGGCTCAGAGACGCTCTGTCTGCTGCAGAAAATCCCTGAGCAGAAAGCTCTCCACTCTGCTGTGCTTTCCAGTGCTGCTGGGCTGCTCAGGCCTGCAGCAGCCAAAGCCAACAAAGGTGGCCTAGAGCTCCCCATCAGGCTCCAACCCTGTGCCTCGGGGAAGGCCATCTCAGCCCCTCCTGCACAGCCACTCCTAGTCCCCAAGCATGCACGGCTGCAGGGCCAGGGCCGCAGCACAGCCTCCCAGACCTACTGGGCCTGCCTGAGCCATGGTGCTGTTGATGGGGCAGGCCTGCTGACAACATATTATCTTCTTTTGCAGCACTACTCTGGAGATCTGGAAGAGTATGTTTTCTTCCCCACAGTCATCAGGCAGGGTCTTAGAAGGGCTCTTCTTATTGCTTGAGAATAAGGATTTCAACCAGATCGCCAGAGTGGCCATCAGCCTCCTTCACCTGACTGTGAGTTACCAGACCATGCCCCTTGCTGACCTTCAGGGCTCTCTTTCTGCAGCTCCCTGCCTCTTCCTGCCTTGCCTTGCTCCCCAGACAGGAAAACTGAGGCAGGGGAGAGGCAGAGTTGAGCCCATGCCTGGCTCCAGGAGAGCCATGGACTCTGCACAGACTGAGCAGGCTGCAGGGCTGAGGAGAAGAGCATGTGGCCACACATGTCTGGTACCAACTTTGTGCCAGCTCCTGAAAGTCGATCTCTTTTCAAAGCTGTGAGAGCAAGAGGCTGTGCCGGCCCAGGGGCAGGAGGAACAGGCCTTGTCCCTGGTAGCTTTGTTGTTGTTAGTGATGTGAGGCCCCTGTGCTGAGGACCTGCTCAGGCTCTGTACAACAAAGCATCTGCTGTGTAGGGTTACTTTCTGACCTTCCACTGCTCCCTTTACTTCCATCACCAGGCATTCTCCCCATGTGCCACAGCAGGGAGGTGGAGGCTAAGCAGGCAGCAAGTGCCCCAGAGGCACTGCTGAGGGCCATCTGTTTCCTCCTTGGCCTGGAGCCAGGGGAGCTCTCCTTTGCTGTGGTAGGGTGGCCGGGGAAGCACTCTGAGGCACAGGCACCCCGTGTTGGAAACAGCTGCACTGATTTGCTTGGGCCCACAGAGCCTTTGTGCAGAGTGTGACCCTGGAGCATCTCCCTTTCATTAGCCATGCTAGTGCTACAGCCTGCTCTCCACAGCTCTTGGGCATCTGACATCATTTGAGGCCAGCATAGAGCAATGGGAAAGGCATTAATATCACTGGAGGCAGAGCAAATGGCTGCAGTACAGCAGCAGTAATATTCTTCCTGTGTCCTCCCAACAGATGCCAGAGATTCTGGGGTCAATTCACAGAAACTTGAAAGAAAATCACAATTCACTTCAGCAGACTCTGTTTGCATTGCTGGATATACTGACCTGCCAGTTTCCCAGAAGTGTGCTGAAGTGTGTGTTGATGGATCTTCCTCAGTGTGACAGGTACCAGCCCTAACAGCCCCACAGTATAGTTCCACGTGAAGAGTGTGACTCAGAAATGCTCTGGCTGCCAGAGCCAAGGAAAGCTGCAGGTCATTCCCGAGGAGCAATCCTACTGTCACAGTATTAATCTTAATTTGCAGCATTACTCTGGACATGTGGAAGAGAATACTTACCCTGAGAGAGACATCAGGAAGCAACTTTGAAGAACTGCACAGTGTTCTAGGGCAACAAGTGTTTCGTGAGATAACTAACATCACCACAGTTGAGCTGGAACTCCTTCAACTGACTGTGAGTTACAGGACATGGTACCTGCTCTCCTACAGGACTCATTTTCCCCAGTTCCCTGTCTCCCCCTGCCTTGCTCCCCTCCCTGGTGCAGGACTGTAGCAGAGGCACAGCCATGGCTGGGGCTGGGGAGAGCCACTGCCTCCACGCAGGCAGAGCAGGCTGAAGTTTCTGTGGCCACCCACGTCCAGAGGCTTTGTTACGCCAGCTTCTGCTGGGCAGCTGCTCCTCGAAGGCTTTAGAAGATCAGAGGGCAGGGTGTGCATGCCAAAATAGTCATCCTTTGCATAGTGCTAGGCCTGGGGCACAGAGGGACCGCCTTCCAGAGGCACTGCTGCCCCAGGCAAGGCTGTGCTGCCCCAATGCTTTGCCCTGAGCTGCCAGAGGAGCCAGCAGCTGCAGGGTGCAGGGAGTTCTGCTGCCTCTGTCTGACTCTCACCGCTGCCTTTGTTTCAGGTGATGCCTCCCACTGAAGAGAACCTGAAAGAGTTGTGTAACCCAGCAGTGCTCCAGAGACTTCTGAAGACTGAAAGGCTGCCAATACTCTGGCTGGTGCTCAGAGGCCTTGACCTGCTGTCACAGAGACCTGAGACGGTGAGCAGGACCTAGTCAAACGAAGCCCTGTTGGCAGCCTGGCGGTGGGGCGGTGGGCATCCTTGTGCCATGGCCTTGCCTGAGACTCAGGAGTGATGGCTGTGGTGGGGCGTGGGGAGATTTCCAGGAGCTTTCCAGATGGGTTACTTGGGGGCCTGTTGGAACAAGGGGTGGCTGAGCAGGGGACACAGAGTTCTTGTTCTCCTGCCCTCCTTTCTTCTTTCTCCCCATGTCCTTATCGGTGCGCTCATGGCCACCGCCTACCTAGAGTCTGCTATTGTAGCTGCCAGGAAGCAAGGCATGTGGCTGCTGCTCTGTAACCTGAGCTTTTAGGCCAGGGTGGCCAGTGTCCTCTTGATGAAAAGGAAATTGTGTGTTTTGGACAGGCAAGAGAAATACGGGCCCTGGTTCCAGGCATCATGGAGACCCTGCTGTTTGACAACGTACACATTGCTCTGAAGCTGCTGACTGTCTTCAGCAACATGCTGAATCATCTGGGGGAGAGAAAAGCCAGTTCCTTTGCTCTGGAGCTGTCTGAGAAGCTGCTGCCTCTTTTTAATCATGTAAGTCTGCTGCATGTTTGGGTGCTCAGCAAAAGACCCTTCCCCTTTCTTTGTTCCTCTGGGCTCTCGTGGGATATCTTCTGGGCTCTACAGCCTAGCAGGCCTTGTCCCTGACAGATTGATTTTTCTTGGCAGTTCAAGGCCCCTGTGCTGGGAACCTGCTTAGCCGCTGTATAGTAAAGCACTTGCTGCCTAGGATTACTTTCTGACCCTCCACTCTTCCCGTTACTTCAGCACCAGGCATTCTTCCCTTGTGCCAGAGTAGGGAGGTGGAGGCTAAGCAGGCAGCATGTGCCCCACAGGCATTGCTGAGGGCCAGCGCTGTTTTCTCCTTCAGCCAATACCTGGCGACCTGTTTGGACCTGGTGGGGTGTCTGGGGGAACAGTTCTCTGAGACACAGGCACCTCGTTCTGGAAACCTGTTGCATTGCTTTGCATGATGGCACAGTGTCCTTATGCAGAATGGGACTTGAAAGCATCTCCCTTCAAATCAGCCATGCCTACGCTCATGCTCACGTTGTGCAGCAAGAATGTGGCGCGGAGCTCCTCCTGTTCTTCTCCCTCAGGTGTCAAGCGAAGTGCGAGAGTGTTCCATCCACCTCTTCAAAGATCTGATGAAGGCTGTGGTGTGGCGGCACTGGGGAAGCATGAAGGAGAATGTGCACACGGGCCTGCTCCCTCTGCTCCTTCGGTTGAGTGATGAGACCCTGAGCGTTGCACAGGTACAAACTTCAGACCTGACCAGTATGCAGGCAAGGGTGTGCCGACACCTCAGAGTGGTGCGAGAACTGAGGGTAGGGCAGCAAGAGCTGCCTGAGATCCCCCAAGAGCTGGGATGTGTTTCTGTGGTGCCACCTCCCAGCATCTGTTGTTCTGTAGGCCTCAAGGGAAGCCCTCGTGGCTTGTGCGAAGTTCCTGAAGTGGAAGAAACTCAAGCACCAGGCCCAGGAGGAGAACACAGAGGGGATCCAGAAGTGCTTGGTAAGGACAGTTCCACAGCCCCCACCTTTTTGCTGGGGAAGGGGATGCTGGCTGAAGGAGCCACACCAGCAGCTGGGGAGAGTCTGCAAGTCTCATGGCTCTGTGTTCTTCTCCAGATGCAGCAGGGCAGGAGGAGAGTGGAAAGATATCTGTGGCAGAGCCTGCCATACCTGAGGGATTCTCAGTCCTCTTTGCGATGCGAGGCTATCAAATTCATTGGTGAGCCCAGTCCCTGGCTCCCTCTTCGGGCCCTGTCCTGGCAGCAAGGCACAGCCCTGCACCCCACAGATACACCCTGCCCATGCCGGTAGCCCCGATGGGTGCCTTGCTCAAGTTCCCCATCGGGCCCTGTCCGTGCCTGGGGCACAGCAGGGGAACTAGCTGGGCAGACCGGAATGGAGTCTGAGCTCCTGGGAGCATGTTGGGGAACTGGGGCCTGATGGGAGCTCTCTACCTAGGGCTGGCTGTGCGGCACTGCTCTTACCTAAGTGAGGAAAAGCTGAATGAAATCCGCAGTGGTGAGTGAGGGCAGCGCTGTGTGTGCTGGGGCTGAGGACAGGGGGCAGAGTGTGGGCAGTGTGCAGCTGTGCCTTGCCCTGTTGCAAGGAAATGCTGCAGGGGGAGGGGAACACTCCTCAGGCAGGTGGAGCACTCCTGGGCAGTGGCTTCCAGCTGTTCCCTCAGTCTATGTGCTTCTTCTGGTATGGAAAAGTGATGGGTGGTGCTGGCATGGTCCGGAGGGGATGCTGGTGGCTTTCACTTCTGCTGTTTCCCTCTGTTACAGCCCTTCAGCCTTTGGAAGATGATGTCCATGTGACAGTCTGTTCCCTGGCAGAAAAGACAATGCTGATACTGAGAGAGCAAAGACAGCAAGCGGTATCTGCATGGTGCTGCCTTGAAGCTTTGAGCTGCTGGCCCTGATGAGAGCTACATATCGGCTCATTTTGCCAGGCCTTTGACAGATACACTGCAAGAAATTAAGCGTTCTTCTAACTTCTTGCAAAGGTGAAGTACCAATAAGTAATGGTCCTGCTTGTTCAGTAATGTGCTGTGCTTGGGCATGAATGTCATGTGCAATAAGACAAATGGGTTTTCATTTCAAGGGAAAAAAACAGAAACATCTTCCTTTGTATCTTGGAGACCCAGAAATAGGTAGTACTTAATCTTCGAGGTAGTACTTAATCTTCTGCACATCTTCTGGAGAGTACCTCCATTTGCTCTCAGCACGCATGGGATCTTCCATTTTGAGTTTGCATTTCTAATCTGGGAAAGGAATGATTCTCCTAATATTTTTTTTGCTGACAGATAAGTTCTAATAAGGAAAACACACAAACACAAAAAAGACGTTGAATAAAGGGAAATGAGGTCGTAGGGAGAATCACAGTGTCACAGTACTTGGAATGGTCCTCATGAGCTCGTTGAGTCTAATCTCCCTTCTAAAGCAGGTACCCTACAGTAGGGTAGGAATCCGGACGGGTCATGAATATGTCCATAGCAGGAGACTCCACAACACCACTGGGCAACCTGTTCCATTGCACTGTCACCCTTACCGTTTAGAAGTTTTCCTGCATGTTAATATGGAACTTCCTATGTACAAGCTTTAGGCCAGTTCTCCTACTCCTGTTGCTACACAGCACCAAGAAGAGCGTGGCCTCCTCCATTTGCATCCCACCTCCCTTTAGATATTTGTAAACATCAATCAGCTCCCCTCTCAGTCTTCTTTTCCGCAGACTGAACAGACCCAGGTTACTCTATCTTTTCATATATGGGATGTGCTCCACACCCTTCAACTCTGAAGTACGTGGAGTGACACCAACAGGGCATTTTGCCTTGCAGCCTTACCTTTAATGACTGGTTCTCTTTACTACATTTCAGCTGACACATCCCCAGAGATAAGCTGTGTGCTCCTTGCAAATCACACCCGTGGTTTTTGTCACTGTATTTATTTTCAGATTACAAACATATAGCTGTGCTCTAAAGCAAACAATGAAATAGTAATGATGTAACAAGCTTGCATTTCCACTCCTTGTGACTCATTGCCTCTCGTCTTAACAAGAATTCTCTGTTCTAACAGCAGATATTAATTTTGGCAGCTTTGTTCTTTGGGGCCAGAAGTTCGCAAGTTGATCGATAGTTTTCTGTGGCTCATTAATTTCAGAGTATTTCCTTGCTGCTTGAAGGACTTCTCCTGAGGGTAAGCATTTTCACCTGAATCAGTGTAATTCCCACATGTGAGCCTCAGCTTCTGACTCTTCTCTCCCATTCCTACTTTTCATTAAATCTTTTGTCCTAACAGAGATAAAGGATGGAACTTCTTTGACTTCTACTCATGGCCCAAGCCAGCTCTGCGTCATTTCAAGAGTTTTTCCACAGTCTCCACTTTGCTGAGACTTTTACCCTTCTCAAGACTCTGGGTAAATGTGTTGCTTACTAACCTCCTACTCTCATGACAGGGGTTTTGTTGACCTGCTCATCACTTCCTATAAGCACGTAAGAGAAAAAGAACCAGCCTGTTTTAGTGGATTGGAGTGATACTGGGAGCAGGTGACATGTGAGCAGTGGTCACGGATGAAGTGCAGAAACATTCTGTGCCCAATTCAGCTGTAGCTAAAGCAACATTACTGGCTCTTGAGCTCAGAATCTTTGCAATAGTTCGAGTAAAAAAAGGCGCTGAAGAACAGCTTTTCCTTAAACTCTTGGAACGTGAATTACTTGGATGATTAAATGCCAACTGATATACATCAATACAGCAACTAAATACTAACAGAAATCCCAGAAGAATTTGATGATAAAGAGAATGCTACTGTTGGGCCTCATTGCCATTCAGGCATGATACTTCCATAGGTATAGAAGTAGCAGCTTAATAAGGAAGATCTAGACTTTTTTCTTTTTTTTCCTGATTACCTTGCTCTGAGGTCATGGTCAAAAGTATATTTCTGTTGTGTTTTGATGCCAGTATTCCACATCAGAACATCATGCAGAGAGTGAAGGAGTTAATGCTGTGCTGGAGAGAGGCAGAGCTCCGCACCGGATGCAGGGCCCACTCTCTCTTGGCGCACTCACTCAGCTGCCGCGGAGATTCAGCACGTGTGCTTTTCCTGCAGTTCTTCCCTAACATAAGCTCTCAGATTTGGTTTGGAAACTTTGTCTCTCTCAATTGTTCACTTTTATTAGATTTAGTAAAGTTACTGTTCCTTCTCAAATCGTGCCGTTTTTTTGTTTTTTTTGTAGACTCATCTATTTCCTCCCTGTCTCCCACCCCCACCTCCGGAGCGCACGGCTCTTCTTGGGCGGCCGCGTGGCCATTGACGGTGCTGTTTTTTGTGTTTTTTTTTTCTCTTGTCATGGTTTTATGATTTTTGGTACTGGTATTCCACATCATAACATCATGTAGTGCATTTAGAGTTAAAGAGTTAATGCTCCAGCTCCGTGGATCATCGATAGTTCCAGGTATACCTGTCTAAGAAGAGAAGAACTCCATTCCCCAGAGGACTTTGCTATGCTTTGCGTTCTTATGTGTTTATGCTCAGAGGGAAAGATAAAAACAGTCACGGTCTGCAGTCTGCAGTCACGGTACACTTCTTTTTCCTTTGGGATCGACTCAGCAGTGGGTGCTTGCTGCCGCCTCGCCTTCAGCGTTAGCGTAAGGCCTTCAGTTTATCAGACACTCTCTCTTGTTCATTTTATTTGATTTATTAGCTTTAATTCCAATTATATTTTATTATATTGTGTTATTATGCTTTCCGATATCTTATTTAGTAAATTAGCTTTCCTCCTCAGATCGTTGCCGCTGTTTTGTTCCTAGGCCCATCTCCCTTTTCCTATTTCCCTTTCCCACTTCACCTTTCGTGGGGCGTGGGTCCGTGGTTCCCCCGCACCAATCGTCACGGAACCGGGCCGAACATGCCCGTAAACCGTTGAGATTTTTGGCGCCCAACGTGGGGGAAAACCAACTGCCTTAGCCGGGCAGAGACATACTTTTAGAGTGAATCTCTGTCTCGTTAGCAGGCTTATCTGTACTGCAGGTGCTGTACGGCAAAATACGACCTTGAAGTCTGGGCGTACTGCCAGTTGTCCTGGGATATTTGTAAACTTTTCAGGTACTGCCAGCTAGTTTTAGTAAAGAAAAAAAAAAAAAAAGAAAAGCAAAAAAAAATGCTTTCTCTTTTTAAACTCGTCTTAAAGGGACTGCATTTCATCGGTTTTTCCCTTGTAATGCTCAGAACGTACTGGGACTTAATTAAGTTTGCCAGTCTGATCCATGGAGCTTGGTCTCTATATGATAAACTAAAAACACTGATGGAAATACCTTCCTGGCTTTTGTATATGATGTGGCATTCAGTTCCAGAGGGAGTAACTCCAGATGAAGTTGCTAACTCCATGGAACTTGTGATTTTTAAACAGACTCCTGGCCTCTCCTTTGAATTCATTATGCGTTTTCTGAATGCCCATCCAATGCTCGTAATGATTGTGGTGTCAGTTTCCCTGAATGTACTTTTCATCATTTTACTCAGTATTTGTATTTATAATATTTTGAGAAAACCCTCCCTAGAGCCAGAGAATAGTGACTGGCAGGGAGTTTGGAGGGACTTAGGAGAGACTTTAGAGAAATGGGCATCACTGGTATCATGGAACTTTTCTCCTGAACACCTGCAAGATCCTGAGAACTTAAGCAGGTATTTGAGACAGGGATGTTGCGGCTCAAACAGATCTGAGGAGGCCCAAATTATTTGGGGTCTAGCTTATGCTTACCGGGCCTTATTCAATACTTTCCCAGAGAGGCATAGAGTTTTTGAAATAGAGCGAGAGAGTCTCCGAGCCGAAAGGGACAGTCTCCTGATCCAGAAAGAGAGTGTGAGAAAGTAATCTTTTTGTTCGCGGTAAGAGGGAAGGAACCTGTAAATAAGTAACTGTAGTTTGTGATTTAGCAGCATGTAACGTAGATGAACATTCCGCTTAAGCAATCAAAAAAAGCCACAAAGGATAGACACTATTATAAGGAAGCTTAGCTTGCGAAAACACTTGCCACAAAGGATAGACACTTCTATAAAGAAGCTTAGCTTGCGAAAACACAAAACTTGAGCAAAAACCGGGAGCTAGCCTAAACACGCTCAAGCGCTCAAGGACTAGTGATTATGCAATTAACCAATGAGATTTGTTCATATGAATAACATACCAGAAAAGGAAAAACCACCAGACAAGGTCAAGAGGAAGATATGGAGGAAGACTACTTACTTCAACCCATACGACCACCGGGAGGCAGAAGAAGACCCCCTAGCAACAACTGGATCATGCGCAGAGTACACCACAATGAGGAAGTGAAAAGGACACGTATACGGAAGACGGACTGTATAAAAGGATCGGGTATTGGTTCAATTGTTGCGACAGTCAGTGGAACGCAGAGTCCCCTATCGCCCAGCGCTGCATTGCCTTTTTGCTCTTTGCTCAATTTGATTAATAAAATTCAATAGTTGAATTTTTGATTCCTAGTCCATTGAATCTATTTGTCACAAGAGTCTTTTAGCTGACAATCAGACTCTCCAGTCCAATCTAGACGCCCTCCAATTCGAGAGAGACGCCCTCCAGATTGAGAGAGATGCCCTCCGGATTGAGAGAGACGCCCTCCGGATTGGGAGAGACGCCCTCCAGTCTCAACAAGAAGCCCTCCAATCTGAGAGAGATGCCCTCCAGACTGAGAGAGATGCCCTTCAGTCTCAACAAGAAGCTCTCCAATCCAACATGGACACCCTCCAGACCGTGCGAGACAACCTCTGGTTCGAGAGAGATGCCCTCCAATCTGAGAGAGATGCACTCCAGACTGAGAAAGATGCCCTCCAAACTGAGAGAGACAACCTCCGGTTTCAACAAGATGCTTTCCGATCCAATTTGGATGCTTTTCGGTCCCAGCGAGATGCCCTCCAATCTGAATTAGACACCCTCCAATCTGACCAAAAACACCTCAAAGCTGAGTATCTTTCCTGCCAAGGTACATTATTCCATTATGAAAATGAACTGACCCATGTTTGAGCTCAAAAAGACAAGCTCCAAGGTAAACTAAATTCCCTCATAACTCAGCGAGATGAACTTCGAGCCGAGCTAGAGAGTATGATCATTAATACTAACCAATATGATCAACCACAGGTGACACCAGAATCGATGTCAGTTGCCCCTGTAAGAGGACGGAGAATGAAAAAAGTCTCAACTCCCTTAGAAGAGAAGAAAGAGGAGGAGCTGAGAGTGGAAAAAGCAGGCTCTGAAAGAGAAGAAGAGAAAGTAGAGGAATCAGACACTGCAAGAGAAGAGGAGAAAGGAGGTCCAGAGGAGTGGTTCAGAACTCTAGATTTTCCAGTAGGAGGGCTGAGTCACCCAACAAGATCACGGTCACCAACGCCTAGAAGGGCAATGAGTCCTGATAGAGTAGGAGATGAAAGAGAAATTTTTACCGATGTTACTCGACCTCTGAAAATGAATGCAATTCAAAGTTTGAGAAAAGACTTTACACGCCACGCAAGTGAACCTATTGTCACCTGGTTACTACGCTGTTGGGACAGTGGGGCCAACAGTGTGTGGCTAGATGGTAACGAAGCTCGCCAATTGGGTAGTGTCACGCTCCAATATAAAGGAGGGAGACGAGGTTCTTTAGATTGTGTATATACCCAGCGTGAGATTAAGAAACAACGGTTCAAATGTTGGTCCGACCAGTTTATTACCAATATTGACCAGGGAGATGGGGAAGGCGGACACTGTTAGGGTGATGGGGAAGGGAAGGCGAGCGATAGGAAAGATGAGAAAGAAGCAAGGATTTGTACAATGCAGGGAAAGTCAGCAGCCAGGATCCCAGGGGCGGTCCGGTTGTGAGTGGCTTCCACGGTCCGAGGCAGAAGAGCAGGGGTGGCAGAAGCGGAGAGAACAGCAGCAGCGACGGGCAGCCTTGAGCAGCAAGCAGCTGTCCTGGAGAAGCGGCACCGGGTCAGCACAGGAGAAGCAGCGAGGAAAAAGTCCAGGAACAGCGTCAGTCAGCACCGGAGAAGCAGCGAACAGTGATCAGCTCATGAGGATTCAGATGGTAGAACACCTCGAAGGAGCGGCGAGGTCCAGGAGAAAGCAGCATGTCTCAGGCAGCAGGCCCAGGAGGGAGTTCAGCAGCAGGGATCAGCACATGAGGTTTCCGATGGAAGAACACCACCACAGCAACACCAACAAAACCACAACCATCTCATGGTGTCGATCCCTCTTTTATCCTTCATTTCTCTTGCCTACGTGACAAATCCTGTGCTAGCCTGCCAGGCAAGCTTCTCCTCAGATGGCTATCTCCCCACGGAGATGAGTACCACACAAAAGAGTGTTCAGCGGCCATTGAGCTGCAGCTTATCTCTCTTTCATTGCCCCAGGACATGCCCATCTGCTTGTCCCTTAGACAAAGGATTTCACAACCCTTGCCCAGGACTTGCTTGGACATATTCGGACATGTTTATCAGCAAACTTTGAGGCAATGATATAAAATATTAGTCTCTTACAGGTAGCATTGCCAGGGACTCTGCCATTGATAGAGGCATTAGTACATGCCACAATAGACCCTTCACTCTCTGGAAGCGGATGCTGATAGCCGTGAAAGAAAAATATCCCTTCAGAGATGATCTGTTGCGTGAGAAGAAGAAATGGTCTGATATGGAAAAGGGCATACATTATTTGAGAGAATATGCTGTGGTGTAAATGTTACATGACCCTGCATTCATTCATGATGAACCAAACCAAGAGCATGACCCCGAGAGAATCAGATGTACACCAGTCATGTGGCGTATATTCACGAGGACTGCACCAGACAGGTATGCCAGTACATTAGCAGCAATGTATGGCAGAAGACAAAGAAGACCCCTTATAAATGACCTGATTAACAAACTTCAGACATTGAGTTACATTCAACCCCTCTACGAGCTTATGTTTTAGCCTTGGTAAAGGTAACTGAAAGAGTGGACAGACTAGAGAGCAATCAAGAAGATATAATGGACGAACTGACTATTGTGCTTGATTCTGGCGAAACTGATAGATTTGATGGGAACCAGGATTCCCAAAACAGTAACGTCTCAGCTATCAAAAGAGGACGTTCTCCTGCTCGAGGAAGTGACAACAGTAAGACTATGTCACGTATTGCCTTGTGGCATTACCTATGTGACCAGGGGGAAGATATGAAGAAGTGGCATAAAAAACCAACATCTGCACTTCAGGCACGGGTAAAAGAGTTACGAAACAGATCAACCATCAGGGTGAACTTCTCCAAGAAGGTGACTGCTCCAGTGACTGCCGGACATGGCAGAAGCCGTAAAAATAACAAAGGTAACAAATAGAGGGGCCCTGCTCCCAAGCCAGGGGGGGGAAAGGTATAATAGAGTGTATTGGACTATGTGGATTCGATGGCCTGGCACATCAGAACCACTAAAATATAAGGCACTGGTGGACTCTGGTGCACAGTGCACTCTAATGCCCTCAAGTCACCAAGGGACAGACTTAATCTATATTTCTGGGGTGACTGGGGGTTCCCAAGAGTCAACCATGTTGGAGGCTGAAATAAGCCTCACTGGTAAAGACTGGCAAAAACATGCTATTGTGACTGGCCCAGGGGCTCCATGTATACTTGGTATTGATTACCTCAAAAGGGGATATTTTAAGGATCCCAAAGGGTATCGATGGGCCTTTGGAATAGCTGCTGTGGACGCAGACAATGTTAAGCAGCTGTCTGCTTTGCCTGGCCTATCAGAAGATCTGTCTGTTGTGGGGTTGCTCCAAGTGGAGGAGCAACAGGTAGTTTTTCCACAGTCTCCATTTTGCTGAGACTTTTACCCTTCTCAAGACTCTGGGTAAATGTGTTGCTTACTAACCTCCTACTCTCATGACAGGGGTTTTGTTGACCTGCTCATCACTTCCTATAAGCACGTAAGAGAAAAAGAACCAGCCTGTTTTAGTGGATTGGAGTGATACTGGGAGCAGGTGACATGTGAGCAGTTGTCATGGATGAAGTGCAGAAACTGTTACGAATGCCAAATGCACTGATTTACTTAGTGCTACAAAAGTCTGTCAACGCAGCATGAACAGTCGTAGATGAGTGAGTTACATGAATTATCTATTTAAGATATATTGTATATATAGTAATATATAACATATAATAATTTATAATAATATGTAATGTATAATATACTATATTTATTTATCTTGCTTACAAAGCTCTAGACTAAAATATTGCATCTTTATTCTTTCTCTGACTACTTGATTCCTGTCTCCCAACTTTGTTGACAGAGCTGAAGTATCTTCTGTTCTGGACATACAGGAACTCCTGACTTTCTTTAACTCAACATATCTGTAAGGAATCGGAGACAGACATGCAGGAAGACGTGGAGTAGGCTGTTTTCCCTTAGAAAAACTTAGGGCAAGGCTCAGCTAATCTGTCACATGAGGCAATATCGTTATCAGCAGCATGAGGTTTAAGCAGTAAATGTTAAGCAAAGGAAAATTCAACCCAACTCCTTCGTTCTCCACATTTACTAACTCACCCATGCAGAGTCACCACGAGCCTCTTCTTTGCAATGCAATATTCAGCAGCTAAGACGTGCTGAATATATTGAGCAGCTCAACAAAATCCATCTGCTTCTTTGAAAGACATTTTTATTTATATCAGTGTTTGAAGGAAAGCCCTGTTAAGTTTCTAAGCCAGTCCTTCATTTCTGTTAAATTTCTGATTTTATAGTGATTTTTTTTTTTTAATTTTGTATTATATTTGTTCTCTCTTAAAATTCTTCTCGCTGACTGCTTCTTGTTAAGAAACCAGTTCCTCTTGGAAGGTAATGTGACGCAGCTCAATAAAAACAGAAGAACCTGGAGACTAATTTGAGGGAACAGAATCTCCACACTGCTGCTCACAGAATGTAACTTTATGTTTTCTGCCTTCATGACTGAACAGACATCCTCACGCTTAGGTTTTAGAATGCATGACATCATATTCACATGACTCAGACATGCGGCAGTCAGAAACTTGTAGGTGTTCAAGATTTTGTGCGTGCAGCCACTTCCTCACCAAGGACTGCTATATAGCATTAACCAAAGCGAGGTACATGCTGGACCGATTGAAACTGCCCCCTGAGAAGAAGGCTCCTTTCTCTCACGCGCCGATAAGAAGATGCCCATGGTCCACCTGACCGTACAGAGGGCAGCCTGAAAACATGAAGCTCTCAGTGCTGGAAAGGACTTCACTGTTGCCTGTTCCCCGGCAACTTAAGTTACGGTCCACTCTGGCCTGCAGTGGTTTCACAGCCTACAGGCCCAGTGCCCGACCCTATCGGTCCCGCGCCCCACCCGGTCCACATGCCACCATGAAACGCACCAATGTGATGAGTGGCAAATGGCATTTACTCTTAGCACACCCTTCTTATAGCTTTCTACATTACAATACTATCAATCACCTATGCTATGGTTATTTCTACCCAATGGATGTGTGGCATGTACTTGCCCTCCTCTCTTATCTTCAGGACAGTGTTACCATGGTTTCCCAAGAGTCAAGGGGCTCCTGCGGGGTCCTGTTGCAATTTGGAGATTGCCACATCCTCTTTCCAATCTTTCAGTTAACTACAATTCGCTAACTCCAGAAAAGGGTCACTGCAGGAAGCACACGTGGACATTTAGGCCCACAGCTGGAAAGCAAGGCAAGGAGGCAGGCTATGCGTTTTTCCTTCGAGGAACAGGGCAGTCTTAAGCACAGGAGGAAAAAAGTGCTGATGGGTGAAGACAGATAATGTCATATATTGCTTACTTTTAGAATTTCTCTACTTCAGTTAGGAAAAGCAACCTGTAGGATTTCCAGCTCACAGGGTCCAGAAATCTGGAAAGCATTCCACCTTCAAACTGTATATCCAGAGCTCTTTGCTGTATAACTGCAGGCTGGTTTTATTCTAGAGAAGAGCATCTGTCCCCTTCAAAATTTTTAAACTGTCCCTATGTGTGATCAAATAAGCACAGACAGCAAGAATGACCTGTTGAAATACTGTCTTGTGCTATCGCTACTGTTAATTAATACATGATTCTGTGAGTGCTTGATCTGGGAGGGGCATTGCCAGTTAAGAATAATTGCCAACCAGGATGCAAATTGTGATTTATATATAAATATTAACGTATAACAATTGGTAAGGACAGAAACTCTGCATGCTACTGTGCTTCTGTTTATGTCTCCCCCTCGGCCTGTTGCCTTCTAGTGCAAAAACAAGTTGTAAGTTACTAGTGACTGATACCTATCCTAGGCCATGCAACAGGAATGAAATTAAGTTCAAAGAACTGCTAATTAACTCAAAAGTGTGTGGGAAACTACATACCGCAGAGGACTTTGCATTCCAATTTTCCACCCTGAGGGGAAGAGAAGACTGCATGCAAGTCCCAAGACGTCCTCTTTCGTTGGTCGTCTCAGCAGTGAAAGATCCCTAGTCGTCTTGCCTTCAACTTTAGCCTAACGCCTTCAGTTTCAGACACTCTCTCACTTTATTTGGTTTCTTAGCTTCAATTCTCATTATATAGTATTAAATCATGTCATTTTTCATTCCGATATCTTCTATAGAAAATTAATTTTCCCCCTTGGATCGTTGCCGCTGTTCTGTTCCTAGGCCCATCTCACTGCCGTTTCCCTTTTCCCCATTCCCCTTTCCCGGGATGTGGGTCCGTGTGTCCCCTGCCCCACGAGTCATGGAATTGGGCTGGACTGGCCCATAACCAATTGACTGCACTGCTACCAATTATCTGACAGTATATTGTCAGCTAATCAGAAATAAGAGCGCAGGACTACAAATCCTGTGTGAAGCTCATCTTTTACATCTCTGCGATTCAGGAACGGATGCGTTGGAGCTCACAGGCCCGTGAGCAAGACAGATGCCGAGCTGACAGCAAGCCTCTGTCTTCCCCCTCTGTCCTGCTGCAGCTGTCTCCAACATCACAGCAGAAGCACAAGGGCCTGGGCAGTCCTGCTGCTCTCAGGCAAATGTGCAAAGCTTTCTAGGTAAACAGGCGCACACATCCCTCCCGCTGTATAACTTTGGTCTGAGCCATTACAACCCAGAGCCTGGAACCAGCCCTGCCCGCGTGGGGCAGCATGTCACAGCAGGGCCCTTTGTGACCCAATCCTGTGACACCCAGGGATAGCTGGCCCCGCAGTGCCCGGCAGGACAGTGAGGGGACAGGGCAGGAGTGTGTGGGTCTGGCAGGGAGCCCCCGAGCACAGCCCAAGTCGTTTCCCTCTACCCCTGGCAGCCCCAAGGCTGCCCCTTCCAAACTTCAGTCCTCATCCCGCAGGATGGAGGAGAGACCCCCTAGATGCTCCAGGGTGGCCTGGGAGGAGAGTGGGGCTCCCCGGGAAAAAACACCTCCACCGGAGCCCTACGAGGTGACTGAGGTGCAGCCGTTGCATGCCGGTGAGGGAGGGTCCCCAGCATGGCAGGCAGGGCTGGGGCAGTGTGTGCCCCCTGCTTGACACCAGGGCCCCTTGTCCTGACAGCCACGGGCACGCTGTGTCAGGGGAGTGGGCACAGGGCTGCAAGAGCACTGCTCCTTCCTCTTCTCACACCTGCCTTCAGCCCCTCCACAGTGCTGCTCACTCTCCTCCTTGGTTAGATGCTGACTGGCTGCCTGTGTCTGAAGAGGAAAAGGAGGCTTTAGATTGTATTGAGGCCTACATCAAGAGGACTGAAAAGGTAATGACAGCCATCTCCATCTCAGCTGTGATTGCAACTCCACACAGTCACTCCGGCTCTGCTGCCAGGCTGCAGGAGGGGTGCTGGCTGGACACAGCTGCTGCGCTCCAGGCATGCCGTGCTGCTGTGCACCCTGCAGTGCTCTGGGCCTGCAGGACACGGCTCTCCCAGCTCACGCTTCCTCCTTGTCTCTCTGTGGTGGCCAGGACAGGATGCTAACAATGACGTTCCTGGAGAGCATCTACAACCTTTGCAAATTCAGGAAAAAGGCCTTGAGTGAGAGCTTGTCTATTTTCTGCCATCAAAGAGAATTGGCAGAGAAAATCCAGGTGAGGGGTCAATATAAGGGGTTTTGTGAGGAGCAGAGCCGCTCAGGGGCTGTGAGGCAGGGGTGACTGGGGGATGTAGGTGCCACAGAGATCTCAGCAGTGGGACTGATGAGGTGCCTCTGCGTTCTGGTGCTGGGCTGGGGGCACACAGGCTCCTCTGGCCCTGGTGATCAGCGCCATGTATGCTGGTGCTGGGTGCTGGGAACCGCCAGGTCTCATCCCGGTTGTACTCTACAGGAACTGCTGGAAAATGAGCCCATAGAGCAGATGTGCACAGCCATGCTTGCGATAGCCGCTTTGAGGTACCTGCCCAACCCTGCTTTTGCCCACGCATCCCCAGATAACGATCCTTGGTGCCCTGACCCTAGCCTGGAGGCATCCCCCATGTGAGCAGGGAGGCCCTCAGCTCTCCCCTGCTCTGCGCATCTCCTGATGTTGGAGGAAGCTCCCTGCAGGCTCTTGGCTCTTGCCCCACAGCAGGAGGCATCAGGACTGTCCTCCAACGTGGGCCAGCCCCATGGTGGAGGTGCCTCACCGCAGGGCTCCACATCTGTCGCATGGAGCCCTACCCAGGGGAGGACCTGTTCCAACCCTGCTCTGGCATCGAGGCACTGGTCCCCACATCTAGGTCTCTCTATTTTCAGTGAAGTGAAGGCAGTTTCTGAGGACAAAAGAATACCTCTTTTAAATGCGTGCTGCAAATCCGTCTTCTACCTTCCTCCAAAAGAGGACTTGAACATTGGCCTTTACAATCATGTATGTACTTGGTAAACTACTGGAGATCCCATGCCTCTGCATTATTCTTCTGCAGACGTTACTAAGGATCCTTGCAGGCAGGGTCTTGGCCTTGCTGCTCCGCAGCCCTTCCATGAGCCTGGGTGAGAGGGCCCTCTGAATGACTTCTACAGCCTGTTGCTGTCTTTACAGACCTTGTATGCTATGGACAGAATGCTGCAGATATGGCTGGTCAACCATCACACCTCTGACAGAAAGGAGCTGCAGGATATCCTGGAGGTCTGTCTATTGCACAGCTCTGCCCCCAGAGCTCTCTTTGGTAGAATTTGAGCCCTCTCCACAGGAATGCCATGGGCAGCAGCAGGAGCCTGCAAGTGACCTCATTGGCAGTAGCCCCGTAAAGGGCTTGGCTCCCACTCAGGGGAAGCCTGGATGGATGCTGTGATTCTAGCTGGAGCTCAGCAGTTCTGCTTTGGCTGGAATGGGCATCAGCAGCTCCCAGGGAAACCAAACCAGCAGCTCCTCTCCTCACAGGTGCTGCTCCCCTTCACCACCTCCGAGAGCAAAACTGTGCGAGAGAGGGCCATCGAGCGGACCTGGAAGCTTTGCGGTTTCATGGTCAGCAGTTTCTGTCTGATGGTAAGAAGCCAGGAATTTTCCAGCCATGCTGTCTCCCCTCCTCTGCATCCCAGAGCAGCGTGCAGCTCATGGGTACCTGTGAGACGAGCTTGGGTACAGCTGGGAGCCCTCAGCATGTTTCTGCCCTGAAGGAAGGATCTTAATCCTTCCTTTTCTTCTGATCACGTTCTCTCTCTTTGACATATCTTCCCTCCCTTTTTCCTTCCTACTACAGCCATTAAAAAAATTCCTCCAACCATCTCAAAGGACAGACACAGTCCTCATGACCCTTGAAAAGACTGCTGGAAACTGCAGCACTGAGGACAAGGAGTATGCCAGGATTATACTGGAGATGGTTCTGAAAGATCCTTTCACCTGGCTGATGGATGTAAGTAGACTGAGCCTGGATGGCCAAGCCCTGCCCTCCACAGCTCTTGAGCATCCAAAGCCATTTAAAGGCAGCAAAAAGCAACGGGAATGGGAAAAATATCAGTGGCAGCAGGGTAAATGGCTGCAGTACAGCTGCAGTAATATTCTTCCTGTGTCCTCCCAACAGGTGCCAAGGATTCTGGGGTCCATCCACATCAACCTAAAAAAAAATCAAGAATCACTTCAGCAAACTTTCTTTGCATTGCTGGATATACTCATCAGACAGTTTCCCAGGGGTATGCTGAAGAGTGTGATGGGGGACCTTCCAGAGAGTGACAGGTACCAGCCCTAACAGCCCCACATGCTCGTTCCATGTAAAAATAGGGGCTCAGAGACGCTCTGTCTGCTGCAGAAAATCCCTGAGCAGAAAGCTCTCCACTCTGCTGTGCTTTCCAGTGCTGCTGGGCTGCTCAGGCCTGCAGCAGCCAAAGCCAACAAAGGTGGCCTAGAGCTCCCCATCAGGCTCCAGCCCTGTGCCTCGGGGAAGGCCATCTCAGCCCCTCCTGCACAGCCACTCTGAGTCCCCAGGCCTCCCCAAGCATGCACGGCTGTAGGGCCAGGGCCGCAGCACAGCCTCCCAGACCTGCTGGGCCTGCCTGAGCCATGGTGCTGTTGATGGGGCAGGCCTGCTGACAACACATTTATCTTCTTTTGCAGCACAACTCTGGAGATCTGGAAGAGTATGCTTTCTTCCCCACAGTCATCAAGCAGGGTCTTAGAAGGGCTCTTAATATTGCTAGAGAATAAGGATTTCAACCAGATCCCCAGAGTGGCCATCAGACTCCTTCACCTGACTGTGAGTTACGAGACCATGCCCCTTGCTGACCTTCAGGGCTCTCTTTCTGCAGCTCCCTGCCTCTTCCTGCCTGGTCTTGCTCCACAGACAGGAAAACTGGGGCAGGGGAGAGGCAGAGTTGAGCCCATGCCTGGCTCCAGGAGAGCCGTGGCCTCTGCACAGACTGTACAGGCTGCAGGGCTGAGGAGAAGAGCCTGTGACCACACATGTCTGGTACCAACTTTGTGCCAGCTCCTGAAAGTCGATCTCTTTTCAAAGCTGTGAGAGCAAGAGGCTGTGCCGGCCCAGGGGCAGGAGGAACAGGCCTTGTCCCTGGTAGCTTCGTTGCTGTTAGTGATGTGAGGCACCTGTGCTGAGGACCTGCTCAGGCTCTGTACAACAAAGCATCTGCTGTGTAGGGTTACTTTCTTACCTTCCACTTCTCCCTTTACTTCCATCACCAGGCATTCTCCCCATGTGCCACAGCAGGGAGGTGGAGGCTAAGCAGGCAGCAAGTGCCCCAGAGGCACTGCTGAGGGCCATCTGTTTCCTCCTTGGCCTGGAGCCAGGGGAGCTCTCCTTTGCTGTGGTAGGGTGGCTGGGGAAGCACTCTGAGGCACAGGCACCCCGTGTTGGAAACTGCTGCACTGATTTGCTTGGGCCCACAGAGCCTTTGTGCAGACTGTGACCCTGGAGCATCTCCCTTTCATCTGCCGTGCTAGTGCTATGGCCTGCTCTCCACAGCTCTCGGGCATCTGACATCATTTGTGGCCAGCATAGAGCAATGGGAAAGGCATTAATATCACTGGAGGCAGAGCAAATGGCTGCAGTACAGCAGAAGTAATATTCTTCCTGTGTCCTCCCAACAGATGCCAAAGATCCTGGGGTCCATCCACAGAAACCTAAAAAAGAATAACAGATCACTTCAGCAGACTCTGTTTGCATTGCTGGATATACTGACCCGCCAGTTTCCCAGAAGTGTGCTGAAGAGTGTGTTGATGGATCTTCCTCATTGTGACAGGTACCAGCCATGACAGCCCCATGGGCTTGTTCCATGTGAAGAGTGTGGCTTGGACACTCTCTGATTGGCAGATCCAAGGAAATCTGGAGGACATCTCAAAGCAGCAAGCCTTCCAATTCACTGTGCTTTGCAGTGCTGCTGGGCTGCTCATGGCTGCAGCAGCCAAAGCCAACAAAGGCAGCCTAGAGCTTTCCATCAAGCTCCAGCCCTGTGTCTCGGGGAAGGCCATCTCAGCCCCCCCTGGTTAGCCACTCTGAGTCCCCAGGCCTCCCCTCCCCATGCATGCACAGTTGCAGGGCCAGGGCCGCAGCACAGTCTTCCAGGCCTGCTGGGACTACTTGTGCCATAGTGCTGTTGCTGGGGCAGGCCAGCTGACAACACATTTGTCTTCTTTTGCAGCACTACTGTGAAGATCTGGAAGAGTATGCTTTCTTCCCCACAGTCCTCAGGCAAGGTCTTAGAAGGGCTCTTCTTATGGCTTGAGAATAAGGATTTCAAACGGATCCCCAGAGTGGCCATCAGACTCCTTGAACTGACAGTGAGTTACCAGACCATGCCCCTTGCTGACCTTCAGGGCTCTCTTTCTGCAGCTCCCTGCCTCTTCCTGCCTTGCCTTGCTCCACAGACAGGAAAACTGGGGCAGGGGAGAGGCAGAGTTGAGCCCATGCCTGGCTCCAGGAGAGCCGTGGCCTCTGCACAGACTGAGCAGGCTGCAGGGCTGAGGAGAAGAGCATGTGGCCACACATGTCTGGTACCAACTTTGTGCCAGCTCCTGAAAGTTGATCTCTTTTCAAAGCTTTGAGCAAGAGGCTGTGCCGGCCCAGGGGCAGGAGGAACAGGCCTTGTCCCTGGTAGCTTTGTTGATGTTAGTGATGTGAGGCCCCTGTGCTGAGGACCTGCTCAGGCTTTGTATAACAAAGCATCTGCTGTGTAGGGTTACTTTCTGACCTTCCACTGCTCCCTTTACTTCCATCACCAGGCATTCTCCCCATGTGCCACAGCAGGGAGGTGGAGGCTAAGCAGGCAGCAAGTGCCCCAGAGGCACTGCTGAGGGCCATCTGTTTCCTCCTTGGCCTGGAGCCAGGGGAGCTCTCCTTTGCTGTGGTAGGGTGGCCGGGGAAGCACTCTGAGGCACAGGCACCCCGTGTTGGAAACTGCTGCACTGATTTGCTTGGGCCCACAGAGCCTTTGTGCAGAGTGTGACCCTGGAGCATCTCCCTTTCATCTGCCGTGCTAGTGCTATGGCCTGCTCTCGACAGCTCTCGGGCATCTGACACCATTTGTGGCCAGCATAGAGCAATGGGAAAGGCATTAATATCACTGGAGGCAGAGCAAATGGCTGCAGTAAAGCAGCAGTAATATTCTTCCTGTGTCCTCCCAACAGATGCCAGAGCTCCTGGGGTCAATTCACAGAAGCCTGAAAGAAAATCACAATTCACTTCAGCAGACTCTGTTTGCATTGCTGGATATACTGACCCGCCAGTTTCCCAGAAGTGTGCTGAAGAGTGTGTTGATGGATCTTCCTGAGTGTGACAGGTACCAGCCCTAACAGCCCCACAGTATAGTTCCATGTGAAGAGTGTGACTCAGAAATGCTCTGGCTGCCAGAGCCAAGGAAAGCTGCAGGTCATTCCCGAGGAGCAATCCTACTGTCACAGTATTAATCTTAATTTGCAGCATTACTCTGGACATGTGGAAGAGAATACTTACCCTGAGAGAGACATCAGGAAGCAACTTTGAAGAACTGCACAGTGTTCTAGGGCAACAAGTGTTTCGTGAGATAACTAACATCACCACAGTTGAGCTGGAACTCCTTCAACTGACTGTGAGTTACAGGACATGGTACCTGCTCTCCTACAGGACTCATTTTCCCCAGTTCCCTGTCTCCCCCTGCCTTGCTCCCCTCCCTGGTGCAGGGCTGTAGCAGAGGCACAGCCATGGCTGGGGCTGGGAAGAGCCACTGCCTCCACGCAGGCAGAGCAGGCTGAAGTGTCCGTGGCCACCCACGTCCAGAGGCTTTGTTACGCCAGCTTCTGCTGGGCAGGTGCTCCTCGAAGGCTTTAGAAGATCAGAGGGCAGGATGTGCATGCCAAAATAGTCATCCTTTGCATAGTGCTAGGCCTGGGGCACAGAGGGACCGCCTTCCAGAGGCACTGCTGCCCCAGGCAAGGCTGTGCTGCCCCAATGCTTTGCCCTGAGCTGCCAGAGGAGCCAGCAGCTGCAGGGTGCAGGGAGTTCTGCTGCCTCTGTCTGACTCTCACCGCTGCCTTTGTTTCAGGTGATGCCTCCCACTGAAGAGAACCTGAAAGAGTTGTGTAACCCAGCAGTGCTCCAGAGGCTTCTGAAGACTGAAAGGCTGCCAATACTCTGGCTGGTGCTCAGAGGCCTTGACCTGCTGTCACAGAGACCTGAGACGGTGAGCAGGACCTAGTCAAGCGAAGCCCTCTTGGCAGCCTGGCGGTGGGGCGGTGGGCATCCTTGTGCCATGGCCTTGCCTGAGACTCAGGAGTGATGGCTGTGGTGGGGCGTGGGGAGATTTCCAGGAGCTTTCCAGATGGGTTACTTGGGGGCCTGTTGGAACAAGGGGTGGCTGAGCAGGGGACACAGAGTCCTTGTTCTCCTGCCCTCCTTTCTTCTTTCTCCCCATGTCCTTATCGGTGCGCTCATGGCCACCGCCTACCTAGAGTCTGCTATTGTAGCTGCCAGGAAGCAAGGCATGTGGCTGCTGCTCTGTAACCTGAGCTTTTAGGCCAGGGTGGCCAGTGTCCTCTTGATGAAAAGGAAATTGTGTGTTTTGGACAGGCAAGAGAAATACGGGCCCTGGTTCCAGGCATCATGGAGACCCTGCTGTTTGAAAACGAACACATTGCTCTGAAACTGCTGACTGTCTTCAGAAACATGCTGAATCATCTGGGGGAGAGAGAGGCCAGTTCCTTTGCTCTGGAGCTGTCTGAGAAGCTGCTGCCTCTTTTTAATCATGTAAGTCTGCTGCATGTTTGGGTGCTCAGCAAAAGACCCTTCTCCTTTCTTTGTTCCTCTGGGCTCTCGTGGGATATCTTCTGGGCTCTACAGCCTAGCAGGCCTTGTCCGTGACAGCTTGATTGTTCTTGGCAGTGCGAGGCCCCTGTGCTGGGAACCTGCTTAGCCGCTGTATAGTAAAGCACTTGCTGCCTAGGATTACTTTCTGACCCTCCACTCTTCCTGTTACTTCAGCACCAGGCATTCTTCCCTTGTGCCAGAGTAGGGAGGTGGAGGCTAAGCAGGCAGCATGTGCCCCACAGGCATTGCTGAGGGCCAGCGCTGTTTTCTGCTTCAGCCAATACCTGGCGACCTGTTTGGACCTGGTGGGGTGTCTGGGGGAACAGTTCTCTGAGACACAGGCACCTCGTTCTGGAAACCTGTTGCATTGCTTTGCATGATGGCACAGTGTCCTTATGCAGAATGGGACTTGAAAGCATTTCCCTTCAAATCAGCCATGCCTACGCTCATGCTCACGTTGTGCAGCAAGAATGTGGCGCGGAGCTCCTCCTGTTCTTCTCCCTCAGGTGTCAAGCGAAGTGCGAGAGTGTTCCATCCACCTCTTCAAAGATCTGATGAAGGCTGTGGTGTGGCAGCACGGGGGAAGCATGAAGGAGAATGTGCACACGGGCCTGCTCCCTCTGCTCCTTCGTTTGAGTGATGAGACCCCGAGTGTTGCACAGGTACAAACTTCAGACCTGATCAGTATGCAGGCAAGGGTGTGCCGACACCTCAGGAGTGGTGCGAGAACTGAGGGTAGGGCAGCAAGAGCTGCCTGAGATCCCCCAAGAGCTGGGATGTGTTTCTGTGGTGCCACCTCCCAGCATCTGTTGTTCTGTAGGCCTCAAGGGAAGCCCTCGTGGCTTGTGCGAAGTTCCTGAAGTGGAAGAAACTCAAGCACCAGGCCCAGGAGGAGAACACAGAGGGGATCCAGAAGTGCTTGGTAAGGACAGTTCCACAGCCCCCACCTTTTTGCTGTTGAAGGGGATGCTGGCTGAAGGAGCCACACCAGCAGCTGGGGAGAGTCTGCAAGTCTCATGGCTCTGTGTTCTTCTCCAGATGCAGCAGGGCAGGAGGAGAGTGGAAAGATATCTGTGGCAGAGCCTGCCATACCTGAGGGATTCTCAGTCCTCTTTGCGATGCGAGGCTATCAAATTCATTGGTGAGCCCAGTCCCCGGCTCCCTCTTCGAGCCCTGTCCTGGCAGCAAGGCACAGCCCTGCACCCCACAGATACACCCTGCCCATGCCGGTAGCCCCGATGGGTGCCTTGCTCAAGTTCCCCATCGGGCCCTGTCCGTGCCTGGGGCACAGCAGGGGAACCAGCTGGGCTGACCAGAATGGAGTCTGAGCTCCTGGGAGCATGTTGGGGAACTGGGGCCTGATGGGAGCTCTCTACCTAGGGCTGGCTGTGCGGCACTGCTCTTACCTAAGTGAGGAAAAGCTGAATGAAATCTGCAGTGGTGAGTGAGGGCAGCGCTGTGTGTGCTGGGGCTGAGGACAGGGGGCAGAGTGTGGGCAGAGTGCAGCTGTGCCTTGCCCTGCTGCAAGGAAATGCTGCAGGGGGAGGGGAACACTCCTCAGGCAGGTGGGGCACTCCTGGGCAGTGGCTTCCAGCTGTTCCCTCAGTCTATGTACTTCTTCTGGTATGGAAAAGTGATGGGTGGTGCTGGCATGGTCCGGAGGGGATGCTGGTGGCTTTCACTTCTGCTGTTTCCCTCTGTTACAGCCCTTCAGCCTTTGGAAGATGATGTCCATGTGACAGTCTGTTCCCTGGCAGAAAAGACAATGATGAGACTGAGAGAGAAAAGACAGCAGGCGGTATATGCACGGTGCTGGCTTGCAGCTTTGCGCTGCTGGCCCTGATGAGAGCTACATATCGGCTCATTTTGCCAGGCCTTTGACAGATACACTGCAAGAAATTAAGCGTTCTTCTAACTTCTTGCAAAGTACCACCAGTAAGTAATGGTCCTGCTTGCTCAGTAATGTGCTGTGCTTGGGCATGAGAGTCATGTGCAATAAGACAAATGGGTTTTCATTTCAAGGGAAAAAAACAGAAACATCTTCCTTTGTATCTTGGAGACCCAGAAATAGGTAGTGCTTAATCTTCGAGGTAGTACTTAATCTTCTGCACATCTTCTGGAGAGTACCTCCATTTGCTCTCAGCACGCATGGGATCTTCCATTTTGAGTTTGCATTTCAAATCTGGGAAAGGAATGATTCTCCTAATATTTTTTTTGCTGACAGATAAGTTCTAATAAGGAAAACACACACACAAAAAAGACGTTGAATAAAGGGAAATGAGGTCGTAGGGAGAATCACAGTGTCACAGCACTTGGAATGGTCCTCATGAGCTCATTGAGTCTAATCTCCCTTCTAAAGCAGGTACCCTACAGTAGGGTAGGTATCCGGACGGGTCTTGAATATGTCCATAGCAGGAGACTCCACAACACCACTGGGCAACCTGTTCCATTGCACTGTCACCCTTACCGTTTAGAAGTTTTCCTGCATGTTAATATGGAACTTCCTATGTACAAGCTTTAGGCCAGTTCTCCTACTCCTGTTGCTACACAGCACCAAGAAGAGCGTGGCCTCCTCCATTTGCATCCCACCTCCCTTTAGATATTTGTAAACATCAATCAGCTCCCCTCTCAGTCTTCTTTTCCGCAGGCTGAACAGACCCAGGTTACTCTATCTTTTCATATATGGGATGTGCTCCACACCCTTCAACTCTGAAGTACGTGGAGTGACACCAACAGGGCATTTTGCCTTGCAGCCTTACCTTTAATGACTGGTTCTCTTTACTACATTTCAGCTGACACATCCCCAGAGATAAGCTGTGTGCTCCTTGCAAATCACACCCGTGGTTTTTGTCACTGTATTTATTTTCAGATTACAAACATATAGCTGTGCTCTAAAGCAAACAATGAAATAGTAATGATGTAACAAGCTTGCATTTCCACTCCTTGTGACTCATTGCCTCTCGTCTTAACAAGAATTCTCTGTTCTAACAGCAGATATTAATTTTGGCAGCTTTGTTCTTTGGGGCCAGAAGTTCGCAAGTTGATCGATAGTTTTCTGTGGCTCATTAATTTCAGAGTATTTCCTTGCTGCTTGAAGGACTTCTCCTGAGGGTAAGCATTTTCACCTGAATCAGTGTAATTCCCACATGTGAGCCTCAGCTTCTGACTCTTCTCTCCCATTCCTACTTTTCATTAAATCTTTTGTCCTAACAGAGATAAAGGATGGAACTTCTTTGACTTCTACTCATGGCCCAAGCCAGCTCTGCGTCATTTCAAGAGTTTTTCCACAGTCTCCATTTTGCTGAGACTTTTACCCTTCTCAAGACTCTGGGTAAATGTGTTGCTTACTAACCTCCTACTCTCATGACAGGGGTTTTGTTGACCTGCTCATCACTTCCTATAAGCACGTAAGAGAAAAAGAACCAGCCTGTTTTAGTGGATTGGAGTGATACTGGGAGCAGGTGACATGTGAGCAGTGGTCACGGATGAAGTGCAGAAACATTCTGTGCCCAGTTCAGCTGCAGCTAAGGCAACATTACTGGCTCTTGAGCTCAGAATCTTTGCAATAGTTCGAGTAAAAAAAGGCGCTGAAGAACAGCTTTTCCTTAAACTCTTGGAACGTGAATTACTTGGAAGATTAAAGGCCAACTGATATACATCAATACAGCAACTAAATACTAACAGAAATCCCAGAAGAATTTGATGATAGAGAGAATGCTACTGTTGGGCCTCATTGCCATTCAGGCATGATACTTCCATAGGTATAGAAGTAGCAGCTTAATAAGGAAGATCTAGACTTTTTTCTTTTTTTTTCCTGATTACCTTGCTCTGAGGTCATGGTCAAAAGTATATTTCTGTTGTGTTTTGATGCCAGTATTCCACATCAGAACATCATGCAGAGAGTGAAGGAGTTAATGCTGTGCTGGAGAGAGGCAGAGCTCCGCACCGGATGCAGGGCCCACTCTCTCTTGGCGCACTCACTCAGCTGCCGCGGAGATTCAGCACGTGTGCTTTTCCTGCAGTTCTTCCCTAACATAAGCTCTCAGATTTGGTTTGGAAACTTTGTCTCTCTCAATTGTTCACTTTTATTAGATTTAGTAAAGTTACTGTTCCTTCTCAAATCGTGCCGTTTTGTTGTTTTTTTTGTAGACTCATCTATTCCCTCCCCGTCTCCCACCCCCACCTCCGGAGCACACGGCTCTTCTTGGGCGGCTGCGTGGCCATTGATGGTGCTGTTTTTTGTGGGTTTTTTTTTCTCTTGTCATGTTTTTATGATTTTTGGTACTGGTATTCCACATCATAACATCATGTAGTGCATTTAGAGTTAAAGAGTTAATGCTTCAGCTCTGTGGATCATCGATAGTTCCAGGTATACCTGTCTAAGAAGAGAAGAAGAACTCCATTGCCCAGAGGACTTTGCTATGCTTTGCGTTCTTTTGTGTTTATGCTCAGAGGGAAAGATAAAAACAGTCACGGTCTGCAGTCTGCAGTCACGGTACACTTCTCTTTCCTTTGGGATCGACTCAGCAGTGCGTGCTCGCTGCCGCCTCGCCTTCAGTGTTAGCGTAAGGCCTTCAGTTTATCAGACACTCTCTCTTGTTCATTTTATTTGATTTATTAGCTTTAATTCCAATTACATTGTATTATATTGTGTTATTTTGCTTTCCGATATCTTATTTAGTAAATTAGCTTTCCTCCTCAGATCGTTGCCGCTGTTTTGTTCCTAGGCCCATCTCCCTTTTCCCTTTCCCCTTTCCCACTTCACCTTTCGTGGGGCGTGGGTCCGTGGTTCCCCCGCACCAATCGTCACGGAACCGGGCCGAACATGCCCGTAAACCGTTGACATTTTTGGCGCCCAACGTGGGGGAAAACCAACTGCCTTAGCCGGGCAGAGACATACTTTTAGAGTGAATCTCTGTCTCGTTAGCAGGCTTATCTGTACTGCAGGTGCTGTACGGCAAAATACGACCTTGAAGTCTGGGCGTACTGCCAGTTGTCCTGGGATATTTGTAAACTTTTCAGGTACTGCCAGCTAGTTTTAGTAAAGAAAAAAAAAAAGAAAAAAAAGCAAAAAAAAATGCTTTCTCTTTTTAAACTCGTCTTAAAGGGACTGCATTTCATCGGTTTTTCCCTTGTAATGCTCAGAACGTACTGGGACTTAATTAAGTTTGCCAGTCTGATCCATGGAGCTTGGTCTCTATATGATAAACTAAAAACACTGATGGAAATACCTTCCTGGCTTTTGTATATGATGTGGCATTCAGTTCCAGAGGGAGTAACTCCAGATGAAGTTGCTAACTCCATGGAACTTGTGATTTTTAAACAGACTCCTGGCCTCTCCTTTGAATTCATTATGCGTTTTCTGAATGCCCATCCAATGCTCGTAATGATTGTGGTGTCAGTTTCCCTGAATGTACTTTTCATCATTTTACTCAGTATTTGTATTTATAATATTTTGAGAAAACCCTCCCTAGAGCCAGAGAATAGTGACTGGCAGGGAGTTTGGAGGGACTTAGGAGAGACTTTAGAGAAATGGGCATCACTGGTATCATGGAACTTTTCTCCTGAACACCTGCAAGATCCTGAGAACTTAAGCAGGTATTTGAGACAGGGATGTTGCGGCTCAAACAGATCTGAGGAGGCCCAAATTATTTGGGGTCTAGCTTATGCTTACCGGGCCTTATTCAATACTTTCCCAGAGAGGCATAGAGTTTTTGAAATAGAGCGAGAGAGTCTCCGAGCCGAAAGGGACAGTCTCCTGATCCAGAAAGAGAGTGTGAGAAAGTAATCTTTTTGTTCGCGGTAAGAGGGAAGGAACCTGTAAATAAGTAACTGTAGTTTGTGATTTAGCAGCATGTAACGTAGATGAACATTCCGCTTAAGCAATCAAAAAAAGCCACAAAGGATAGACACTATTATAAGGAAGCTTAGCTTGCGAAAACACTTGCCACAAAGGATAGACACTTCTATAAAGAAGCTTAGCTTGCGAAAACACAAAACTTGAGCAAAAACCGGGAGCTAGCCTAAACACGCTCAAGCGCTCAAGGACTAGTGATTATGCAATTAACCAATGAGATTTGTTCATATGAATAACATACCAGAAAAGGAAAAACCACCAGACAAGGTCAAGAGGAAGATATGGAGGAAGACTACTTACTTCAACCCATACGACCACCGGGAGGCAGAAGAAGACCCCCTAGCAACAACTGGATCATGCGCAGAGTACACCACAATGAGGAAGTGAAAAGGACACGTATACGGAAGACGGACTGTATAAAAGGATCGGGTATTGGTTCAATTGTTGCGACAGTCAGTGGAACGCAGAGTCCCCTATCGCCCAGCGCTGCATTGCCTTTTTGCTCTTTGCTCAATTTGATTAATAAAATTCAATAGTTGAATTTTTGATTCCTAGTCCATTGAATCTATTTGTCACAAGAGTCTTTTAGCTGACAATCAGACTCTCCAGTCCAATCTAGACGCCCTCCAATTCGAGAGAGACGCCCTCCAGATTGAGAGAGATGCCCTCCGGATTGAGAGAGACGCCCTCCGGATTGGGAGAGACGCCCTCCAGTCTCAACAAGAAGCCCTCCAATCTGAGAGAGATGCCCTCCAGACTGAGAGAGATGCCCTTCAGTCTCAACAAGAAGCTCTCCAATCCAACATGGACACCCTCCAGACCGTGCGAGACAACCTCTGGTTCGAGAGAGATGCCCTCCAATCTGAGAGAGATGCACTCCAGACTGAGAAAGATGCCCTCCAAACTGAGAGAGACAACCTCCGGTTTCAACAAGATGCTTTCCGATCCAATTTGGATGCTTTTCGGTCCCAGCGAGATGCCCTCCAATCTGAATTAGACACCCTCCAATCTGACCAAAAACACCTCAAAGCTGAGTATCTTTCCTGCCAAGGTACATTATTCCATTATGAAAATGAACTGACCCATGTTTGAGCTCAAAAAGACAAGCTCCAAGGTAAACTAAATTCCCTCATAACTCAGCGAGATGAACTTCGAGCCGAGCTAGAGAGTATGATCATTAATACTAACCAATATGATCAACCACAGGTGACACCAGAATCGATGTCAGTTGCCCCTGTAAGAGGACGGAGAATGAAAAAAGTCTCAACTCCCTTAGAAGAGAAGAAAGAGGAGGAGCTGAGAGTGGAAAAAGCAGGCTCTGAAAGAGAAGAAGAGAAAGTAGAGGAATCAGACACTGCAAGAGAAGAGGAGAAAGGAGGTCCAGAGGAGTGGTTCAGAACTCTAGATTTTCCAGTAGGAGGGCTGAGTCACCCAACAAGATCACGGTCACCAACGCCTAGAAGGGCAATGAGTCCTGATAGAGTAGGAGATGAAAGAGAAATTTTTACCGATGTTACTCGACCTCTGAAAATGAATGCAATTCAAAGTTTGAGAAAAGACTTTACACGCCACGCAAGTGAACCTATTGTCACCTGGTTACTACGCTGTTGGGACAGTGGGGCCAACAGTGTGTGGCTAGATGGTAACGAAGCTCGCCAATTGGGTAGTGTCACGCTCCAATATAAAGGAGGGAGACGAGGTTCTTTAGATTGTGTATATACCCAGCGTGAGATTAAGAAACAACGGTTCAAATGTTGGTCCGACCAGTTTATTACCAATATTGACCAGGGAGATGGGGAAGGCGGACACTGTTAGGGTGATGGGGAAGGGAAGGCGAGCGATAGGAAAGATAGGAAAGAAGCAAAGATTTGTACAATGCGGGGAAAGTCACCAGCCAGGATCCCAGGGGCGGTCCGGTTGTGAGTGGCTTCCACGGTCCGAGGCAGAAGAGCAGGGGTGGCAGAAGCGGAGAGAACAGCAGCAGCGACGGGCAGCCTTGAGCAGCAAGCAGCTGTCCTGGAGAAGCGGCACCGGGTCAGCACAGGAGAAGCAGCGAGGAAAAAGTCCAGGAACAGCGTCAGTCAGCACCGGAGAAGCAGCGAACAGTGATCAGCTCATGAGGATTCAGATGGTAGAACACCTCGAAGGAGCGGCGAGGTCCAGGAGAAAGCAGCATGTCTCAGGCAGCAGGCCCAGGAGGGAGTTCAGCAGCAGGGATCAGCACATGAGGTTTCCGATGGAAGAACACCACCACAGCAACACCAACAAAACCACAACCATCTCATGGTGTCGATCCCTCTTTTATCCTTCATTTCTCTTGCCTACGTGACAAATCCTGTGCTAGCCTGCCAGGCAAGCTTCTCCTCAGATGGCTATCTCCCCACGGAGATGAGTACCACACAAAAGAGTGTTCAGCGGCCATTGAGCTGCAGCTTATCTCTCTTTCATTGCCCCAGGACATGCCCATCTGCTTGTCCCTTAGACAAAGGATTTCACAACCCTTGCCCAGGACTTGCTTGGACATATTCGGACATGTTTATCAGCAAACTTTGAGGCAATGATATAAAATATTAGTCTCTTACAGGTAGCATTGCCAGGGACTCTGCCATTGATAGAGGCATTAGTACATGCCACAATAGACCCTTCACTCTCTGGAAGCGGATGCTGATAGCCGTGAAAGAAAAATATCCCTTCAGAGATGATCTGTTGCGTGAGAAGAAGAAATGGTCTGATATGGAAAAGGGCATACATTATTTGAGAGAATATGCTGTGGTGTAAATGTTACATGACCCTGCATTCATTCATGATGAACCAAACCAAGAGCATGACCCCGAGAGAATCAGATGTACACCAGTCATGTGGCGTATATTCACGAGGACTGCACCAGACAGGTATGCCAGTACATTAGCAGCAATGTATGGCAGAAGACAAAGAAGACCCCTTATAAATGACCTGATTAACAAACTTCAGACATTGAGTTACATTCAACCCCTCTACGAGCTTATGTTTTAGCCTTGGTAAAGGTAACTGAAAGAGTGGACAGACTAGAGAGCAATCAAGAAGATATAATGGACGAACTGACTATTGTGCTTGATTCTGGCGAAACTGATAGATTTGATGGGAACCAGGATTCCCAAAACAGTAACGTCTCAGCTATCAAAAGAGGACGTTCTCCTGCTCGAGGAAGTGACAACAGTAAGACTATGTCACGTATTGCCTTGTGGCATTACCTATGTGACCAGGGGGAAGATATGAAGAAGTGGCATAAAAAACCAACATCTGCACTTCAGGCACGGGTAAAAGAGTTACGAAACAGATCAACCATCAGGGTGAACTTCTCCAAGAAGGTGACTGCTCCAGTGACTGCCGGACATGGCAGAAGCCGTAAAAATAACAAAGGTAACAAATAGAGGGGCCCTGCTCCCAAGCCAGGGGGGGGGAAAGGTATAATAGAGTGTATTGGACTATGTGGATTCGATGGCCTGGCACATCAGAACCACTAAAATATAAGGCACTGGTGGACTCTGGTGCACAGTGCACTCTAATGCCCTCAAGTCACCAAGGGACAGACTTAATCTATATTTCTGGGGTGACTGGGGGTTCCCAAGAGTCAACCATGTTGGAGGCTGAAATAAGCCTCACTGGTAAAGACTGGCAAAAACATGCTATTGTGACTGGCCCAGGGGCTCCATGTATACTTGGTATTGATTACCTCAAAAGGGGATATTTTAAGGATCCCAAAGGGTATCGATGGGCCTTTGGAATAGCTGCTGTGGACGCAGACAACATTCAGCAGCTGTCTGCTTTGCCTGGCCTATCAGAAGATCCATCTGTTGTGGGGTTGCTCCATGTGGAGGAGCAACAAGTTCCGACTGCTACAAAAACGGTGCACAGACGGCAGTACCACACCAACAGGGATTCCTTGCTCCCCATTCATAACCTGATTCGTCAGCTAGAGAGACAGGGAGTGATCAGTAAAACTCACTCACCTTTTAACAGCCCCATATGGCCGGTGCGTAAAGCCAGTGGAGAATGGAGGCTGACGGTAGATTACCGTGGCCTGAATGAAGTCACACCCCCACTGAGTGCTGCTGTGCCGGACATGCTACAACTCCAGTACGAACTGGAGTCAAAAGCAGCCAAGTGGTATGCCACTACTGACATTGCTAATGCCTTCTTCTCAATTTCATCGGCCACAGAATGCAGGCCACAGTTTGCTTTCGCCTGGAGGGACGTTCAATACACCTGGAACCGTTTGCCCCAGGGGTGGAAGCACAGCCAAACCATTTGCCATGGGTTGGTCCAAACTGCATTGGAACAGGACGGTGCTCCTGAGCATTTACAATACATTGATGATATCATTGTGTGGGGCAATACAGCAGGAGAAGTTTTTGAGAAAGGAGAGAGAATAATCCAGATCCTTCTGCGAGCTGGCTTTGCTATCAAGCGAAGCAAAGTGAAAGGGCCTGCACAGGAAATTCAGTTCCTAGGTATAAAGTGGTAAGATGGACGTCGTCACATCCCTACAGATGTGATTAACAAAATCACTGCCATGTCTCCACCTGTCGCGGAATTCCGGGTCCAGATTGATTGCTCTTGAGCGGGGAAGCATGACAAAAACTCAATATGAGTGATCAAGCTTTCATTTATTACCCGGACAGCCTTATTCTTATAGTGATTAAGACAGGGGCGTACAGAGAATGGCACACAATCATTGGCTGAGAGCCTCAGAGAAAAAACAACTTTAAGCAGTTCCCAACAATTAACAGCAGTGAGAAACCATCCTGAGGGAGGTAACACTTGATATCATCCTAATCCTAAGAAATCCAAACAGGAATGCGTCGGCAGAGGGTGTGAAAGGCAGTGCTGGCAGGGCGTCCCCTGTTCAAAGTGCACTTTTCCTCTCCCACTCGCCACAGACCATCTCCTGCTTCTGCTTTTCTCTAGGTTCACACAGTGTACTTTCCCCTGAGCGCCGTATCAGCGTGGCCAGCGCATAACACAGAGCCCAAAGGGAAGCTAAACAGACTAGACTACCAAGGACAGCTTATTCTAAAAATATCTATAGTTACAATTATCAGCAACCCTGTGAAGCCTTCTTCACTGAAAGCAGGGTGAATAACATAATCACAGAAGTTTCCCATAGATGTCTTGGCAGCTTGGGTTGCTTAGCTGCAGCAGTTCTTGTCCACCTTGAGCTGTTTATCACTTGGCCCAGGGGCATCGTGACCTCCTATCAACATCTAGTACTTTTCCATGAATATGTAGTCTGTGCTACCATGCAAGCTATGCTCATACATATTGCCAGGACCTCCGTGCTCCTGAAGCCATTACCCAACATCCACCCACTAGTAAGACAGAGACCCAAGCTTTTCTGGGTGTAGTGGGCTTTTGGAGAATGCATGTTCCAAACTACAGTCTCATTGTGAGCCCTCTCTATCGGGTGACACAGAAGAAGAATGATTTTGTGTGGGGCCCTGAGCAGCAGCAGGCTTTTGAGCAAATTAAGCAGGAGATAGCCCGTGCTGTGGCCCTGGGGCCAGTGTGGACAGGACAGGATGTAAAGAACATCCTCTATGCTGCTGCTGGAAAGGAAGGTCCCACTTGGAGTTTGTGGCAAAGAGCTCCTGGAGAGACCCAAGGCCGACCCCTTGGATTCTGGAGTCGGGCGTACAGGGGGTCTGAGGAGCGCTACACTCCAACTGAGAAGGAGATCTTAGCCGCGTACGAGGGGGTTCGAGCTGCTTCCGAAGTAATCGGTACTGAAACGCAGCTCCTTCTGGCACCTCGACTGCCAGTGCTGAACTGGATGTTCAAAGGAAAGGTTCCCTCTACCCATCATGCTACTGATGCCACTTGGAGTAAGTGGATTGCACTGATTACACAGCGAGCTCGGATGGGGAACCTCAGTCATCCAGGAATCCTAGAAGTGATCATGGACTGGCCTGAAGGTAAAACGTTTGGAACAACACCAGCAGAGGAGGTATCACGTGCCAAAGAGGCCCCACCATATAATGAACTACCAGACAATGAAAAGAGATATGCCCTGTTCACAGATGGATCCTGTCGCATTGTGGGTAAGCACCGCAGATGGAAATCTGCTGTGTGGAGCCCCACACAACGAGTTGCTGAAGCCACTGAAGGAAAAGGAGAATCAAGTCAACTTGCAGAGGTAAAGGCTGTCCAGCTGGCCTTAGATATTGCTGAACGAGAGAGGTGGCCAGTGCTTTATCTTTACACTGACTCATGGATGGTGGCAAATGCTTTATGGGGGCGGTTACAGCAATGGGAACAAAATGGTTGGCAACGGAGGGGTAAACCTATTTGGGCTGCTGAATTGTGGGGAGACATTGCTGCTCGAATAAAGAATATGGTTGTAAAGGTGCGCCATGTAGATGCTCATGTTCCTAAGAGCTGAGCAACTGAGGAACAACAAAATAACCATCAGGTAGATCGAGCTGCCAAAGTTAAGGTGGCTCAAGCAGACTTGAACTGGCAACAAAAGAGTGAATTATTTTTAGCTCGATGGGCCCATGAGACCTCTGGCCATCAAGGAAGAGATGCAACATATAAATGGGCAAGAGACCGAGGGGAGGACTTAACTATGGATGCTATCGCACAGGTTATCCATGACTGTGATACGTGCGCCACAATTAAACAAGCCAAGAGGATGGAACCTCTCTGGCAGGAAGGGCGATGGGAAAAGTATAAATATGTGGAAGCGTGGCAGGTTGATTATATCACCTTGCCACGATCTCGCGATGGTAAGTGTTACGTGCTCACCATGGTGGAGGCGACCACTGGGTGGCTTGAGACATACGCAGTACCCCATGCTACCGCCCGAAACACCATCTTAGGGCTCGAGAAACAAGTCCTATGGCGACATGGCACTCCAGAGAGAATTGAGTCCGATAATGGGACTCATTTCAAAAATTCTCTTGTGGATATCTGGGCCAAAGAACACGGCATTGAATGGGTCTACCATATCCCCTACCATGCACCAGCTGCTGGTAAGATCGAGCGCTACAGCGGGTTGTTAAAAACCATGTTGAAAGCAATGGGTGGCGGAACATTTAAGCACTGGAAGAAGCATTTGGCAGAAGCCACCTGGTTGGTCAACACCAGAGGATCCATCAATCGCAATGGTCCAGCCCAATCCCGATCTCTACCTACTGTAGGGGGAGATAAGGTCCTTGTAGTACATGTAAAGAACATGTTGGGAAAAGCAGTTTGGGTCCTTCCAGATTCCGGAAAGAGCAAACCTCTCCGGGGAACTGTCTTTGCTCAGGGACCTGGGTCCACTTGTTTGGTGATGCAGAAGAATGGGGATGTTCAATGTGTACCACAAGGGAATTTGATGTTGGTGGAGTGCAGTCGGTAATTCCTTGTATATACATATATATGTTGTGTGTGTATTTAATGCATGTTAATCATTGTTCTTCTATGCATATATATCAAACATGATGTAGTGATGTGGAATAAGGGGTGGAATGTCATGGTTTTATGATTTTTGGTACTGGTATTCCACATCATAACATCATGTAGTGCATTTAGAGTTAAAGAGTTAATGCTCCAGCTCCGTGGATCATCGATAGTTACAGGTATGCCTGTCTAAGAAGAGAAGAACTCCATTCCCCAGAGGACTTTGCTATGCTTTGCGCTATTACGTGTTTACGCTCAGAGGGAAAGATAAAAACTGTCTGCAGTCACAGGACGCTCTCTTTCCTTTGGGATCGACTCAGCAGTGGGTGCTCGCTGCCGTCCGCCTTCAGCGTTAGCGTAAGGCCTTCGGTTTACCGGACACTCACTCTCTTGCTCATTCTATTTGATTTATTAGCTTTAATTCCAATTACATTGTATTATATTGTGTTATTTTGCATTTTGATATCTTAATTAGTAAATTAGCTTTCCTCCTCAGATCGTTGCCACTGTTTTGTTTCTAGGCCCATCTCCCTTTTCCCTTTTCCCTTTCCCCCTTCCCCTTTCCTGGGGCGTGGGTCCATGGGTCCCCTGCACCAATCGTCACAGAACCTGGCCAAAACTGCCTGTAAACCGTTGACTTCTCTCTTTCTCTTCTCTGTTTCCCTTGCGTCACTGCGGTGGAGAAAGTGGGCAATGCAGGATCTATACTCCATTGTAAAACTGGTGCTAAGAGGACTAAGGGTCTTCATGTACCTTCGAGCATGTTAGTGTCTTTTTAAGCTCGCTATATTCAGCACCGGAGTCATGTCTGTGTACAGCTGCTTCAGTGCACTGATGGGGTTATCGGCCTCACGCCTAGAAGCATGGGGACCCCCGGTGCTATGTGATTTTGATCTTGAGCACCTGTGGGATCCTGTGAAATTCAGTGAGTATTAGGTAAGGGATCATGTGGCTCAGGAAGATCTGAGAAGGAACAGATTGTTTGGGGTTTGGCTTGTGCTTATCGAGCTATAATTAATATTCTGGAGAGAAATGGTTTCCAAACTGAGGTTCAAAGCAAAACCGGAAACCTCAAAGTCAGACGTGACCAATCACAGGAAGCACCGGCATCAATGTCGGTTGCCCCTGTGGAAGGCCAGAAATGGAAACGGGTGCTCTTGCGCCTAGAATGGAAAGAAGAAGAAGCAGAGAAAGAAGAGGAAGATCCAGGCAAGGGGCCTTCCTCAAAACCACCACCACCTAAAATCTAAGGCTCAAGTACGGAGTTTGTACGGCGCTCAGATGAACCTGTTGTCACCTGGTTGCTGCGGTGTTGGGACAACGGTGCCAGCAGTGTGTCCCGAGATGGCAACGAAGCCAACTGGGAAGCATTGCTCGAGACCCAGCTATCGACAGAGGGACTAGTTGTTGTCTGAATGGAGTCGTCACCCTCTGGGAACGAGTACTAGTGGCTGTAAAAGGGAGACATCATTACAAAGACGATCTGGAGCCTAGGGTGGAAAGATGGGATACTGTGGAGAAAGGCGTCCAATTTTTGAGAGAAACAGCTGTAGTGGAGATGCTGTATGGTCCCAATTTTGTCCCTAACAACACACGCCGGGACCATGATCCTGAGAAGGTAAGGTGTACACCCAGTGTACGTCAGAAGCTCTCAAAAACAGCACCAGAAAGGTACGCGACTACACTGGTAACAACGTTCCATAGATATGAGGACTGTGACAGAAGACTCCCCGTTTATGAATTGATTATTACACTTCAATACTCTGAACAACAGCTTCTGCCATCACATGTTTCCATTGCAGCTGTATCAACGGTAGCAGAACAAGTAGATGAAATGAAGGAGACACAGGAAATTATACTGGAGGAATTGTCCCTAGAGATTAATAGGGATGAACCTGTGTCAGTATCAGAAACACCTGATGAAGAGAATTATGACCCAAAGAATCTGATGAAGGAACTACTACAACTGATGAATGTCTCAGCCACCAAAGGCAAACGCCTCCCTGCTCGAGCAAATGACTGCAGTAACTCCACGTTGAGTTCTTACGAGCTAATGCAGAGGACATGAAGAAGTGGCTTAAAAACCCACTCCTCTACTGCAAGCACGGGTGAGAGAATTACAGCAAAGATCAACCACCAACGAAATTGCTCCAGTCACTGCAGGTAACCAATAGAGGGGCCCTGCCCTCAGTTGGGGGTGGTGGGGTGGAAAGGGATAATAGGGTGTATTGGACTGTGTGGATTAGATGGCCTGGCACATCAGAGACACAAAAATGTAAGGCACCGGTGGACACCGGTGCACAGTGCACTCTAATGCCCTCGAATTATAAAGGGACAGAAATGATTGATATTTCTGGAGTGACTGGAGGCTCTCAGGAGTTGTCTGTGTTGGAGGCAGAAATAAGCCTCACCAGTAAAACCTGCAGAAGCATCCCATAGTGACTGGACAGGGGGCTCCATGCATATTTGGTATTGTTTATCTTCAAAGGGGATATTTCAAGGATCCCAAGGGGTACTGATGGGCTTTTGGAATAGCTGCTGTAGATGCAGACAACATTCAGCAGCTGTCTATTTTACCTGGCCTGTCAGAAAATCCATCTGTTGTGGGGGTAATGAAAGTAAAAGAGCAGCAGGTACCTATTGCTGCTACAAAAACAGTCCACAGGTGGCAGTACCACACCAGCAGGGATTCCTTACTCCCCATTCATAAGCTGATTCGTCTATCTAGAGAGCCAGGCAGTGATCAGCAAAACCCACTCACCATTTAACAGCCCAGTACACCTGGAACAGTTTGCCCCAGGAGTGGAAACACAGCCTAACCATTTGCCATGGGTTGATTGAAACCACATCGGAACAGGGCAGGGCATATGAGCATCTCCAGTATATTGATGACATTGTAGTGTGGGGTGATACAGCAGAGGAAGTTTTTGAGAAAGGAGAGCAAATAATCCAAATTCTTCTGGGTGCTGGTTTTGCTATTAAACGGAACAAAGTGAAGGGACCTGCCCAAGAAATTCAGTTCCTAGGAGTAAAATGGCCAGATGGGTGTCATCACATCCCAGGAGATGTGATTGACAAAATCACCAGTATGTGTCTACCCACTAGCAAGAAAGAGACACAGTCTTTTCTGGGTGTAGTAGGTTTTTGGAGGGTGCACATCCCAAACTACAGTCTCATAGTAAGCCTCCTCTATCACGTGATGCGGAAAAAGAATAATTTTGCGTGGGGTCCTGAACAGCAGCAGGCCTTTGAACAAATTAAGCAGAGATAGCCTGTGCTGTGGCCCTGGGGCCAGTACGAATGGGACAGGACGTAGTGTCACTGCAGGTAACCAATAGAGGGGCCCTGCCCTCAGCCAGGGGAGGGAAAGGGATAATAGAGTGTATTGGACTGTGTGGATTAGATGGCGTGGCACATTAGAGCCACAAAGATATAAGGCACTGGTGGACACTGGTGCACAGTGCACTCTGATGCCCTCGAGTTATAAAGGGACAGAATTGATTCATATTTCTGGAGTGACTGGGGGTTCTCAGGAACTGTCTGTGTTGGAGGCAGAAATAAGCCTCACCGGTAAAACCTGGCAGAAGCATCCCATAGTGACTGGACAGGGGGCTCCATGCATACTTGGTATTGACTATCTCAGAAGGGGACATTTCAAGGATCCCAAGGGGTACCGATGGGCTTTTGGAATAGCTGCTGTAGATGCAGACAACATTCAGCAGCTGTCTATTTTACCTGGCCTGTCAGAAGATCCATCTGTTGTGGGGGTACTGAAAGTGAAAGAGCAGCAGGTACCTATTGCTGCTACAAAAACAGTCCACAGGTGGCAGTACCACACCAGCAGGGATTCCTTACTCCCCATTCATAAGCTGATTCGTCTATCTAGAGAGCCAGGCAGTGATAAGCAAAACCCATTCTCCATTTAACAGCCCAATACACCTGGAACCGTTTGCCCCAGGAGTGGAAACACAGCCTAACCATTTGCCATGGGTTGATTGAAACCACACTGGAACAGGGCAGGGCACATGAGCACCTCCAGTATATTGATGACATTGTAGTGTGGGGTGATACAGCAGAGGAAGTTTTTGAGAAAGGAGAGCAAATATTCCAAATTCTTCTGGGTGCTTGTTTTGCTATTAAATGGAACAAAGTGAAGGGACCTGCCCAAGAAATTCAGTTCCTAGGAGTAAAATGGCCAGATGGGTATCATCACATCCCAGGAGATGTGATTGACAAAATCACCAGTATGTCTCTACCCACTAGCAAGAAAGAGACACAGTCTTTTCTGGGTGTAGTAGGTTTTTGGAGGATGCACATCCCAAACTACAGTCTCATAGTAAGCCTCCTCTATCACGTGATGTGGAAAAAGAATAATTTTGCGTGGGGTCCGGAACAGCAGCAGGCCTTTGAGCAAATTAAGCAGGAGATAGCCCGTGCTGTGGCCCTGGGGCCAGTATGGTTGGGACAGGATGTGAAAAACATCCTCTACACTGCTGCTGGAGAGAAAGGTCCCACTTGGAGTCTGTGGCAAAGAGCCTCTGGGAAGACCCGAGGCCGACCCCTTGGATTTTGGAGCAGAGCGTACAAGGGTTCAGAGGAGTGTTACACTCCAACTGAGAAGGAGATTTTGGCAGCATACGAGGGGGTTTGAGCTTCTTCCGAACTAATTGGTACTGAAACACAGCTCCTCCTGGCACCTCGATTGCCAGTGCTGTTCTGGATGTTCAAAGGAAAGGTTCCCTCCACCCATCATGCTACCGATGCCACTTGGGTAAGTGGATTGCGCTGATTACACAACGGGCTCGGATGGGAAACCTCAGCTGCCCAGGAATATTAAGAGGCGATCATGGACTGTCATGAAGGCAAGAAATTTGGAACATCACCATCAGAGGAGGTACCACGTGCTAAAGAGGCCCCACCATATAATGAACTACCAGAAAATGAAAAGAGATATGCCCTGTTCACAGACAGATTGGGTCGTATTGTTGGGAAGCATCGCAGATGGAAGGCTGCTGTGTGGAGCCCCACATGACGAGTTGCAGAGGCTACCGAAGGAGATGGAGAGTCAAGCCAATTTGCGGAGGTAAAGGCTGTCCAGCTGGCCTTAGATGTGGCTGAACGGGAGAGGTGGTCCATGCTATATCTTTATACTGACTCTTGGATGGTGGCAAACGCTTTATGGGGGTGGTTACAGCAGTGGGAACAGGACAACTGGCTATGGAAGGGTAAACCTATTTGGGCTGCTGAACTGTGGAAAGACATTGCTGCCCGAACAAATAAGTTGGTTGTAAAGGTGCGTCATGTAGATGCTCATGTTCCCAAGAATCGAGCTACTGAAGAGCAGAAAAATAACCATCAGGTAGATCGAGCTGCCAAAATTGAGGTGTCTCAGATCGATTTGGACTGGCAGAACAAAGGAGAGCTATTTTTAGCTCGGTAGGCCCATGAGACCTCAGGCCATCAAGGAAGGGATGCGACCTATAAGTGGGCTAGAGACCGAGGGGTGGACTTAACTATGGGTGCTATTGCACAGGTTATCCATGACTGTGACACATGTGCCATAATTAAACAGGCCAAGAGGATGGAACCTCTCTGGCAGGAAGGGCGATGGGAAAAGTATAAATATGTGGAAGCGTGGCAGGTTGATTATATCACCTTGCCACGATCTCGCGATGGTAAGTGTTACGTGCTCACCATGGTGGAGGCGACCACTGGGTGGCTTGAGACATACGCAGTACCCCATGCTACCGCCCGAAACACCATCTTAGGGCTCGAGAAACAAGTCCTATGGCGACATGGCACTCCAGAGAGAATTGAGTCCGATAATGGGACTCATTTCAAAAATTCTCTTGTGGATATCTGGGCCAAAGAACACGGCATTGAATGGGTCTACCATATCCCCTACCATGCACCAGCTGCTGGTAAGATCGAGCGCTACAGCGGGTTGTTAAAAACCACGCTGAGAGCAATGGGTGGTGGGACATTCAAGCACTGGGAGAAGCATCTGGCGGAAGCCACCTGGTTGGTCAACACTAGGGGATCAGTCAACCGAGAGGGTCCTACACAGTCCAGCTCCCTACAGACCATAGAGGGAGATAAGGTCCCTGTGGTACATGTAAGGAGCATGTTGGGAAAAGCGGTGTGGGTCCTTCCAACCTCTGGAAAGGGCAAACCCCTCCAAGGAACTGTTTTCGTGCAGGGACCTGGGTGCACCTGGTGGGTAATGGATAAAAATGGGGACATCCAGTGTGTCCCACAAGGGAATATGATATTGGGGGAATGCAGTCTGTAATTACGTGTGTATGTATGTATATATATATGTTTCTATGTAACTTATGTTATTACTGTTTTGGTTATGTATAGATGTGTGTTAAGCATGATGTGATGATGTGGAATAAGGGGTGGAATGTTGTGGTTTTGTAGTTTTGATGCTGGTATTCCACATCAGAGCATCATGCAGCAGTGAAGGATTTAATGCTGTGGGAGCAGCAGAGGGGCGGAGCTCCGCACCAGATGCCAGGCGGCGCGTTCCTCTGGGCTGCCTTGGAGGTTCAGCACGTGTGCTTCCCCTGCATTTTCCTCCTTAATGTAAGCTCACAGCTTTCAGTTTGGAAATTTTATCTCTCTCTCAATTGTTCAATTTTATTATATTTAGTAAAGTTACCGTTCCTTCTCAGATCGTGCTGTTGTCTTCTTGTAGACCCATCTCTTCCCGCTGTTTCCCCCTACCCCCCCGGAGCGCGGCTCTGCTCGGGCAGCCGCGCGGCCACTGACGCAGTTTCTTTTTCTCTCCTCTCTCCCCTCTCGGTTTCCCTTGAGTCACTGTTACGGATAACACCGTGACAGAGTTACATGAATTATCTATTTAAGATATATTGTATATATTATATTTATAATATATAATATATAACATATAATAATTTATAATATATAATATATTTATTTATCTTGCTTACAAAGCTCTAGACTAAAATATTACATCTTTTTTCTCTTCCTGACTACTTGATTCCTGTCTCCCAACTTTGTTGACAGAGCTGAAGTATCTTCTGTTCTGGACATACAGGCACTCCTGACTTTCTTTAACTCAACATATCTGTAAGGAATTGTAGACAGACATGCAGGAAGACGTGGAGTAGGCTGTTTTCCCTTAGAAAAACTTAGGGCAAGGCTCAGCTAATCTGTCACATGAGGCAGTATCGATATCAGCAGCATGAGGTTTAAGCAGTAAATGTTATGCAAAGGAAAATTCAACCCAACTCCTTCATTCCCCACATTTACTAACTCACCCATGCAGAGTCACCACGAGCCTCTTCTTTGCAATGCAATATTCAGCAGCTAAGACGTGCTGAATATATTGAGCAGCTCAACAAAATCCATCTGCTTCTTTGAAAGACAGTTTTATTTATGTCAGTGTTTGAAGAAAAGCCCTGTTAAGTTTCTAAGCCAGTCCTTCATTTCTGTTAAATTTCTGAGTTTATAGTGATTTTTGTTTTAATTACGTATTAAATTTGTTAATTCTTCTCGCTGACTGCTTCTTGTTAAGAAACCAGTTCCTCTTGGAAGGTAATGTGAAGCAGCTCAATAAAAACAGAAGAACCTGGAGACTAATTTGAGGGAACAGAATCTCCACACTGCTGCTCACAGAATGTAACTTTATGTTTTCTGCCTTCATGACTGAACGGACATCCTCACGCTTAGGTTTTAGAATGCATGACATCATATTCACATGACTGTCATGGTTTTATGATTTTTGGTACTGGTATTCCACATCATAACATCATGTAGTGCATTTAGAGTTAAAGAGTTAATGCTCCAGCTCCGTGGATCATCGATAGTTCCAGGTATACCTGTCTCAGAAGAGAAGAAGAACTCCATTCCCCAGAGGACTTTGCGATGCTTTGCGTTCTTACGTGTTTACGCTCAGAGGGAAAGATAAAAACTGTCTGCGGTCACGGGACACGCTCTTTCCTTTGGGATCGACTCAGCAGTGGGTGCTCGCTGCCGTTCGCCTTCAGCGTTAGCGTAAGGCCTTCGGTTTATCGGACACTCTCTCTTGCTCATTTTATTTGATTTATTAGCTTTAATTCCAATTATATTGTATTATATTGTGTTATTTTGCTTTCCGATAACTTATTTAGTAAATTAGCTTTCCTCCTCAGATCGTTGCCGCTGTTTTGTTTCTAGGCCCATCTCCCTTTTCCCTTTTCCCTTTCCCCCTTCCCCTTTCCTGGGGCGTGGGTCCGTGGGTCCCCCGCACCAATCGTCACGGAACCGGGCCGAACCTGTCCGTAAATCGTTGACAATGACTCAGACATGCGGCAGTCAGAAACTTGTAGGTGTTCAAGATTTTGTGCATACAGCCACTTCCTCACCAAGGACTGCTATATAGCATTAACCAAAGCGAGGTACATGCTGGACCGATTGAAACTGCCCCCTGAGAAGAAGGCTCCTTTCTCTCACGCGCAGATAAGAAGATGCCCATGGTCCACCTGACCGTACAGAGGGCAGCCTGAAAACATGAAGCTCTCAGTGCTGGAAAGGACTTCACTGTTGCCTGTTCCCCGGCAACTTAAGTTACGGTCCACTCTGGCCTGCAGTGGTTTCACAGCCTACAGGCCCAGTGCCCGACCCTATCGGTCCCGCGCCCCACCCGGTCCACTTGCCACCATGAAACGCACCAATGTGATGAGTGGCAAATGGCATTTACTCTTAGCACACCCTTCTTATAGCTTTCTACATTACAATACTATCAATCACCTATGCTATGGTTATTTCTACCCAATGGATGTGTGGCATGTACTTGCCCTCCTCTCTTATCTTCAGGACAGTGTTACCATGGTTTCCCAAGAGTCAAGGGGCTCCTGCGGGGTCCTGTTGCAATTTGGAGATTGCCACATCCTCTTTCCAATCTTTCAGTTAACTACAATTCGCTAACTCCAGAAAAGGGTCACTGCAGGAAGCACACGTGGACATTTAGGCCCACAGCTGGAAAGCAAGGCAAGGAGGCAGGCTATGCGTTTTTCCTTCGAGGAACAGGGCAGTCTTGAGCACAGGAGGAAAAAAGTGCTGATGGGTGAAGACAGATAATGTCATATATTGCTTACTTTTAGAATTTCTCTACTTCAGTTAGGAAAAGCAACCTGTAGGATTTCCAGCTCACAGGGTCCAGAAATCTGGAAAGCATTCCACCTTCAAACTGTATATCCAGAGCTCTTTGCTGTATAACTGCAGGCTGGTTTTATTCTAGAGAAGAGCATCTGTCCCCTTCAAAATTTTTAAACTGTCCCTATGTGTGATCAAATAAGCACAGACAGCAAGAATGACCTGTTGAAATACTGTCTTGTGCTATCGCTACTGTTAATTAATACATGATTCTGTGAGTGCTTGATCTGGGAGGGGCATTGCCAGTTAAGAATAATTGCCAACCAGGATGCAAATTGTGATTTATATATAAATATTAACGTATAACAATTGGTAAGGACAGAAACTCTGCATGCTACTGTGCTTCTGTTTATGTCTCCCCCTCGGCCTGTTGCCTTCTAGTGCAAAAACAAGTTGTAAGTTACTAGTGACTGATACCTATCCTAGGCCATGCAACAGGAATGAAATTAAGTTCAAAGAACTGCTAATTAACTCAAAAGTGTGTGGGAAACTACATACCGCAGAGGACTTTGCATTCCAATTTTCCACCCTGAGGGGAAGAGAAGACTGCATGCAAGTCCCAAGACGTCCTCTTTTGTTGGTCGTCTCAGCAGTGAAAGATCCCTAGTCGTCTTGCCTTCAACTTTAGCCTAACGCCTTCAGTTTCAGACACTCTCTCACTTTATTTGGTTTCTTAGCTTCAATTCTCATTATATAGTATTAAATCATGTCATTTTTCATTCCGATATCTTCTATAGAAAATTAATTTTCCCCCTTGGATCGTTGCCGCTGTTCTGTTCCTAGGCCCATCTCACTGCCGTTTCCCTTTTCCCCATTCCCCTTTCCCGGGATGTGGGTCCGTGTGTCCCCTGCCCCACGAGTCATGGAATTGGGCTGGACTGGCCCATAACCAATTGACTGCACTGCTACCAATTATCTGACAGTATATTGTCAGCTAATCAGAAATAAGAGCGCAGGACTACAAATCCTGTGTGAAGCTCATCTTTTACATCTCTGCGATTCAGGAACGGATGCGTTGGAGCTCACAGGCCCATGAGCAAGACAGATGCCGAGCTGACAGCAAGCCTCTGTCTTCCCCCTCTGTCCTGCTGCAGCTGTCTCCAACATCACAGCAGAAGCACAAGGGCCTGGGCAGTCCTGCTGCTCTCAGGCAAATGTGCAAAGCTTTCTAGGTAAACAGGCGCACACATCCCTCCCGCTGTGTAACTTTGGTCTGAGCCATTACAACCCAGAGCCTGGAACCAGCCCTGCCCGCGTGGGGCAGCATGTCACAGCAGGGCCCTTTGTGACCCAATCCTGTGACACCCAGGGATAGCTGGCCCCACAGTGCCCGGAAGGACAGTGAGGGGACAGGGCAGGAGTGTGTGGGTCTGGTGAGGAGCCCCTGAGTGCAGCCCAAGTCGTTTCTCTCTACCCCTGGCAGCCCCAAGGCTGCCCCTTCCAAACTTCAGTCCTCATCCCGCAGGATGGAGGAGAGACCCCCCAGCTGCTCCAGGGTGGCCTGGGAGGAGAGTGGGGCTCCCCGGGAAAAAACACCTCCACCGGAGCCCTACGAGGTGACCGAGGTGCAGCCGCTGCATGCCGGTGAGTGAGGGTCCCCAGCACGGCGGGCAGAGCTGGGGCAGTGTGTGCCCCCTGCTTGACACCAGGGCCCCTTGTCCTGACATCACGCTGTGTCAGGGGAGCGGGCACAGGGCTGCGAGAGCACTCCTCCTTCCTCTTCTCACGCCTGCCTTCAGCCCCTCTACAGTGCTGCTCACTCTCCTCCTTGGTTAGATGCTGACTGGCTGCCTGTGTCTGAAGAGGAAAAGGAGGCTTTAGATTGCATTGAGACCTACATGAAGAGGACTGAAAAGGTAATGACAGCCATCTCCATCTCAGCTGTGATTGCAACTCCACGCAGTCCCTCCGGCTCTGCTGCCAGGCTGCAGGAGGGGTGCTGGCTGGACACAGCTGCTGCGCTCCAGGCATGCCGTGCTGCTGTGCACCCTGCAGTGCTCTGGGCCTGCAGGACACGGCTCTCCCAGCTCACGCTTCCTCCTTGTCTCTCTGTGGTGGCCAGGAGGGGATGCTAGCAATGACGTCCCTGGAAAGCATCTGCAGCCTTTGCAAATTCAGGAAAAAGAAGGCCTTGAGTGAGAGCCCGTCTATTTTCTGCCATCGAAGAGAATTGGCAGAGAAAATCAAGGTGAAGGGTCAATATAAGGGGTTTTGTGAGGAGCAGAGCCACTCAGGGGCTGTGAGGCAGGGGTGACTGGGGGATGTAGGTGCCACAGAGATCTCAGCAGTGGGACTGATGAGGTGCCTCTGCGTTCTGGTGCTGGGCTGGGGGCACACAGGCTCCTCTGGCCCTGGTGACTATTGCCAGGTCTGCTGATGCTGGGTGCTGGGGATCACCAGATATCCTGGTTTTGCTCTACAGGAACTGCTGGAAAATGAGCCCATAGAGCACATGCGCAAAGCCATGCTTGCAATCGCCGCTTTGAGGTATCTGCCCAACCTTGCTTTTGCCCATACATCCCCAGATAACGATCCTGGTGGCCCTGAACCTATCCTGGAGGCATCCCCCATGTGAGCAGGGAGGCCCTCAGCTCTCCCCTGCTCTGCACATCTCCTGACGTTGGAGAAATCTCTGAAGCTCCCTGCAGGCTCTTGGCTCTAGCCCCACAGCAGGAGGCATCAGGACTGTCCTCCAACGTGGGCCAGCCCCATGGCGGAGGTGCCTCACCGCAGGGCTCCACTTCCCTTGCAGGGAGCCCTGTCCAGTGGAGGACCTGTCCAACATCAAGTTCTCTCTATTTTCAGTGAAGTGAAGGCAGTTTCTGAGGACAAAATAATACCTCTTTTAAATGCGTGCTGCAAATCCGTCTTCTACCTTCCTCCAAAAGAGGACTTGAACATTGAACTTTACAATCACGTACGTACTGGTAAACTACTGAAGATCCCATGCATCTGCATTAATGTGCAGACATTACTAAAGATCCTTGCAGGCAGGGTCTTGGCCTTACTTCCCCCACGCCTTTTCTCTCACTATTGCCATGGGCCTAGCAACACCTGACACTGACCACCTGGTCTGTGCACAGCATCTTTATGGCAGTGGAGCCTCTCCCGGGCTGGGCAGGCACCTGCCAGTGTCCTTTCTTATAATTAAAGGTGTTCCCGGAAGCTTCCTCGGGGTGAGAGGGCCCTCTGAAAGACTTCCACAACCTGTTGCTGTCTTTACAGACCCTGTATGCTATGGACAGAATGCTGCAGATATGGCTGGTCAACCATCACACCTCTGACGGAAAGGAGCTGCGGGATATTCTGGAGGTCTGTCTATTGCACAGCTCTGCCCCCAGAGCTCTCTTTGGTAGAATTTGAGTCCTCTCCACAGGAATGCCATGGGCAGCAGCAGGAGCCTGCAAGTGACCTCATTGGCAGTAGCCTCGTAAAGGGTTTGGCTCCCACTCAGGGGAAGCCTGGATAGATGTTGTGATTCTAGCTGGAGCTCAGCCGTTCTGCCACTGCTGGAGTGGGCACCAGCAGCTCCCAGGGAAACCAAACCAGCAGCTCCTCTCCTCACAGGTGCTGCTCCCCTTCACCACCTCCGAGAGCAAAACTGTGCGAGAGAGGGCCATCGAGCGGACCTGGAAGCTTTGTGCTTTCATGGTCAGCAACTTCTTGCTGATGGTAAGAAGCCAGGAACATTCCAGATATGCTGACTCCCCTCCTCTGCATCCCAGAGCAGCTGGCAGCTCATGGGTACCTGTGAGACGAGCTTGGGTACAGCTGGGAGCCCTCAGCGTGTTTCTGCCCTGAAGGAAGGATCTTAATCCTTCCTTTTCCTCTTGTCTTCCCCACCAGACCACATTCTCTCTCTCTCTTTGACACGTCTTCCCTCCCTTTTTCCTTCCTTCCACAGCCATTAAAAAAATTCCCCCAACCATTTCAAAGGACAGACACAGTCCTCATGACACTTGAAAAGATTACTGGAAACTGCAGCACTGAGGACAGGGAGTATGCCAGGATTATACTGGAGATGGTTCTGAAAGACCCTGTCACCTGGCTGATGGATGTAAGCAGACTGAGCCTGGATTTCCATGCCCTGCCCTCCACAGCTCTTGAGCATCCAAAGCCATTTAAAGGCAGCAAAGAGCAATAGGAATGGGAAAAATATCAGTGGCAGCAGGGTAAATGGCTGCAGTACAGCTGCAGTAATATTCTTCCTGTGTCCTCCCAACAGGTGCCAAGGATTCTGGGGTCCATCCACAGCAACCTGAAAAAAAATCAAGGATCCTTTCAGCAGACTGTCTTAAAATTGCTGGTTATACTCACCAGCCAGTTTCCCAGGGACGTGCTGAAGAGTGTGTTGGGGGACTTTCCAGAGAATGACAGGTACCAGCCCTGACAGCACCACACGCTTGTTCCATGAAAAATATGGGTTCAGAGACACTCTGTGTGCTGAAGAAAATCCCAGAGCAGAAAGCTCTCCACTCTGTTGTGCTTTCCAGTGCTGCTGGGCTGCTCAGGCCTGCAGCAGCCAAAGCCAACAAAGGTGGCCTAGAGCTCCCCATAAGGCTCCAGCCCTGTGCCTCGGGAAAAGCCATCTCAGCCCCTCCTGCTCAGCCACTCCGAGTCCCCAGGCCTCCCCAAGCATGCACGGCTGCAGGGCCAGGGACGCAGCACAGCTTCCCAGACCTGCTGGGCCTACTTGAGCCATGGTGCTGTTGATGGGGCAGGCCTGCTGACATCGCATTTATCTTCTTTTGCAGCACTACTCCGGAGATCTGGAAGAGTATGCTTTTTTTCCCACAGTCATCAGGCAGGGTCTTAGAAGAGCTCTTCTTATGGCTTGAGAATAAAGATTTCAACCAGATCCCCAGAATGGCCATCAGACTCCTTCACCTGACTGTGAGTTACCAGACCATGCCCCTTGCTGACCTTCAGGGCTCTCTTTCTGCAGCTCCCTGCCTGTTTTGTTGTTCTCAGTGATGTGAGGCCCCTGTGCTGGGGACCTGCTCAGGCTTTGTATAACAAAGCATCTGCCCCATAGGGTTACTTTCTGACCCTCAACTGCTCCCTTTACTTACACCACTGGGCATTCTCCCCATGTGCCACAGCACGGATGTGGAGGCTAAGCATGCAGCAAGTGCCCCAGAGGCACTGCTGAGGGCCAGCCCTATTTCCTCCTTGGCCTGTAGCCAGGGGAGCTTTCCTTTGCTGTGGTAAGGTGGCCAGGGAAGCACTCTGAGGCACAGGCACCCCGTGTTGGAAACTGCTGCACTGATTTGCTTGGGCCCACAGAGCCTTTGTGCAGACTGTGACCCTGAAGCATCTCCCTTTCATCAGCCATGCTAGTGCTACAGCCTGCTCTCCACAGCTCTCGGGCATCTGACACCATTTGTGGCCAGCATAGAGCAATGGGAAAGGCATTAATATCACTGGAGGCAGAGCAAATGGCTGCAGTACAGCAGCAGTAATATTCTTCCTGTGTCCTCCCAACAGATGCCTGAGATTCTGGGGTCCATCCACAGAAACCTGAAAGAAAATCACAATTCACTTCAGCAGACTCTGTTTGCATTGCTGGATATACTGACCAGCAAGTTTCCCAGAAGTGTGCTGAAGTGTGTGTTGATGGATCTTCCTCAGTGTGACAGGTACCAGCCATGACAGCCCCATGGGCTTGTTCCATGTGAAGAGTGTGGCTTGGACACTCTCTGGTTGGCAGATCCAAGGAAAGCTGCAGGACATCTCAAAGCAGCAAGCCTTCCATTCCACTGTTTTTCCAGTGCTGCTGGGCTGCTCAAGGCTGCAGCAGCCAAAGCCAACAAAGGTGGCCTAGAGCTCCCCATCAGGCTCCAGCCCTGTGCCTCGGGAAAGGCCATTTCTGCCCCTCCTGCACAGCCACTCCGAGTCCCCCGGCCTTCCCAAGCATGCACGGCTGCAGGGCCAGGGCCGCAGCACAGCCTCCCAGACCTGCTGGGCCTGCCTGAGCCATGGTGCTGTTGCTGGGGCAGGCCTGCTGACAACATATTTATCGTCTTTTGCAGCACTACTCTGGAGATCTGGAAGAGTATGCTTTCTTCCTCACAGTCATCAGGCAGGGTCTTAGAAGGGCTCTTCTTATGGCTTGAGAATAAGGATTTCAACCAGATCCCCAGAATGGCCATCAGACTCCTTCACCTGACTGTGAGTTACGAGACCATGCCCCTTGCTGACCTTCAGGGCTCTCTTTCTGCAGCTCCCTGCCTCTTCCTGCCTTGCCTTGCTCCCCAGACAGGAAAACTGAGGCAGGGGAGAGGCAGAGTTGAGCCCATGCCTGGCTCCAGGAGAGCCGTGGCCTCTGCACAGACTGAGCAGGCTGCAGGGCTGAGGAGAAGAGCCTGTGGCCACACATGTCTGGTACCAAGTTTGTGCCAGCTCCTGAAAGTCAATCCTTTTTCAAAGCTGTGAGAGCAAGAGGCTGTGCTGGCCCAGGGGAAGGAGGAACAGGCCTTGTCCCTGGAAGCTTTGTTGTTGTTAGTGATGTGAGGCCCAGGTACTGGGGACCTGCTCAGGCTCTGTACAACAAACCATCTACAGCCGAGGGTTACTTTCTGACCTTCCACTGCTCCCTGGAAGCTAAGCAGGCAGCAAGTGCCCCAGAGGCACTGCTGAGGGCCATCTGTTTCCTCCTTGGCCTTGAGCCAGGGGAGCTCTGCTTTGCCGAGGTAGGGTGGCCAGGGAAGCACTCTGAGGCACAGGCACCCCGTGTTGGAAACTGCTGCACTGATTTGCTTGGGCCCACAGAGCCTTTGTGCAGACTGTGACCCTGGAGCATCTCCCTTTCATCAGCCATGCTGGTGCTATGGCCTGCTCTCCACAGCTCTCGGGCATCTGACACCATTTGTGGCCAGCATAGAGCAATGGGAAAGGCATTAATATCATTGGAGGCAGAGCAAATGGCTGCAGTACAGCAGCAGTAATATTCTTCCTGTGTCCTCCCAACAGATGCCAGAGATTCTGGGGTCCATCCACAGAAACCAGAAAGAAAATCACAATTCACTTCAGCAGACTCTGTTTGCATTGCTGGATATACTGACCCGCAAGTTTCTCAGAGATGTGCTGAAGAGTATGTTGATGGATCTTCCTCAGTGTGACAGGTACCAGCCCTGATAGCCCCACAGTATAGTTCCATGTGAAGAGTGTGACTCAGAAATGCTCTGGCTGCCAGAGCCACGGAGAGCAGCAGGAAATCCCTGAGGAGCAATCCTGCTATCACAGTATTAATCTTAATTTGCAGCATTACTCTGGACATGTGGAAGAGAATACTTACCCTGAGAGAGACATCAGCAAGAAACATGGACAAAACCTGTGCTCTACAGGACCAAGTGTTTTGTGATATAATTAACATCACCACAGTAGAGCTGGATCTCCTTCAACTGACTGTGAGTTACAGGACATGGTACCTGCTCTCCTACAGGACTCATTTTCCCCAGTTCCCTGTCTCCCCCTGCCTTGCTCCCCTCCCTGGTGCAGGACTGTAGCAGAGGCACAGCCATGGCTGGGGCTGGGGAGAGCCACTGCCTCCACGCAGGCAGAGCAGGCTGAAGTGTCCGTGGCCACCCACGTCCAGAGGCTTTGTTACACCAGCTTCTGCTGGGCAGGTGCTCCTTGAAGGCTTTAGAAGATCAGAGGGCAGGATGTGCATGCCAAAATAGTCATCCTTTGCATAGTGCTAGGCCTGGGGCACAGAGGGACCGCCTTCCAGAGGCACTGCTGCCCCAGGCAAGGCTGTGCTGCCCCAATGCTTTGCCCTGAGCTGCCAGAGGAGCCAGCAGCTGCAGGGTGCAGGGAGTTCTGCTGCCTCTGTCTGACTCTCACCGCTGCCTTTGTTTCAGGTGATGCCTCCCACTGAAGAGAACCTGAAAGAGTTGTGTAACCCAGCAGTGCTCCAGAGACTTCTGAAGACTGAAAGGCTGCCAATACTCTGGCTGGTGCTCAGAGGCCTTGACCTGCTGTCACAGAGACCTGAGACGGTGAGCAGGACCTAGTCAAGCGAAGCCCTCTTGGCAGCCTGGCGGTGGGGCGGTGGGCATCCTTGTGCCATGGCCTTGCCTGAGACTCAGGAGTGATGGCTGTGGTGGGGCGTGGGGAGATTTCCAGGAGCTTTCCAGATGGGTTACTTGGGGGCCTGTTGGAACAAGGGGTGGCTGAGCAGGGGACACAGAGTCCTTGTTCTCCTGCCCTCCTTTCTTCTTTCTCCCCATGTCCTTACCGGTACGCTCATGGCCACCGCCTACCTAGAGTCTGCTATTGTAGCTGCCAGGAAGCAAGGCATGTGGCTGCTGCTCTGTAACCTGAACTTTTAGGCCAGGGTGGCCAGTGTCCTCTTGATGAAAAGGAAATTGTGTGTTATGGACAGGCAAGAGAAATACGGGCCCTGGTTCCAGGCATCATGGAGACCCTGCTGTTTGACAACATACACATTGCTCTGAAGTTGCTGACTGTCTTCAGAAACATGCTGAATCATCTGGGGGAGAGAAAAGCCAGTTCCTTTGCTCTGGAGCTGTCTGAGAAGCTGCTGCCTCTTTTTAATCATGTAAGTCTGCTGCATGTTTTGGTGCTCAGCAAAAGACCCTTCTCCTTTCTTTGTTCCTCTGGGCTCTTGTGGGATATCTTCTGGGCTCTACAGCATAGCAGGCCTTGTCCCTGAGAGCTTGATTGTTCTTGGCAGTGCGAGGCCCCTGTGCTTCAGCACCAGGCATTCTTCCTGTGTGCCAGAGTAGGGAGGTGGAGGCTAAGCAGGCAGCATGTGCCCCACAGGCATTGCTGAGGGCCAGCGCTGTTTTCTGCTTCAGCCAATACCTGGCGACCTGTTTGGACCTGGTGGGGTGTCTGGGGGAACAGTTCTCTGAGACACAGGCACCTCGTTCTGGAAACCTGTTGCATTGCTTTGCATGATGGCACAGTGTCCTTATGCAGAATGGGACTTGAATACATCTCCCTTCAAATCAGCCATGCCTACGCTCATGCTCACGTTGAGCAGCAAGAATGTGGCGCGGAGCTCCTCCTATTCTTCTCCCTCAGGTGTCAAGCGAAGTGCGAGAGTGTTCCATCCACCTCTTCAAAGATCTGATGAAGGCTGTGGTGTGGCAGCACGGGGGAAGCATGAAGGAGAATGTGCACACGGGCCTGCTCCCTCTGCTCCTTCGGTTGAGTGATGAGACCCCGAGTGTTGCACAGGTACAAACTTCAGACCTGCCAGTATGCAGGCTAGGGTGTGCCGACACCTCAGGAGTGGTGCGAGAACTGAGGGTAGGGCAGCAAGAGCTGCCTGAGATCCCCCAAGAGCTGGGATGTGTTTCTGTGGTGCCACCTCCCAGCATCTGTTGTTCTGTAGGCCTCAAGGGAAGCCCTCGTGGCTTGTGCGAAGTTCCTGAAGTGGAAGAAACTCAAGCACCAGGCCCAGGAGGAGAACACAGAGGGGATCCAGAAGTGCTTGGTAAGGACAGTTCCACAGCCCCCACCTTTTTGCTGGGGAAGGGGATGCTGGCTGAAGGAGCCACACCAGCAGCTGGGGAGAGTCTGCAAGTCTCATGGCTCTGTGTTCTTCTCCAGATGCAGCAGGGCAGGAGGAGAGTGGAAAGATATCTGTGGCAGAGCCTGCCATACCTGAGGGATTCTCAGTCCTCTTTGCGATGCGAGGCTATCAAATTCATTGGTGAGCCCAGTCCCCGGCTCCCTCTTCGAGCCCTGTCCTGGCAGCAAGGCACAGCCCTGCACCCCACAGATACACCCTGCCCATGCCGGTAGCCCCGATGGGTGCCTTGCTCAAGTTCCCCATCGGGCCCTGTCCGTGCCTGGGGCACAGCAGGGGAACCAGCTGGGCTGACCAGAATGGAGTCTGAGCTCCTGGGAGCATGTTGGGGAACTGGGGCCTGATGGGAGCTCTCTACCTAGGGCTGGCTGTGCGGCACTGCTCTTACCTAAGTGAGGAAAAGCTGAATGAAATCCGCAGTGGTGAGTGAGGGCAGCGCTGTGTGTGCTGGGGCTGAGGACAGGGGGCAGAGTGTGGGCAGTGTGCAGCTGTGCCTTGCCCTGCTGCAAGGAAATGCTGCAGGGGGAGGGGAACACTCCTCAGGCAGGTGGGGCACTCCTGGGCAGTGGCTTCCAGCTGTTCCCTCAGTCTATGTGCTTCTTCTGGTATGGAAAAGTGATGGGTGGTGCTGGCATGGTCCGGAGGGGATGCTGGTGGCTTTCACTTCTGCTATTTCCCTCTGTTACAGCCCTTCAGCCTTTGGAAGATGATGTCCATGTGACAGTCTGTTCCCTGGCAGTAAAGACAATGATGATACTGAGAGAGCAAAGAGAGCAGGCGGTATCTGCACGGTGCTGGCTTGCAGCTTTGCGCTGCTGGCCCTGATGAGAGCTACATATCGGCTCATTTTGCCAGGCCTTTGACAGATACACTGCAAGAAATTAAGCGTTCTTCTAACTTCTTGCAAAGTACCACCAGTAAGTAATGGTCCTGCTTGCTCAGTAATGTGCTGTGCTTGGGCATGAGAGTCATGTGCAATAAGACAAATGGGTTTTCATTTCAAGGGAAAAAAACAGAAACATCTTCCTTTGTATCTTGGAGACCCAGAAATAGGTAGTGCTTAATCTTCGAGGTAGTACTTAATCTTCTGCACATCTGGAGAGTACCTCCATTTGCTCTCAGCACGCATGGGATCTTCCATTTTGAGTTTGCATTTCAAATCTGGGAAAGGAATGATTCTCCTAATATTTTTTTTGCTGACAGATAAGTTCTAATAAGGAAAACACACACACAAAAAAAGACGTTGAATAAAGGGAAATGAGGTCGTAGGGAGAATCACAGTGTCACAGCACTTGGAATGGTCCTCATGAGCTCGTTGAGTCTAATCTCCCTTCTAAAGCAGGTACCCTACAGTAGGGTAGGAATCCGGACGGGTCATGAATATGTCCATAGCAGGAGACTCCACAACACCACTGGGCAACCTGTTCCATTGCACTGTCACCCTTACCGTTTAGAAGTTTTCCTGCATGTTAATATGGAACTTCCTATGTACAAGCTTTAGGCCAGTTCTCCTACTCCTGTTGCTACACAGCACCAAGAAGAGCGTGGCCTCCTCCATTTGCATCCCACCTCCCTTTAGATATTTGTAAACATCAATCAGCTCCCCTCTCAGTCTTCTTTTCCGCAGGCTGAACAGACCCAGGTTACTCTATCTTTTCATATATGGGATGTGCTCCACACCCTTCAACTCTGAAGTACGTGGAGTGACACCAACAGGGCATTTTGCCTTGCAGCCTTACCTTTAATGACTGGTTCTCTTTACTACATTTCAGCTGACACATCCCCAGAGATAAGCTGTGTGCTCCTTGCAAATCACACCCGTGGTTTTTGTCACTGTATTTATTTTCAGATTACAAACATATAGCTGTGCTCTAAAGCAAACACTGAAGTAGTAATGATGTAACAAGCTTGCATTTCCACTCCTTGTGACTCATTGCCTCTCATCTTAACAAGAATTCTCTGTTCTAACAGCAGATATTAATTTTGGCAGCTTTGTTCTTTGGGGCCAGAAGTTCGCAAGTTGATCGATAGTTTTCTGTGGCTCATTAATTTCAGAGTATTTCCTTGCTGCTTGAAGGACTTCTCCTGAGGGTAAGCATTTTCACCTGAATCAGTGTAATTTCCACATGTGAGCCTCAGCTTCTGACTCTTCTCTCCCATTCCTACTTTTCATTAAATCTTTTGTCCTAACAGAGATAAAGGATGGAACTTCTTTGACTTCTACTCATGGCCCAAGCCAGCTCTGCGTCATTTCAAGAGTTTTTCCACAGTCTCCATTTTGCTGAGACTTTTACCCTTCTCAAGACTCTGGGTAAATGTGTTGCTTACTAACCTCCTACTCTCATGACAGGGGTTTTGTTGACCTGCTCATCACTTCCTATAAGCACGTAAGAGAAAAAGAACCAGCCTGTTTTAGTGGATTGGAGTGATACTGGGAGCAGGTGACATGTGAGCAGTGGTCACGGATGAAGTGCAGAAACATTCTGTGCCCAATTCAGCTGTAGCTAAGGCAACATTACTGGCTCTTGAGCTCAGAATCTTTGCAATATTTCCAGTAAAAAAAGGCGCTGAAGAACAGCTTTTCCTTAAACTCTTGAAACGTGAATTACTTGGAAGATTAAATGCCAACTGATATACTTCAATACAGCAACTAAATACTAACAGAAATCCCAGAAGAATTTGATGATAGAGAGAATGCTACTGTTGGGCCTCATTGCCATTCAGGCATGGTACTTCCATAGGTATAGAAGTAGCAGCTTAATAAGGAAGATCTAGACTTTTTTCTTTTTTTTCCTGATTACCTTGCTCTGAGGTCATGGTCAAAAGTATATTTCTGTTGTGTTTTGATGCCAGTATTCCACATCAGAACATCATGCAGAGAGTGAAGGAGTTAATGCTGTGCTGGAGAGAGGCAGAGCTCCGCACCGGATGCCGGGCCCACTCTCTCGGCGCACTCGCTCAGCTGCCACGGAGATTCAGCACGTGTGCTTTTCCTGCAGTTCTTCCCTAACATAAGCACTCAGATTTGGTTTGGAAACTTTGTCTCTCTCAATTGTTCACTTTTATTAGATTTAGAAAAGTTACCGTTCCTTCTCAAATCATGCTGTTTTGTTGGTTTTTTTTGTAGACCCATCTATTTCCTCCCCATCCCCCCCCCACCTCCGGAGTGCATGGCTCTTCTTGGGCAGCTGCGTGGCCACTTTTTTGTGTTTTTATTTTCTCTCTTTCTCTTCTCTTTTTCCCTTGCGTCACTGTGTTGGAGAAAGTGGGCAATGCAGGATCTATACTCCATTGTAAAACTGGTGCTAAGAGGACTAAGGGTCTTCATGTACCTTCGAGCATGTTAGTGTCTTTTTAAGCTCGCTATATTCAGCACCGGAGTCATGTCTGTGTACAGCTGCTTCAGTGCACTGATGGGGTTATCGGCCTCGTGCCTAGAAGCATGGGGACCCCCGGTGCTATGCAATTTTGATCTTGAGCACCTGTGGGATCCTGCGAAATTCAGTAAGTATTAGGTAAGGGATCATGTGGCTCAGGAAGATCTGAGAAGGAACAGATTGTTTGGGGTTTGGCTTGTGCTTATCGAGCTATAATTAATATTCTGGAGAGAAATGGTTGCCAAACTGAGGTTCAAAGGAGACGTGACCAATCACAGGAAGCACTGGCATCAATGTCGGTTGCCCCTGTGGAAGGCCAGAAATGGAAACGGGTGCCCTTGCGCCTAGAATGGAAAGAAGAAGAAGCAGAGAAAGAAGAGGAAGATCCAGGCAAGGGGCCTTCCTCAAAACCACCACCACCTAAAATCTAAGTCCCGAGATGGCAACGAGGCCAACTGGGAAGCATTGCTCGAGACCCAGCTATTGACAGAGGGACTAGTAGATGTCTGAATGGAGTCGTCACCCTCTGGGAACGAGTACTAGTGGCTGTAAAAGGGAGACATCCTTACAAAGACGATCTGGAGCCTAGGGTGGAAAGATGGGATACTGTGGAGAAAGGCATCCAATTTTTGAGAGAAACAACTGTAGTGGAGATGCTGTATGGTCCCAATTTTGTCCCTAACAACACACGCCGGGACCATGATCCTGAGAAGGTAAGGTGTACACCCAGTGTACGTTGGAAGCTCTCAAAAACAACACCAGAAAGGTACGCGACTACACTGGTAACAACATTCCATAGATATGAGGACTGAGACAGAAGACTCCCCGTTTATGAATTGATTATTACACTTCAAAACTTTGAACAACAGCTTCTGCCATCACATGTTTCCATTGCAGCTGTGTCAACGGTAGCAGAACAAGTAGATGAAATGAAGGAGACACAGGAAATTATACTGGAGGAATTGTCCCTAGAGATTAATAGGGATGAACCTGTGTCAGTATCAGAAACACCTGATGAAGAGAATTATGACCCAAAGAATCTGATGAAGGAACTACTACAACTGATGAATGTCTCAGCCACCAAAGGCAAATGCCTCCCTGCTCGAGCAAATGACTGCAGTAACTCCACGTTGAATTCTTACGAGCTAATGCAGAGGACATGAAGAAGTGGCGTAAAAAACCCACTCCTGCACTGCAAGCACGGGTGAGAGAATTACAGCAAAGATCAACCACCAACGAAATTGCTCCAGTCACTGCAGGTAACCAATAGAGGGGCCCTGCTCTCAGCTGGGGGGGGTGGGGAGGAAAGGGATAATAGAGTGTATTGGACTGTGTGGATTAGATGGCCTGGCACATCAGAGCCACAAAAATGTAAGGCACCAGTGGACGCCGGTGCACAGTGCACTCTAATGCCCTCGAATTATAAAGGGACAGAATTGATTGATATTTCTGGAGTGACTGGAGGCTCTCAGGAACTGTCTGTGTTGGAGGCAGAAATAAGCCTCACCAGTAAAACCTGCAGAAGCATCCCATAGTGACTGGACAGGGGGCTCCATGCATATTTGGTATTGTTTATCTTCAAAGGGGATATTTCAAGGATCCCAAGGGGTACTGATGGGCTTTTGGAATAGCTGCTGTAGATGCAGACAACATTCAGCAGCTGTCTATTTTACCTGGCCTGTCAGAAAATCCATCTGTTGTGGGGGTAATGAAAGTAAAAGAGCAGCAGGTACCTATTGCTGCTACAAAAACAGTCCACAGGTGGCAGTACCACACCAGCAGGGATTCCTTACTCCCCATTCATAAGCTGATTCGTCTATCTAGAGAGCCAGGCAGTGATCAGCAAAACCCACTCACCATTTAACAGCCCAGTACACCTGGAACAGTTTGCCCCAGGAGTGGAAACACAGCCTAACCATTTGCCATGGGTTGATTGAAACCACATCGGAACAGGGCAGGGCATATGAGCATCTCCAGTATATTGATGACATTGTAGTGTGGGGTGATACAGCAGAGGAAGTTTTTGAGAAAGGAGAGCAAATAATCCAAATTCTTCTGGGTGCTGGTTTTGCTATTAAACGGAACAAAGTGAAGGGACCTGCCCAAGAAATTCAGTTCCTAGGAGTAAAATGGCCAGATGGGTGTCATCACATCCCAGGAGATGTGATTGACAAAATCACCAGTATGTGTCTACCCACTAGCAAGAAAGAGACACAGTCTTTTCTGGGTGTAGTAGGTTTTTGGAGGGTGCACATCCCAAACTACAGTCTCATAGTAAGCCTCCTCTATCACGTGATGCGGAAAAAGAATTACTTTGCGTGGGGTCCTGAACAGCAGCAGGCCTTTGAACAAATTAAGCAGAGATAGCCTGTGCTGTGGCCCTGGGGCCAGTACGAATGGGACAGGATGTAGTGTCACTGCAGGTAACCAATAGAGGGGCCCTGCCCTCAGCCAGGGGAGGGAAAGGGATAATAGAGTGTATTGGACTGTGTGGATTAGATGGCGTGGCACATTAGAGCCACAAAGATATAAGGCACTGGTGGACACTGGTGCACAGTGCACTCTGATGCCCTCGAGTTATAAAGGGACAGAATTGATTCATATTTCTGGAGTGACTGGGGGTTCTCAGGAACTGTCTGTGTTGGAGGCAGAAATAAGCCTCACCGGTAAAACCTGGCAGAAGCATCCCATAGTGACTGGACAGGGGGCTCCATGCATATTTGGTATTGACTATCTCAGAAGGGGACATTTCAAGGATCCCAAGGGATACCGATGGGCTTTTGGAATAGCTGCTGTAGATGCAGACAACATTCAGCAGCTGTCTATTTTACCTGGCCTGTCAGAAGATCCATCTGTTGTGGGGGTACTGAAAGTGAAAGAGCAGCAGGTACCAATTGCTACAAAAACAGTGCACAGACGGCAGTACCGCACCAACAGGGATTCCTTGCTCCCCATTCCTAACCTGATTTGTCAGCTAGAGAGCCAGGGAGTGATCAGCAAAACTCACGCACCTTTTAACAGCCCCATATGGCCAGTGCCTAAAGCCAGTGGAGAATGGAGGCTGATGGTAGATTACCGTGGCCTGAATGAAGTCACACCCCCTCTGAGTGCTGCTGTGCAAGATATGTTGGAGCTGCAATATGAACTGGAGTCAAAAGCAGCCAAGTGGTATGCCACTACTGACATTGCCAATGCATTCTTTTCTATTCCTTTGGCCACAGAGTGCAGACCACAGTTTGCTTTCACCTGGAGGGGCGTTCAGTACACCTGGAACGTTTGCCCCAGGGGTGGAAACACAGCCCAACCATTTGCCATGGGTGATCCAAACCACACTGGAACAGGGTGGGGCACCTGAGCACCTCCAGTATATTGATGACATTGTAGTTTGGGGCAATACAGCAGAGGAAGTTTTTGAGAAAGGAGAGCAAATAATCCAAATTCTTCTGGGTGCTGGTTTTGCTATTAATCGGAACAAAGTGAAGGGACCTGCCCAAGAAATTCAGTTCCTAGGAGTAAAATGGCCAGATGGGTGTCATCACATCCCAGGAGATGTGATTGACAAAATCACCAGTATGTCTCTACCCACTAGCAAGAAAGAGACACAGTCTTTTCTGGGTGTAGTAGGTTTTTGGAGGATGCACATCCCAAACTACAGCCTCATAGTAAGCCCCTTCTATCAAGTGACTCGAAAAAACAATAATTTTGCGTGGGGTCCTGAACAGCAGCAGGCCTTTGAACAAATCAAGCAGGAGATAGCCCGTGCTGTGGCCCTGGGGCCAGTATGGTTGGGACAGGATGTGAAAAACATCCTCTACACTGCTGCTGGAGAGAAAGGTCCCACTTGGAGTCTGTGGCAAAGAGCCTCTCGGGAGACCCGAGGCCGACCCCTTGGATTTTGGAGCAGAGCGTACAAGGGTTCAGAGGAGTGCTACACTCCAACTGAGAAGGAGATTTTGGCAGCATACGAGGGGGTTCGAGCTTCTTCCGAACTAATTGGTACTGAAACACAGCTCCTCCTGGCACCTCGATTGCCAGTGCTGAACTGGATGTTCAAAGGAAAGGTTCCCTCCACCCATCATGCTACCGATGCCACTTGGAGTAAGTGGATTGCGCTGATTACACAACGGGCTCGGATGGGAAACCTCAGCTGCCCAGGAATATTAAGAGGCGATCATGGACTGTCATGAAGGCAAGAAATTTGGAACATCACCATCAGAGGAGGTACCACGTGCTAAAGAGGCCCCACCATATAATGAACTACCAGAAAATGAAAAGAGATATGCCCTGTTCACAGACAGATTGGGTCGTATTGTTGGGAAGCATCGCAGATGGAAGGCTGCTGTGTGGAGCCCCACACGACGAGTTGCAGAGGCTACCGAAGGAGATGGAGAGTCAAGCCAATTTGCGGAGGTAAAGGCTGTCCAGCTGGCCTTAGATGTGGCTGAACGGGAGAGGTGGCCCATGCTATATCTTTATACTGACTCTTGGATGGTGGCAAACACTTTATGGGGGTGGTTACAGCAGTGGGAACAGGACAACTGGCTATGGAAGGGTAAACCTATTTGGGCTGCTGAACTGTGGAAAGACATTGCTGCCCGAACAAATAAGTTGGTTGTAAAGGTGCGTCATGTAGATGCTCATGTTCCCAAGAATTGAGCTACTGAAGAGCAGAAAAATAACCATCAGGTAGATCGAGCTGCCAAAATTGAGGTGTCTCAGATAGATTTGGACTGGCAGAACAAAGGAGAGCTATTTTTAGCTCGGTAGGCCCATGAGACCTCAGGCCATCAAGGAAGGGATGCGACCTATAAGTGGGCTAGAGACCAAGGGGTGGACTTAACTATGGGTGCTATTGCACAGGTTATCCATGACTGTGACACATGTGCCATAATTAAACAGGCCAAGAGGATGAAACCCCTCTGGCAGGAAGGGCAATGGGAAAAGTACAAATATGGGGAGGCGTGGCAGGTTGATTTTATCACCTTGCCACGATCTCGCGATGGTAAGCGTTATGTGCTCACCATGGTGGAGGCGACCACTGGGTGGCTTGAGACATACGCAGTACCCCATGCTACCGCCCGAAACACCATCTTAGGGCTCGAGAAACAAGTCCTATGGTGACATGGCACTCCAGAGAGAATTGAGTCCGATAATGGGACTCATTTCAAAAATTCTCTTGTGGATATCTGGGCCAAAGAACACGGCATTGAATGGGTCTACCATATCCCCTACCATGCACCAGCTGCTGGTAAGATCGAGCGCTACAACGGGTTGTTAAAAACTACGTTGAGAGCAATGGGTGGCGGGACATTCAAGCACTGGGAGAAGCATCTGGCAGAAGCCACCTGGTTGGTCAACACTAGGGGATCAGTCAACCGAGAGGGTCCTACACAGTCCAGCTCCCTACAGACCATAGAGGGAGATAAGGTCCCTGTGGTTCATGTGGAGCATGTTGGGAAAAGCGGTGTGGGTCCTTCCAGCCTCTGGAAAGGGCAAACCCCTCCAAGGAACTGTTTTCGCACAGGGACCTGGGTGCACCTGGTGGGTAATGGATAAAAATGGGGACATCCAGTGTGTCCCACAAGGGAATTTGATATTGGGGGAATGCAGTCTGTAATTACGAGTGTATGTATGTATATATATATATGTTTCTATGTAACTTATGTTATTACTGTTTTGGTTGTGTATAGATGTGTGTTAAGCATGATGTGATGATGTGGAATAAGGGGTGGAATGTTGTGGTTTTGTAGTTTTGATGCTGGTATTCCACATCAGAGCATCATGCAGCAGTGAAGGATTTAATGCTGTGGGAGCAGCAGAGGGGCGGAGCTCCGCACCAGATGCCAGGCGGCGCGTTCCTCTGGGCTGCCTTGGAGGTTCAGCACGTGTGCTTCCCCTGCATTTTCCTCCTTAATGTAAGCTCATACCTTTCGGTTTGGAAATTTTATCTCTCTCTCAATTGTTCAATTTTATTATATTTAGTAAAGTTACCGTTCCTTCTCAGATCGTGCTGTTGTCTTCTTGTAGACCCATCACTGGGTGGCTTGAGACATACGCAGTACCCCATGCTACCGCCCAAAACACCATCTTAGGCTTAGAGAAGAAAATCCTGTGGCAACATGGAACCCCAGAAAGAATTGAGTCCGATAATTTTACTAATTTCAAAAATTCACTTGTGGGTATTTGGGCCAAAGATCATGGCACTGAATCGATCTATCATGTCCCCTACTGTGCACCAGCTGCTGGGAAGATAGCAGGTTGTTAAAAACCATGTTGAGAGCAATGGGTGGCGGGACATTCAAGCACTGGGAGAAGCATCTGGCAGAAGCCACCTGGTTGGTCAGCACTAGGGGATCAGTCAACCGAGTTGGTCCTACACAGTCCAGCTCCCTACAGACCATAGAGGGAGATAAGGTTCCTGTGGTACATGTAAGGAGCATGTTGGGAAAAGCGGTGTGGGTCCTTCCAGCCTCTGGAAAGGGCAAACCCCTCCAAGGAACTGTTTTCGCACAGGGACCTGGGTGCACCTGGTGGGTAATGGATAAAAATGGGGACATCCAGTGTGTACCACAAGGGAATTTGATTCTGGGAGAGTGCAGTCTGTGATTCCATGTATATATATGTATAGATATGTCTGTATGTAATTCATGTTATTACTGTTTTGGTTCTATATAGATACGTGTTAAGCATGATGTGATGATGTGGAATAAGGGGTGGAATGTTGTGGTGTTGATGCCGGTATTACACATCAGAACATCACACAGGCAGTTAAGGAGTTAATACTGTTGGGGAGCAGCAGAGGGTTGGAGCTCTGCACCGAACGCCAAGATTTCTCTCTTGGCATGCTCTCTCAGCCAGCTGCAGCGGAGATTCAGCACGTGTGCTTTTCCTGCAGTTCTTCCCTAACGTAAACTCTCAGATTTGGTTTGGAAACTTTGTCTCTCTCAATTGTTCACTTTTATTAGATTTAGTAAAGTTACCGTTCCTTCTCAAATCGTGCCGTTTTGTTGTTGTTTTTTTTTTTGTAGATCCATCTATTCCCTCCATTCCCCCACCCCGGAGTGCGCAGCTCTGCTCAGGCGGCTGCATGGCTACTGACGGTGCATTTCTTTTGTCTGTCTCCCTTCTCAGTTTCCATTGTGTCACTGTCACAGATAACACCATGACAGTCTCCAGCCAGGAAAAGTCAATGACAATAATATTTTCCAATGGTACTGGAAGGCATTTGAGGGGGATGGGTACTCTACGTAGAAATTACAGTTGTTTTGAAGAAAAGAAACGTTGAAGCCTGATGTCTATGTCTCTCCGTTTTAGTTCAAAAGACTGCTTAGTGGTGAGGGTATAGCCTATATGAAACACACTGGTAAGGAGCCATTGTCTGGTCTTTGTGCAGTCAATAATATCATGTATTTCTGTTGATGATCATTTGCAAGCACAAATTTCTACATCTGGAAGCCCAAATTTCTACATCTGGAACTACAGGAATACTTCTAATTATATTTCAGTCAGACAGTAAGTCCAATCATATTTGTCTCCATAAAAAGTAGTCAGATGTGAAATTATCATCACATGGTACACACTGAGCATTTTGGAACACTGTTCCAATTAAACATCACAAATATATGCTACTGTGATATATTTGATGGGGATTATTGTCACTTGATGGGGATCATTGCTGTACAGGGCTGTATCCAGATTATCATCTAGTCCAACTGTATCCAAATTATTAATTGTATGAGTCTATAAAATGTTCAGAAATAAAGCATTTGAGATCATAGTTTCTGAAGGTTAAACACATTTCATTCTGCAGTGGTCGATACTGTGCAGAAGCAAGAACATGTGAATCACTGTTATGTATAGAGAAAAGGAGTGATGGTATGCTTGCTTTGGTGTGTGAGGCATGTTTAAAACAAAGCTAGATTTGAATTCACCATCTAAATGGCTTTGCATTCAGCCACCACAACATGAAAAACACAGGTCTCGAGTGGTAGGCAGGGTTAATGGACAGGGTTAAAATCCTGTTGCTTCCTCCAGTATATACGTATTATTTAGATATATCAAGCCTGGCAATGGAAACTACCTGCTTTTTATTATCCTCACAGACTGTCATTAAGTATGTAGATTCCGTGATAAAGTCCATACTTAGGTATACCGACTATTCAGACTCTGAACTTTAAATTAACTACATCACCACAGAGAGGGTGAGAGTGGGGAAGTGTGGCCAGGATGTAAGGAATCACCAGGAACAGGGACTCAAACTAGTTTTTGTCCAGCTGCCACAGGCAATGGAACTAAGCCACTGAACTAAGTATATAGTTCATGAAATATGGAGGTAATGATCATAGAATCATGTCACGCTCCAATATAAAGGAGGGCGATGAAGGTTCTTAGATTATGTATATACCCAGTGTGAGATTAAGAAACAACGGTTCAGATGTTTGTCCGACCAGTTTATTACCACTATAAACCAGGGAGATGGGGAAAGCAGAAACTGTTAGGGTGATGGGGAAGGGAAGAGCAGGGGCAGCAGAGCAGGGGAGAAGAGGCAGAAGAGCAGGGGCGGCAGAAGCGGGGAGAACAGCAGCAGCGACGGGCAGCCCTGAGCAGCAAGCAGTTGTCCGTAGAAGCAGCACTGGGTCAGCACAGGAGGAGGGGTGCGGGGTCAGCACAGGAGAAGCAGCAAGGGGTCAACCCCCGGAGGGGCAGCAGCGAACAGTGATCAGCTCGTGAGGTCTCTCCAAAGAGAAGGCCTCTCCAGGAAGCAGCAGGCAGTGATCAGCTCGGGAGGTCTCTACTAAGAGAAAGCTTCTCCAAGAGGAAGCCACTCCAGAGAAAACCCTCCAACTTCGTGGCTGCAGGACTCCTCTATTTATCTCCCAGATTTCTCCAGTCTACGCGACTCCAGTCTACGTGACGAACCCCTCGAACCCCTCCTGCTTGGGCATCAGGCGGGTATCACCTGAGATGGTTATCTTCCCCTGGAGGTGAGTTCCACAAAAGAGTGTTCCATGGCCACTGAGCTGCAGCTTAGGCTGCCCCAGGACATGCCCATCAGCTTGTCCCATAGACAAGGGATTTCACAACCCTTGCCCAGGACAAGCTTGGACATGTTCGGACAAGTTCATCAGCAACCTTTGAGTATAAGATATTAGTCTCTTACAAATCACAAACTCATAAAATGATTAAGGTTGAAAAGGACCTCTAAGGTCACCAAATCCAATCACCAGCCCATCTCCACCATGCTCGCTGAACCACATCTCCAGATGCCACATCTACAGCTTTCTTGGACACTTCCAGTGCTGATCACTCCAGCACCCCCCAGGGCAGCCTGTGCCAATGCCTTACCACTCTTTCTGGGAAGAATTCTTTCCTAATATCCAACCTAAATGACAGTGTAAGGTAGAACATATAATGGGCTTGCAGAAGAGAAGATTTAAGACTGCATCTGACATCTGAGATTCGAGCTGTAGGGACAGGCATATGATTATGAGTACATAACTATTGAAAAACTAGGACCTGCAAATATTTTTCCTTTTAATCACTGGTCAGTGTTGTGTAATGCATTCAGTGTGAATCAGCAGGATCTTTATCTCTGGGGAATTCTTATTTCCAGAAATAATTTTTCTATCAGTTAGCATCCTTGTTTTCCACTCCTTAGGCACTGCCGACAGCAAGGGTCCCCCTTGCTGTACAGGCCTGAAGGGGACCAGTTGTGCATTGACCGCACGAAGATCGTGCAGCAAGCGTTAAGACCCCGAGGATTTACAGATGACAAAGACTGGAGTGTTCCAATCAGAAAGAGGTTCTAAATGTCCTGCCTGGATTTCTCTGAGGATTATTTGTTTAAGCGCACTGAGTTTGTCCGAACGGAGGGGCCACTGATCTACCCAAACAGGACGTCTGTCCTGTTTCCAGTGCAGAGGAATAGCATACTGCTCGCCTAAATGGTAGACAGTGGCCCTAACAATAAATCTGTAATCCTTGCTCCTAATGCTGCAAGGAGGTCCCTTCCCAAGACCGAACCCTCAAACGGTCCCACCAAGGGTCTCATAAGGTGCTGACCTTCTAGGGTACCATCCCTATTGACGATTGATATTTCAATCTCATCAACTGCCTTTTTAGTCGGCACAGAGCCACCAACTCCAGAAACCCCTACCATTGATGCAGTTGTTTGCCAATCTTTGGGCCAATCAGCAGTGGCAATGACCGTAATGTCAGCACCTGAGTCCACTAAGGCCATGATGAGAATTGTGTGGGGGGATGCGGACTCAGGTGGGAGGTATCCTGTGTTGGTCAGGATCACCCTCGCTAGTGGTCTGCTACCCAAGCCCATTGTAAGTGCAACTACAGGCGTAGATTCTATGCCGTTCTTGCCTCCCATGGCCCATTTGGTTTGAGGACGGAGGGGCCCTGGGCCGAAGGCTCCCTCCCCACCCCATTTCCCTGCGGCGTAAGCTTGAATTTTCTGCATTGCTGTGCCATATGCCCAGCGTTTCCACAAGCCTGAAAAGTGGGGCCATGGTCACAGGTACCCCCAGCTGGTCCTTTTGTTGGGCATTGAGCCCAAAAATGCCCAGTGTGGCTGCACTTCAAGCAAGGTCCCTTATTGGGGTTCTGCTGGACAAGCAACATAACTGATGTTAGGACCGCAGCCAAACCCTCAGATGTAGGGGAAGGTGCATGTTGCTTGTCAGGTACATACTTAATGATCCGGGCATATTCAGGTTTCCGGGTGCCACCAGGATCTTATCTTGAATATTCTGATGGGATTTTTATTTCAAGCAGTCCAAAATGACTGCATTTTGGGCAGTCCTGTGTAGATCAGAACCCTCAACGGCTTTTATTAGCCGATTGGTAAAGTCCGAAAATGACTCAACTGGACCCTGCGAGATGTCTGACCATGGAGCCGCTGGCTCCGCTATTCTTATAAAGTTTTGGAAAGCTGCCATTGCAGCCTCCGATGATGCCAACAGTTCTCCAGGACATAAAAGTCACAATTGCATTTCTGGGCTCCAATTATTCTATCCTCTAGGCCCATCAGACATATCATCGAGGTGGCACCATCCCCATTAGCATTATCCGGGTGATTGGAATCCCGTGTTGCTGCTGCCACCACCAACCTCAGTTGCAGTTGCCACTCATCTTTCCATAGTGTAAACTGCACTGGGTCGAGAATCATTCTCATCAACGTCTCAATGTTGTAGGGGAGCATCAGCCCCGGTGCCGTCAGCGCTTCAAGGCTTGTGAGCACAAGAGGAGATCTCAGACCCTTTTCTTTAATTGTGATAACGAGGCAGGTCACTGTCTTAGGGTCCAAAGGGGCCCAGTGCGGTCCCACCAGTCCTATCACAACAAGACAAACTACGGCACCACTAGATACTCCTGCCTCCCGGAGCTCCTCCCCCACCTTAGCCCAAGGCGACTGATAAGCGGGGGGTAGGGCTTCCTTATCCACCACCCTGTGGCTGGGAGCCACCCCTGTAGGGGTGGAGGACTGTATGTGGGAGGTTCTGGGGGTGTGCCTCCGCCCTGCATTAAGGTAGGATACAGAGACTGGCCTGCATTCCCGAGGGGCAGCACGGACGAAGCTTCTGCATTATGTTGTCCTGAAGTGTGAGATAAGGAGTCAACTGCTGTCTTCTTATCTGGTGGTTCCCAGGGTGGGGTACAGGGCTCCAGCGCCATCTTGACATCTGCAGAACAAAAGGAGCCCTCCCTGCCCAGCCCCCCTGTATATCCCCCTGTACACCACCCTGTACATCTCCCTGTACACCCCCCCTGTACAACCCCCTGTACCCCCCAAGCCCAACAAAACATGCGTGGCGGATGAAATTTCTTTTTTCTCCCGAACTGCTTTAAGAGCACTTAAGATCAAACCCCCCAAGTTCAAGTGTCTGAGTAGACATAGCATGTTGAGATAAAGCAGAGGTTAGCAGGTCCTACTTCCTGGGCTCATAAATCCCCATTAGGGAGGACAGCAGTCTCTCCCTCTGCAAAAGCTACCTCCTTCTTAGAAGGGGCAAACTTGCCGCAGTGTGTTTTACAAGCCTGAAGCAATACCTTAATCACGGATTCCATCACGGTCGCCAGGGATATCTCTCCCCCCCCCCCCCCCCCCCCCTCCCCGTCTTCCTCAATTCCTTGAACGCCGCAAGAACCGAAGGCTCCAGTCTGTACCTAAGCCTCAAGGGTCGGCCAAACCCCTCCAGCTCCTCCACCCCTGCACAGCGGTGGGCTCCTGTGTCCGTGTCACAGCTGGTCAGTACGCACCGCAAAGTGCCTCACACAGTTCCGGACACCACACCTCACACAGCATCAGACACTGTTCCTTACATGGGGCACCAATTGTTGTCACTCTCTGAGAACTCTGTAGTGACGGTGCGTCCCCGACCCAAAGATAAGCAAGCCTGCACCAATATGGTGTGATAAAACAGTTCTAACTTTTAATGCCTGAGGCGCTCACTTATATGCTATTGCCTTTATCTATGCTCATGCCCACTAGGGCTGCATCCTATAGTACTATGCCACACACCATACTATCCATCTATCCTATTACCACACATATTCAGCTTACATATTCTGCTCGTCTATGCTTAGCTAACATCTATAACCATCCCAGTATTTTCTACTACACCTGGCCTGTTGTCTGTTGGTGGAATGCTCCTGTCTCAAAGGCGGAAATGAATCCTAGCACAGGAGTTCATAAGTTCATAAGTTCATAAGTTCAGAGGAGATAACAGGACTCATCGAGAGAGCTTTAAACTAGCTATGATGGGAGAAAGGGATAAAACAGGGCTCACCAGAGAACAGCCTAGGGGAACAGTGCTGGAGGTGAGGCAGATGTCTCAGCTGAAGTGCATCTACACCAATGCACACAGCATGGACAGCAAACAAGGAGCTGGAATCCATTGTGAGGCAGGCTAACTACGACCTTGTTGCTATTACAGAAACATGGTGGGACCACTCCCATAACTGGAGTACTGGGATTGATGGCTACAAACTCTTCGGAAGGGATAGATAAGGAAGAAAGGGTGGTGGAATAGCTCTCTATATTACAGAGTGTTTTGATGTGGTAGAGCTTGAGGATTGAAACAATAAAGTCAATTGTCTATAGATAAGGATCAGGGGGATGTTCTGTAGGGGTGACATCTTGGTGGGGGTCTGTTGTAGACTGCCAGGTGAGGATAAAGATATAGATGAGGCATTCTATGAGCAACTGGTAGAAGTTGCAAGATCGTCAGCACTCATTCTCATGGGGGACTTCAACTTCCCTGATATATGCTGGAAATATAATACTGCGCAGAGGAAGCATTCCATGAGATTTCTAGACTGTGTGGAAGATAGCTTCCTGACACAGCTGGTGCAAGAACCTACCAGGGGAGGTGCCCTTCTAGACCTACTTTTCACTAACAGGGAAGGACTAGTAGGAGATGTGAAGGTTTGTGATTGTCTTGGCCAGAGTGACCATGAGATCGTAGTGTTTGCCATTCTTGGTAATGTCAGGAGGGTGACTAGTAAAACTGCTATCTTGGACTTCCGGAGGGTGGACTTTGTCCTGTTCAGGACTCATGTTGCAAGGGTCCCTTAGGACTTGCATCTGAAGGGTAGGGGGGTTCCAGGAAGTCTGGATGCTCCTCAGGATGGAAATCTTAAAGGCACAGGAGCAGGCTGTCCCTGAGTGCTGTAAGGCAAGCTGGAAGGTAAAAAGACCAGTCTGGATGAACTGGGAACTTTTGTTGAGTCTCTGGGAGAAAAAAGAGAGTCTACGTCCTCTGGAAGAAAGGACAGGCTAATTGGGGAGACTACAGAGAAGTTTCCAAGATACGTAGGCAGGAAGTTAGAAACAGCTCAAAGCCAGAACAGAAAATCCTTTTACAAATACATTAACAATAAGAGAAGAGCTAAGAATTTCTCTCCTTTACTTTATGTGTCAGGGAATGTGACTACTGAGTATAAGGAAAAGGCTGAGGTTCTCAACACCTTCTTTACACCTGTCTTTAAAAGACATTTATTATTTATTATGTCTTTAAAAGACAGTTATCCTCAAGGTACTTTTTGCCCTGACCTGGGAGACTTGGATGGAGCTCAGAATACACCCTCTGTGGTCCACACAGACACAGTCAGAAACCTCCTTCTCCATCTAGACTGCAGTACGTTCACGGTCCAGATGGGATCCAACCTAGGGTGCTGAGGGAGCTGGCAGATGTTACTGCCAAGCCACTTTCTACCATCTATCAGTGTTCCTGTTTATCTTGAGAGGTCCCAGAAGATTGGAGGCTTGCCGATGTGACTCCCATCTACAAGAAAGGCCATAAGAAAGATCTGGGGAACTACAGGCCTGTCAGCCTGACCTCAGTATCAGGGAAAGTTATGGAGCAGATGATCTTGAGGGAGATCTCATGTCATGTGCATGGCATCCAAAGGATCACAGCACCTCAAGGGCTGTGTTCAGTTTTGGGCCCCTCACTTCAAGAAAGACTTTGAGGCCCTGGAACATGTTCAGAGAAGGTCATCAAAACTGGTGAGGGGTCTGGAGCACAAGTCTTATGAGAAGTGGCTGAAGGAGCTGGGATTGTTTAGTTTGCAGAAGTGGCGGCTCCGGGGAGACCTCATCACTATTAGAGGAGTCAGCAGCTGAAGGGTGTGGGGAGTCCTGCTGCCTCTGTCTGGCTCTCACCGCTGCCTTTGTTTCAGATGATGCCTCCCACAGAAGAGAACCTGAAAGTGTTGTGTAACCCAGCAGAGGTTTCCAAAGACGAAAAGCCTGCCAATATTCTGGCTGGTGCTCAGAGGCCTGAGACAGTGAGCAGGACATAGACAAATTAAGCCCTGTTGGCAGCTTGGTGGTAGGGTGGTGGGCAGCCGTGCCCTTGCCTCTGAGACTCAGGATTTGGGGTGGGACATCAGAGGGGCCATGGTGGGGCCCAGTGGCTAACTGAGGAGATTTCCAGGAGCCTTCCAGATGGGTTCTGTGGGGGCCTGTTGGAAAAAGGGGGTGGCTGAGCAGGGGACACAGAGTCCTTGTTCTCCTGCCCTCCTTCTCCTGTCTACACCCCCCCCATCCCTATCAGTGTGCCCATGGTCACCACCTGTTCATTGTCTGCTACTGCCATGTCTGTGGCAGCTGCCAGGAGGCACAGTGTGTGGCTGGTGCTCTGTAATCAGAGCTTTATGCTGCAGGTATCTGTTGTCCTCTTGATGAAAAGGAAATTGTGTGTTCTTTACAGGCAAGAGAAATACAGGCCCTGCTGCCAGATGTCATGGAGACCCTGCAGTTCACAAACAAGAACACTGTTCTGATGGTGTTGAATATTTTGAATAACATGGTGACTCATCTGAGGAAGAGAGAGAGCAGTCCCTTTGCTCTGGAGCTGTCTAAGAAGTTGCTGCCTCATTTTAATCATGTAAGTCTGCTGCAGGAGGCTGAGCTCTGTGGACGGGTGATGGGCAGGAGGGCCTTCTCCTCTCTGCTCCTCTGGACACTCATGGGATTTCTTCTGGGCTCTGCAGCCCCACAAGCCTTGTCCCTGGCATCTTGGTTGTTGGTGTTGCAAAGCCCCTGTGCTGGGGCCCAGCCTGGCTCCAGGGCAGAGCATCTTCTGCCCAGGGTTACTTTCAGACCATCGAGTGCTTCCTTTGCTACCAGCACCAGGCATTCTCCTCACGTGCCTCAGCACAGAGATGGAGGCCAGGCAGGCAACGTGTGCCTCAGACGCATGGCTGAGAGCCAGCCCTGTCTCCTCCTTGGTCCACTGCCTAGTGAGCTCTGCTTTGTCCTGGTGGCGTGGCTGAGGGAGCACACTGAGACACAAGGACCCCATGCTGGAAACCTGTTGCGCTGCTTTGAACAACTGCCTGATGCTTTCACATGAGCACCTTGTGTGCAGAGCGTCACTCCGAAGCATCTCCTTTCACATCAGCCACACCTATGCTCTTGCTCATCATCATCACGTGAGAATGTGTTCCTGAGCTCCTTCTGTTCTCCTCTCTCAAGTGTCAAGAAAAGTGCCAGAGTACTCCATACACCTCTTCAAAGATCTGATGGAGGCCGTGATGTGGTGGCAAATGGGAAAGATGAAGAGGAACATGTGCAGGGGCCTGCTCCCTCTGTTTTTTCATGTGAGTGATGAGACCCCAAGCATTGCACAGGTACAAACTTCAGATCTGACCAGTATGCAGGCTAGGGTGTGCTGACACCTCAGGAGTGGTGTGGGAATTGAGGGCAAGGATGGCAAGCATCCCAGCTCTTGAGATGTGTGTCTGTGGTGTCATCTCTCAGCATTTGTTGCTCTGTAGGCTTCTGGGGAAGCCCTCATTGCTTGTGCAAGTTGAAATGGGAGGAGCTCAAGAGCCAGGCCCAGAAAAAGAAAACATGGAGATCAACAACTGTTTGGTAAGGACAGTCACGCAGCCCCTGTCCACTTACTGAGGAAGGGGATGTCTGGCAGAAGGAGAGGCACAAGCAGCTGGGGAGAGTCTGCAAGCCCAGTGCCTCTGTGTTCTTCTCCAGCTGCAGCAGAGCAGGAGAAGGGTGGATGAGTACCTTTGGCAGAGCGTGCTGTACCTGAAGGATTCTCAGGCCTTTCTGCAATACTGATATACGTTGGCATGCTTACCAATAAGGATTAGTGCAGTAGTTTAAGAACCAATGTATTAGTTTAGCACAAGGAATCCATAACTAATACTTTCAATTTCAGCTTTAATGGGTGAACAATCTTGTTTTTCCTTAATAGTTTTAAACTGAGGACATAATAAAATATTTTTATTTTCTGTCTGTTGAAGTTAGAGAATTTTCTTCCATGTTTTTGAGTGACAATGCAAGGCTATGAAATCACCAGTGAGCCCAGCCCCTGAATCCCTTTTTAAGCCCTGCCCTGGCTGCAAGGCACAGCCCTACACCCCACAGATACACCCTGCCCATGACAGTAGCCCCGATGGGTGCCTTGATCAAGTCCCCCCTCAGGCATTGTCCCTGCCTGGGGCACCGGAGGGGAACCAGCTAGGTTGGCCCAGATGGGAGTCTGAGCTCCTGGGAGCATGCTGGGGAGCTGGGGTCTGACAGGAGCTCTCTACCTAGGGCTGGCTGTGCGGCACTACTGGGACCAAAGGGAGGAAAAGCTGAATGAAATCTGCAGTGGTGAGTGAGGGCAGCGCTGTGTGTGCTGGGGCTGAGGACAGGGGGCAGAGTGTGGACAGTGTGCAGCTGTGCCTTGCCCTGCTGCAAGGAAATGCTGCACAGGCAGTAGAACATTCCTGGAGCATTGGGGCACCCTCAAGCAACGGTTTCCAGCTGATCCCTCAGTCTCTCACAATCCTCCTGGTCTGGAAAAGTGTTGACCCGGATGGCATGGTCCGGAGGAGATGCGGGTGGATCTCTGCAGGTCGGTGGGTTTCATCTCTGCTTCGTTTCCCTTTGTTGCAGCCTTTCAGCCTTTGGAAGATGATTCCCATCTGGCAGTCCATTCCCTGGCAGCCGGGATAATCCTGATGCTGAGATGTGAAATGCATCTGGCAACAATATGGAACTGGTTCATGGAACTGTTCATCTAGCACCATGAAACCATCTGCTCTGGGGAAGATGAATCTAATCAGTAAACAAAGTCATTCACTCTGTGTACTCCTGAGTTGCAAGGTTTGTGTAGCAGTGGGCTGTACGCATTAGCAGATGGAGGAGAGCCTGGGAGTTATCCCATAGCAGGGTAGAGACTACCCCAGCTGGCTCCAAATGGGACCTGCCCCTGGAGAAGTCCACATGCGAGCAGCTGGATCGGTGCTGAAGGAGGCTGCAGCCCATGAGGAGAATCACGCTGGTGCAGACTGTCCCACTGCAGCTTGTGGTGTCAAGAAAGGACAGAACTCACAGGATTGGTCTGGATGCAAAAGTAGAGTGCATCCTCAGCACGTTCGCTGACAAGACTCAGCTGGGAGCTGCTGTTCATTCTCCAAAAGGACAAGAGGCCTTGTGTGGGGATCCAGATCCATTGGAGGACTGGACAATCAGCAACAGCATGCAGTTCCACAGAAGATTAAAAAATCCCTAAACCAAAATTCATAATTCCTAAGCACCCCGTGGCCTTTCTTCAAGGTCCATCAAGGCCATTATCCCCTATGTAGCAGTGTCCGCCTTCCTCCTCCCCATCTCCCTGGTTTATAGTGGTAATAAACTGGCCGGACCAACATTTGAACTGTTGTTTCTTAATCTCTCGCTGGGTATACACATAATCTAAGAACCTTGTCTCCCTCCTCTATATTGGAGTGTGACAATTGGAACAGCAGACTCCAAATGAACATGAGAAAATACTCCTTTTCTCTGTGGGTGACATCCTCAAAAGCTGCTAAGGTGGGGTCCTGATCAAACAGTTCTGGTTGCCCCTGATTGAACAGATGGCTTGGACTAGATGACCTCTAGAATTCCCTTCCAACTCTAACCATTCCATAATTCTATATCTACACTGAATTTAGATGCAAAAGTTCCAGTATTAGTGTCATTTTACATATGCTGAAATACAGGCATTTTTCCAGAATAACAGTGTCTCAGACAAGTAAAAAAATAAATCAGACTATTTCTGTAAATGTACTTCCAGTGAAAGTAGAGATATATTTCAGAACACAAGCATCTGTAGGAGCTTGTCCATGCTAATGAAAGATTAAATGAAGCTAGAACTGGAATGAAAAGGAGTACTGTAAAATCTGAGGAAATTGAGAGATTTACAGAAAGAATTTAAAAGCTTAGGGCTATCAAAACGAAGGCCAGAAGGGATGTACTTTATAAATGAATTCCTCAGGTTAGCATGATGAAAAGAGAAAAATTCCTACTCTGGCCTCAAATATGCATAGATGTATTTGTATAAATAAATATAATAGACCATGATGCACAACATAGCTTTTGGGATACACAGAAAACTCATATTTCAGCTCTTAATGGACACAAGATGCCTTTTATGCATACAACACATATTCCTTTTGTGATACGTGCTGGGAAGACATAGCTTGCTGTGCATGGATTCTATGTATACCAAAAAGTCATGTGACAGAATTAATGAAATGCAGAGTATAACAAACCTTATCAAGGGGAAGGGTTTATTAACACAAGCTGTAGGTTTTGTTTGTCTCATGGTTTTGTTGTTTTGCTTTGTTTTGTCTTGTGGAGGTTTTTGGTTTATCTTTTTTGTTTGTTTGTTTGTTTTGTTCATTTTTACTCTTGTGTTAGCAATTATATCTCCTTTGGACAGCTATGAACTTGGACAAAGCAAATTCACATTCACTGACAGCTAAGGAAAAGCAAACTAATGTCAGAGTATGTGGGGATATATTCAGAATATATGAAGAAAACATAACTACAGGACCTGAGTGAAGAACATGAAGTTTATCTCATAGATACATAGACATTACTTGCTCTAATACAAAAGCAGTTATGCTAATTATGGAAACTTGAAAGAGAACAAGCATGGTTGCTGGATTATAAACAAAAGATAAGGACATTTAAATACAGAAAAACTTTGATTTACAGTTTGATAGATGAATCTGTTACTGGGTGTAGTGACTGTTATGTTAAGTCTAATTTAAACTAGAAAAAATTGGTAAATCCTTATCAGAGATGACTCCTTAATATTGAACAAAAACATTAATGCTGTGGTATATAGTTATGACTGGATAATTTTTAGAAAACTGAGGTTGCTATTTGTGTGCACTTTTGGGGTGAGAAGAAGGGGAGGAGATTGGTTAGTTTGCTGTTTTTCTAGATGCTGTATTTCAGTTCAAACAAAAATCAAAATAAGGAAGTATCATACAAAAGATCAAGAATAGCTATTTCACTTGGCCTTGACAATCTTGAAATCTAGAAATATATTTTATTGAGTGAATTGAGCATTTGTGTCTAGAAAATACTACCTACCATGGTATAATATCGACTAATATTAAATGTATAGATTTTGGGGGTCTTAGAAAAATATTATGGGAAGAATATTGCCATAGAATTTAAAAATTTGTAAATATAATCACTATAAAGGTATTTGGCACAGGAGGAAATCCAGGAAGACCAATAGTAGTACATCTGTAGTGTGAAGTGATGCATTTCGAAATTCCAATTTACATGTCTCATATGGTATAATGAAATAATGATGCTTTGTTTCTCCATATTTATGTTTTTTGTTGTTGTTGTTGTTGTTAAATGTCTTGTATATTAATATGATTAATAAAACTTGCTATCACATGCTAATATTAACTCATTTGGTGGAGTGATTAATTAGTTGTGAAATATTTCTTCCAACATAGTAAATACAAATATATTCAAAGATGACATAAATTGTACTGACATTCTGGGAAAACAGAAAAAAACAACATGCATTTTGGTGATTGGCTAAATGCCTGGACAGGCTATAGAATTGACCCCGTGAGAACCTAATGAAGTTCAACAAGGCCAAGTGCAAAGTGTTGCACTTGGGCTGGAGCAATCCCAGGTATTTATACAAACTGGGGAAGAACTCCTGGAGAGCAGCCCTATGGTGAAGAATGTGGGGATCCTGGTGGACAAGAAGCTGGACATGAGTCAGCAATGGGAATATGACCACTTGGATAAGAAAAAGGCTAAATTCTGAATGTCTTATTTATGTCTGTCTTTAAAAGTCAGACCAGTTATCCTCGGGATACTCCGCTTTCTGGCCTGGTAGTCTCAGCTGGGGAGCAGACAAAACCCCCCACGATTCACACAGTCAGAGACCAACTGGACTGTCACAAGTCCATGAGGCAGATGACATTAACCCAGGAGTGCTGAGGGAACTGGCAGAGGTGATAGCCGTGCTGATTTCCATCATCTATCAGCACTCCTTGTTGATTGGTGAGGTGTCAGAAGACTGGAGGCTTGCTAATGTGACTTCCATCTACAAGAAGGGTTGTAAGTAGGATCTGGGGAACTACAGGCCTGTTAGCCTGACCTTGGTGCCAGGGAACATTATGGAGCAGATTGTCTTGAGGGAGATCAAGCAGCTTTTACGGGACAACCGGAGGATCAGGCCAGGCTAGCATGGGTTCACAAAGAGCAACCAACCTGATCTCCCTCTATGATCTACTGACACACCTGGTGGATGAAGGAAAGATGTAGTGTACCTAGACTTCAAAAGAGCCTTTGACACTGTCTCCCACAGTATTCTCCTCCAGAAGCTATCAGTCTGTGGCTTGGACAGGTACACTCTGTGCTGGGTAAGGAATTGGAAGGAGGGCCAGGCCCAAAGAGTGGTGGTGAATGGAGTTAAATCCAGCTGGAGACTGGTAACAAGTGGTGTTCCCCAGGGTTTGGTGGTCTGTCCTCTTCAATATCTCTATTGATGACCTGGATGAGGGCATTGAGTGCACCCTCAGCAAGTTTGTGAATGACACCAAGTTGGCTGGAAGTGTTGATCTGTCTGGGGGTAGTAAGGCCCTAAAGAGGGATCTAGACAGGCTGGATAGCTGGGCTGAAGCCAATGGGATGAGGTTCAACAAGACCAAATGCCGGGTCCTGCATTTTAGCTACAACAACCCCAGGCAACACTACATGCTTGAGGCAGAGTGGCTGGAAGACATGTAGAGGAAATGGACTTGGGGGTACTGATTGATGCTCAGCTGAACAGGAGCCAGCAGTGTGCCCAGGTGGCCAAGAAGGCCAATGGCATCTTGGCTTGTATCAGAAACAGTGCTGCCATCAGGAACAGAGAAGTAATTGTCCCCCTGTACTCAGCACTGGTTAGGCCACACCTCAAGTACTGTGTCCAGTTTTGGACCCCTCACTGAGGCCATAAAACTTGGATTTGAAGCCCCTGGAGAGACCTCATTGCTCTATATAACTACCTGTAGGAAGGTTGTAGTGAGCTGGGGGTCAGCCTCTTCTCTCGTGTAGCCAGTGATAGGACTAGTGGGAATGCTTTCAAGCTGCACAAGGGGAGGTCCAGGCTGGACGTCAGGAAATACTACTTCTCTGAAACAGTGATCAGGCATTGGAATGGGCTGCCCAGGGAGGTGGTGGAGTCACTGACCTTGGAGGTGTTCAAGGAACGTTTGGACTTTTTGTTGAGGGACATGGTTTAGTGAGAACTATTGGTGATGGGTGGTTGGGTGATCATGGCGTCTTTTTCAACCTCGGTGATCCTATGATTCTATGATTCTATGAATGAATGCTTGCAGCACTGAAGGCCAACTATATCCTAGGCTGCACTAGAAAAAGAAGTGGCCAGCAGGGAGAGGGAGGTGACTGTCCCCCTCAACTAAGCTCTCGTGAGGGCCCATCTGGACTACTGCATCCAGGCCTGAGGCCCCCAGCACAAAAAAGATGCAGAGCTCTTGGAACAGGTCCAGAGGAGGCCCTCTAAGGTGATCAGAGGGCTGGAGCACTTCTCCTATGAAGAAAGATTGAGGGAACTGGGCTTGTTTTGCTTGGAGAAGAGAAGGCTTCAGGGAGACCTCATTGTGACCTTCCAGTACTTGAAGGGAACGTATAAACAGGATGGGTTGATAGTGTTAGGAGAATGGAGAATTATTTTAAACAGTTACAGGTGAGATTTAAGTTACTTATTGAAACTAGATAGTCTTGGAGATCCTTTTCAAGCTAGACTTTGATTCTAAGTTCCAAAATAGCTCCTCATAAGAATTCTTTTACTATAATCCTGAAACAATATGTAATTTCAGAAGATATCTTTTTCTGGTTTTGTTTATACTATGTCGATATATCAAACTTATAAAAACTCCACAAATAAGTATTCTCATTCTGATGCAATCTCATCTTAAATTCTTTCAGATAATGTAACAGCTTATTTTCATTGAAACAGCAAACAGCTTCCAGCAAGTACAAAACAGTAAGCTGATTACACTAATCATGTCTTGAAGTTTCAGGAAAAACTACGCAATCTGTGTGTTTTGAAACTATGTCCTTCAAAACACCAGTGATTTAGTCTGGCCTGTCAAAAAAAACAAAAACATGTGAACAAATATGACTGTCCATCACATCACATTATTAATTTTGCATTCCATTAGCATTATTCTATCACATCAGATTACTATTGCACTACACCATAATGATGCTAGGGCTTTTATAATCCTACTAGTAAAGCAAAACATTTCATTAATAAAATACTGTAAAAAATTATTTTTGAACTTCTCATATGAATCAGTATGTGAAAAAATATCTTTCTCTTTTGTTTCACAGGTTACTTTGTAAAAGTAGAAGGGGTTTGAATTCTTCTGGATTTTTTGTGGGGTTTTTGTTGTTGTTGTTGTTGTTGTTGTTGTTTTTTTAATAACGTGAAGCAAATAAAGATCACCTCAGACAGTGGAAAGTCTACTTAGATGCACTGCAGTTTCCCCTATCTAAAATGGACAGAACAGACTTAAAATATTACATTCTTGCATGAATCAATAATACATATTTGAGAAAACTGAAAAGATAGTATTCAAATATTGAGAGAGAAAATGTTAAAAAAGGCAGAGACAGAGAAAGAACACCAAGAAATGTTACACAGAACTGAAACAGAATTAACATGAAGAAATGAGGTTTCTATTAACACAAAAATAATGAGGATAAATTACCAAACATAAAATATTTTTAGAGATATTTAATAACCTTACAAACATAAAAAAGAGTTTTATTTCCATTTTGTTTCCTGGTATATTTTTATACTTTTGTTGGAGTTCTTTGTTTGCATCATTTATGAAGCCTATGCAAATCCAATAGCACTGTGATAAATTTTACGGATTTTCTAGAGTAATATGTTCAGAATAGTAATACATTTCAATAAACTATCTTGGCTATTTTGAAAGTCTGTAGAATTTTCAATTGAAGTTGTGTATGTGGATGTGTTGACTAGCTTTTGGTATTGTTTAAGTACTATGTGTGTTATGAAACTTTTGACACATAAATTGTTAGACTCGGAAGTAGAACTCTCACAGTGCATATAGAAGAATTAGATTTAGGGGAAAGTTAAATTTATTCTTGAACAGTGTAAAATTGGTCCAGGTCTGACTGTCTACTTATACTTTATCTTTCTGTTTCCTGCATCTACCACTTGAAGACAGATGACAGAACTATACTTCATTTGTGACACCAGAAATTCACTCACTACTTTGCTGTTCACAAATGTGAAGAATTTCATTCAAAGCACTTCACAGAAATAGAAAACACTGCTTATACTATATTTTTATGTCTATACTAGCCCTTTTATTCACATTAAAAATAAAATGAATAAGAAAAAAAAAACCACTGCAAATAAGCAAGCAAACAATCACCCTTGTTTCTCTCATGTTATACTGAAATTTTTTTTTTTGTTAATTTCAGACTCATTTGAAAAAGAAGCTATGAATGAAATTAATGGATTCTTTCTGTCTTTGAAAGAAAATGAGCTTTTGTGTAAGACAGAAATTTTTGTTATAGAATGGACTAAGGAAATAATGTATTAATAGGTTTCTAATCCTTTAGCAGAACCATATGCAATCCTACTCCCAATAGAGCAAGAAGCACAACAGCAGAGAACTTGAACATCTCCTAGCTGTCTTTTGCATCCTAATAATAGAACCAGCTTTTAGAAAATAGCCAGCAATTTCTTATTACTGATTAATATTCCTTGAAGATTTGAGTGAATTTTTTTCTTTCTTTCTTTACTTCAATTGGATTTTATTATTTAGCACTGTTCTTGATTGTGAAATGATCCTTTCCTTCTATTCAGCACTGGTGAGGCCACACCACTGAGTATCATGTCTAGTTACGGGTCCCAGAAACAGAAGAGACATGGAGTTGTTGGAGAGAGACCAAAGAAAGGGCCACAGTGTCAGTTAAAGACCTGGAGTATTTCTATGAGGAGAAGCTGAGAGAGCTGGTACTATTTACCCTAGAGAACAGAAAGTTCTTAGTATGAACTCAGTGTCTACAAATATCTGGAGGGAAGGTGGAAAGAGGATAGAGCCAGGCTCTTTTCACCAGTACCTGGTGCCAGAAGATGCAAAGGGCACAAATCAGAACAGAGGAAGTTTCATCTGTACATCAGAAGGGCTTATTTACTGTGTGGGTGACTCAGTACTGACACAAGTAGCCCAGCCTGGTTGAGGAGTCCCCCTCTTTTGGAGTCATATGGACATGGTCCTGAACAACATGCTCTGAGGGGCCCTGTTTAAGTAAAGGGTTGGACCAGATGCCCTTCAGAGGTCTCTTCTAAACTACACCATTCTGTAATTCTATGATTAGCTGATGAACCTGGTCTTGTTCACTCTGGAGAAGAGAATGCTCAGGGAAGACTTCATTACAGCCTTCCAGCACTTAAAGGGAGATAAACAGGAGAGAAATCAACTTTTTACACAAGTAGATAATGATGGGCCAAGTATAAATGGTTTTAAACTAAAGGAGAGGAGATTTAGATTAAATATCAGGGGGAAGCTTTTCATAGAGAGGATAGTGAGGTGCTGGAACAGGATGCCCAGAGGGGTTGTGGTCTCTGGAGGTGTTCAAGGCCAGGCTCAGTGGGGTCCTGGGCAACGTGGTCTAGTTCTTGACCTAGTGGTTTGCAGCCTTGCTAGTGGCAGTGGGATAGGAACTAGATGATCCTAAAGATCGCTTTTGTCAACGGTTTACGGGCAGGTTCGGCCCGGTTCCATGATGACTGATGCGGGGGACCCACTTTAGGCACGTGACACCTCCTCTGCTGGTGTTGTTCCAAACTTTTTACCTTCAGGCCAGTCCATGATCACTTCTAGGATTCCTGGATGACTGAGGCTCCCCATCTGAGCTCGCTGTGTAATCAGCACAATCCGCTTACTCCAGGTGGCATCAGTAGCATGATGGGTGGAGGGAACATTTCCTTTGAACATCCAGTTCAGCACTGGCAGTCAAGGTGCCAGAAGGAGCTGCATTTCAGTACCGATTACTTCAGAAGCAACTCGAACCCCCTCGTACGCAGCTAAGATCTCCTTCTCACTCCTTGGAGTGTAGCGCTCCTCAGACCCCCTGTACGCCTGACTCCAGAATCCAAGGGGTCGGCCTCGGGTCTCTCCAGGAGCTCTTTGCCACAAACTCCAAGTGGGACCTTCCTTTCCAGCAGCAGCGTAGAGGATGTTCTTTACATCCTGTCCCATCCGCACTGGCCCCAGGGCCACAGCACGGGCTATCTCCTGCTTAATTTGCTCAAAAGCCTGCTGCTGCTCAGGGCCCCACACAAAATCATTCTTCTTCCACGTCACCCGATAGAGAGGGCTCATAATGAGACTAGTTTGGAACATGCATTCTCCAAAAGCCCACTACACCCAAAAAAGCTTGGATCTCTGTCTTACTTGTGGGTGGAGACATGGCAGTGATTTTGTTAATCACATCTGTAGGGATGTGACGACGTCCATCTTGCCACTTTATACCTAGGAACTGAATTTTCTGTGCAGGCCCTTTCACTTTGCTTCGCTTAATGGCGAAACCAGCTCGCAGAAGGATCTGGATTATTCTGTCTCCTTTCTCAAAAACTTCCCCTGCTGTATTGCCCCACACAATGATATCATCAATGTATTGTAAATGCTCAGGAGCACCGTCCTGTTCCAATGCAGTTTGGACCAACCCATGGCAAATAGTTGGGCTGTGCTTCTACCCCTGGGGCAAACGGTTCCAGGTGTATTGAACGCCCCTCCAGGTGAAGGCAAACTGTGGCCTGCATTCTGTGGCCAACGGAATTGAGAAGAAGGCATTAGCAATGTCAGTAGTGGCATACCACTTGACTGCTTTTGACTTCGGTTCGTACTGGAGTTGTAGCATGTCTGGCACAGCAGGACTCAATGGGGCTGTGACTTCATTCAGGCCACGGTAATCTACTGCCAGCCTCCACTCTCCACTGGCTTTACGCACCGGCCATATGGGGCTGTTAAAAGGTGAGTTAGTTTTACTGATCACTCCCTGTCTCTCTAGCTGACAAATCAGGTTATGAATGGGGAGCAAGGAATCCCTGTTGGTGTGGTACTGCCATCTGTGGACTATTTTTGTAGCAATCGGTACCTGTTGCTCCTCCACATGGAGCAACCCCACAACAGATGGATCTTCTGATAGGCCAGGCAAAGCAGACAGCTGCTTAACGTTGTCTGTGTCCACAGCAGCTATTCCAAAGACCCATCGATACCCTTTGGGATCCTTAAAATATCCCCTTTTGAGGTAATCAATACCAAGTATACATGGAGCCCCTGGGCCAGTCACAATAGCATGTTTTTGCCAGTCTTTACCAGTGAGGCTTATTTCAGCCTTCAACATGGTTAACTCTTGGGAACCCCCAGTCACCCCAGAAATATAGATTAAGTCTGTCCCTTGGTGACTCGAGGGCATTAGAGTGCACTGTGCACCAGTGTCCACCAGTGCCTTATATTTTTGTGGTTCTGATGTGCCAGGCCATCGAATCCACACAGTCCAATACACTCTATTATCCCTTTCCCCCCCTTGGCTGGGGGCAGGGGCTATTGTGGCTGATAGGTACCTAGCTCAGTTCTGAAGGAGTACTGTTCAGACAGGAGGATGTCTCGCTTGGACTGGAAGGCGTCTCTTTCAGGTTGAAGAGTGTCCGTGCTGGATTGGAGAGCTTCTTGTTGAGACTGGAGGGTGTCTTTCTCAGTCTGGAGGGCGTCTCTCTCGGATTTGAAAACTTCTTGTTGAGACTGGAGGGCATCTCTCTTGGTCTGGAGGGTGTCTCCCTTGGTCTGGAGGGCGTCTCTCTCGGATTGGAGGGCATCTAGATTGGACTGGAGAATCTGATTGTCAGCTAAAAGACTCTCTTTCTGGATCAGGAGACTGTCCCTTTCAGCTCGGAGACTCTCTCGCTCTATTTCAAAATCTCTATGCCTCTCTGGGATAGTATTGAATAAGGCCCGGTAAGCATAAGCCAGACCCCAAATAATTTGGGCCTCCTCAGATCTGTTAGAGCCGCAACATCCCTGTCTCAAATACCTGCTTAAGTTCTCCAGATCTTGCAGGTGCTCAGGGAAAAAGTCCCAGTACGTTTTAAGCATTACAAGGGAAAAAACGATGAAATGCAGTCCCTTAAAGACCAGTTTAAAAAGAGAAAGCATTTTTTTTTCTTTTTGTTCTTTACTAAAACTAGCTGGCAGTACCCAAAAAAGTTTACAAATATCCCAGGACAACTGGCAGTACGCCCAGACTTCAAGGTCATGTTTTGCCGTACAGCACCTGCAGTACAGATAAGCCTGCTAACGAGAGACAGAGATTCACTCTAAAAGTATGTCTCTGCCCAGCTAAGGCAGCTGTTTTTGCCCCATGTTGGGTGCCAAAAATGTCAATGGTTTACGGGCAGGTTCAGCCCGGTTCGGTGACGATTGGTGCGGGGGACCCACGGACCCACGCCCCAGGAAAGGGGAAGGGGGAAAGGGGAAAGGGAAAAGGGAAAAGCGAGACAGGCGTAGAAACAAAACAGTGGCAACGATCTGAGGAGGAAAGCTAATTTACTAAATAAGATATCAGAAAGCAAAATAACACTATAATACAATATAATTGGAATTAAAGCTAATAAATCAAATAAAATGAGCAAGAGAGAGTGTCCGATAAACCGAAGGCCTTACGCTAACGCTGAAGGTGAGACGGCAGCGAGCACACACTGTTGAGTCGATCCCAAAGGAAAGAGAGTGTCCCATGACCACAGACAGTTTTTATGCCCTCTGAGCATAAACACGTAAGAACACAAGTTAATGGTTACCTACCATGAAGACGGTGGCAATTGGACAACCTTGTTCCTCCTGAAGAAAATGTGGGCACTCCAACAGCTATTGTCAGCATGATGAACAGGACATGATGCCCCTGATAATTGAAGTAGGCAGGAGTGCCCCTAGCAACCAGCTGCTGGTGAGGATAAAAACCCAAAGAATTACAAAGAAGAACAGGTACGCTCTCCACCGAACTGCAGCCATGCAGGTCAATGAGACATCGCTGACTGACTCGCTGCCTGCCTATGGTGGTGACTATCCCTGACTTGGAAACTATTTGCTAGAATTTCTCTCTTTACTATCTTTACTAACTTCCCCTCATGCCTTATTAACTTAGATTTTGTAAAAAATCATTAGACAGCATTTGGATTTGTTTGCTGCCTTAATCTTCCTTGGGTATATGTATTATGAACCATTGCCTCCAGTAATTGGATTGCGACAACCAACCAATGGATATATGAGGTGGTGGGCAGTGCATTTCAGCAATGGTGACATCTACAGAGGGTCATCTCTGCTGGTGCAGATTTTTACAATTGTGGAATGCAGATCCTCCTCCTTGTTACTGAAAAGATACAGCTAATGGTGGTATCTGTTGAAAACCAGCGTTCTGTAGCTGAGAATGTTCTCTATTGAAT